>NC_041381.1:637287673-637294585 GCF_002162155.2 Triticum dicoccoides
TCTCCTCGCGCCACCGCCCCTCCCGATCCAGTCCTCCCTCCCACCGCCGACCTCAACCAAGGACGATGGAGATCCAGTCCACCCACCGCCGACCTCGCCGTCCTCCTCACCCACCGCCCACCTCGTCCCTCTCCTCACCATCTCTCCCTACCCTCCGCCCTCTGCCTCCTACCTCCAATCTACACAACCCCGCCGCCCTCGCACCCCGTAATGTCCACCATGGCCGCCTCCTCCTCCTCCCCGCTCCGGATCCCCACACCAACCCACCACCCCGTCGTGGGGGCGTGTCCACGGCGGCTGTCCTTCCATGTCGTCTCCCCGCAGCAGGCGCCGGCGTGCTTGTGCCCTTCTACCATGCGGGCGGCTATTCCAATGGGGGTCGACACCGCAGGTGGTGCGCGAGGAGGTCCGAGAGGGGCTGCCGCCGTCGCCGCCGCCCACCATCCCCACCCCGGCGACTCAGGTGCGTCCCTCCACTCCATCTCCTCCTCCTCACATCCCTCCCTCACTTCCTCACCACATGTTCTATCCCTCCTAGATCCAGGATGCCATGGGCGGGATGGCCTCTTCCTCCCCTGCGTCGGCGTGTGGCAGCATGACCGGGTCGAGATCATCGCCAACGACCAGGGCAACCGCACCACGCCCTCCTACGTCGCCTTCACCGACACCGAGCGCCTCATCGGCGACGCCGCCAAGAACTAGCTTGCTATGAACCCCACCAACACCGTCTTTGGTACGTGCCACCCTCCCTGTTAGATGAGATCTCCATGGTTGCGTGCGGTCCTTGTTCTGTTCTTACACCCACGATCTGATATGATTTGTTTTAAATAATTAGATGTGGCTGTTGCCAAATCCATCATGCAGTGCCCTGTCTATGAGATTAATTACAGATTTATTATTGGTTCATATATGCATGTGTGTTCTCTGTTGTTTGGCATGCTGTAGTCCCCTATTTATGAGATTGTTCTATGTCAGATTCTCAAATTAGATCCTTAGGAATGGATGGCTTGTCAATTAAGTTAGAATGGCTTGTCAATTTAAGTTAGGATGCCACCTTATGATTGAAAATATGCTGTAGATCTGGTCTTATTTAAATTAGATGTAGCAGCTGCTGTCGATTCTGTGTTGTAGTCCCATTTTTCTCTTATCTATCACATAATTTTATTATTAGTTTATTGGCATGGCTGCTCTCTGTCAAACTACTTTTGTTGTTGTTTTCGTTGTCATATGACTCTAATCTCTGCTGTTATTGGTGTCAAACTGATGCTATGAACCCAGCAGCTCATATGACTCTATTGTTGTTCTTAACCTACTGTTGCTGCTGTTGTAGGAGGAGCACGCCTAGGAGAAGAAGGAGCACTCCCAGGAGAAGCTCTGCCTCTATAGCCTCTACAAGCAGGCCACCGTTGGCCCCGTCAACACCGGTATATATATACATCCGCCCATCTTCTTATTACTAGCATCAGTAACAGGTTTGATTTACTATTGAAGTGCTTTCAAGTTTGGTTTGTGGTGCGGTATAAGCAGAGGGCTGACTGCATAATTGGTTTGTTGATCGTATCTGTTTTGTTGTGTTGGCTGTGAAAATGTCCATCTTAATCCATTTGTAAGTAGAAACAAATTACCTTGGTCTTACAATATGCATGTGTGCATTGTCCTTGGTGCCTCTCATTTATTTAGAAGTCAACATGTGTATGTGCACCTTAATGATGGGAATGCAGTGGTAAGTCAATTCAGCTATGAATCTGTGAAAAGATTAGAATATGTTTGGGTGGTAGATATTATATAAAGTGAATGTAGAATGATAGCAAATTACTGATATACCATGCAGTGGTAAGTCAAATGGCGGGAATTTTTTATTGTGAAGCTCCATCAACTTTTTTGGTCGATTGGCTGTCCAAGTTCCTGAAGAACAAATCATACAACCATTATCTTGTTGATTGATGCAGTTTCTCACCTTTTTGTTGTTGATGTTTAGTTCCTTGCTTGATTCTGGACACTATTAAGTTGAAATAAAATTGTGTGAGAAAATGATCACTAAACTATGGAGGCTTAACCTGATAATAACTTATTTTACGTTAATAGCCTACAATGTTGTCTTGGAGCTTATTGTCCAAAATAATACCTCTACTTTTTGTGTCCTTCACGAATGCGTATCCTTCAGGACAACTCAAGCCCCTCCTCCTCTCCTGTACATGAATGTGAGATGCTGCGCATGCAAGATCTGAGCCAAATGGCATATTGTAATCTTTTTATTGCTGGTTTTTATGTACGATGTCATGAAGATGTATGTTTGAAATGTTGCTTTGATAGTAAAATTGTGTTCCTGTGTACATGCTGCTTTGACAGCAAAATTATGAAAATTTCTCAACAATACATATGGGCAAAATTGTATTCCTGTGTACTGCACCTGAAAAGGCTACAACCAACTGATGATGTTGCTGTGGAATTGTTTAGTTTATTTTAAATAGCGAAAATAATAATTCTGCCAAAAAGTTATAAAAACCAAAACGAAAAGGCCAGCAAAAAACAAAATGAAAAGGCCAAAAAAAGAAATTTACAAGAAAAAGTAAAGGGCCCAAAAAAGAAAAGGCTTGCAAAAATTGGGCTTGGCCCATTTAGTTGACCATAAAAAAACATAAATCTGTTGGAATTAGTGGGCTCGGCCCATATAAAAGACAGAATTGGACCGGGCTGAATCTTGTGCCACATCAGCTTGCCATGCTGGATGCCTACGTGGCCTGGGGAGGGTGCTAGTGACCAAAACGCCACAGTGGACGTATTTTGGTCATAAACGTCCACGACCTTCTCACAGAGAAGGTCGCTATAGTTAGTTAACGACCCTCAGCTTTTGACCTTCTGTTTTTGGTCAAAAAAAGGTCGCAAATGAAAAACCATGACCTTTTAGTGACCAATAGTCAAGGTCACAAGTTGACATATTTCTTGTAGTGTGTAACAGGTGATGTGGCTCAGATCCCTCTTGGCTGGTGTTGATGGGTTGGTGCGGTTCTGTCCGTTGCTTCCTCCATTTCCATTACCATTTTTGGGGCCACTATGGTTGTGCGAACTACCTCCTCCATGGGTATGCTGAAAATGTCCTCCCGAGTTCGGGGTAAAACGAGGCTTCTGCTGAGCTCCAGAATTGTACTTCCCTTGTCCATACTTCCTCTTGCGGCTGTCAATTTGCTGTTGTTTCCCTTCAATCATAAGAGCTCTATCTACCAACTCTTGGTAATTGTTGAAGGTTGCTACCATCAACTGCATGCTCAGCTCATCATTTAGTCCTTCCAGAAACTTCTCCTGCTTAGCTGCATCGTCATCTGGGGCATAATGTGCTAACTTACTAAAGTCATCCACATACTGGCCAACTGTACGTCCTCTTTGGCGCAAGTTGCGAAAATCACACTTCTTCATGGCCATAGCTCCTGCTGAAACATGGGCAGTACGGAAAGCCTGCTAGAACTGATCCCATGTGATAGTGTCGATAGGATAAGTGGCTGTGAAATTCTCCCACCATGATGATGCAAGTCTATCAAGCTGATGTGCGGCAAAACACACCTTCTCCGCATCTGTGCATCCTGCAGTGGTCAACTCCCTTTCCATCTTGCGGAGCCAATCATCTGCAACTATCAGCTCGATGATACTGGAAAACACCGACGGATTCAGCCTCAAGAAATGGGCTAAGTGATCAACAGGTGGTGGTGGTGGTGGGTTATTGTTGTTGTTGTTCCCCTGATTCTGATTTTGGACTAGTATCTGCATCAATGCATTCTGCTGCTGGATCAACTGGGTGAGCTCCGGTGGGAAAGCAAATCCATTGTCATGTCTTGGAGGCATCTAAGGGTTTAGGAAAAGATGATAATACAGAATAGAATGAGGTCTAGAGATAAAAACATTACCCATATGCACATGAGACAAACACAAACAATATCACTTCAATCAATCAAACATGGGCATACAATGGTCTAACTATCGTTACAAAAGTGCTCGGACTATACTATAAAGATGGGGGAATACTACTACTGCTATGGTGGTCAACTAGAAAAACTGCTCGGTCGAGGACTCCATGATATCTGCTCCAGCTTCATCAACAAAGTCATCATCGCTATCGTCTGGGTCCGAATCGGTGTTGTCGATGATGATGTAGTTCTCCGGGCAAGTGCAATCACCGTCTTCTTCTCCAGTCGCGGAAAATCCCATGAATACTTTTAGCTTCTTCTTTAGATCATCATTCTTCTCCACGAGTGTCGCTATTTCCTCCTCATATTCATCGTGCGTAGACTTGAGTTCTTCCTCCAACTCCATGATCTTGGTCAATGCCTTCTTCAGATATCTGGTTCTCCTGGCGACGAATGTGCTGGTTTAACTCCTGGATGAAAGCTGCAATTCATCTATCCTTCCTGGTGCTGATCATCTCCCATTGCTCATCTCGGTGCCCACAAATCTGGTAGATAGTATCCTTGAGATCCTTGTGGTAAACTTCTCCAATGCGTCCCATGGTGATGTGAGCTGCATGCTCTTTCCTAGACTCCAGGTTGGTGCATCAAAGGAAAACTCTATGGGCTCAGTGACGGGCATGAACGCCCTTCTTGGAACTTGAACTTGAATCATCCAACGCTCCTCTTCTGGTAAAGTGGCGATGTAGGTCCCGGTGAAGCTTGGTACTCTAATGTTCAGCTACTTAGTGACTTCCTTCAAGTGGTGTCCAAAGGGTGTATCTTCATCCGGTTGCGTGAACTTGTTCCTTGCATCTGCCATCCGAAAAGAGTAGAAAAGACGATGAGTCAGAAATGAGAAGAGAGTAGTGATCTAGGGATTTAGCTTAGTGGTCGTGTCCTACAGTCAACGTTTGCTCTGATACCATCTTGTAGCGACCAGACCTCAAACAGTCTGATCTCTGTGCATTAGTGTCATCCCTGGATCTGTAATGCTGACACGCACAGTACTTTAAGGATTTATAACATAGTAGCAATCACACACTTATTACATCGAATGTCTCAAAAGAGAACTTATTACAATAAGTATGTCTTAAGGCCATCTAATAACGATAACAGCGGAAGGCTTGGAAGATAAGCGAGTCCATCAACTCCAACGGCATCAGTGAGTATAAGACCACGACCTAAGGCACCTTACTCATCGTCTGAAAAGTCTGCAACACGAATGTTGCAGCCCGAACACGGGTCAACACATGGAATATGCTGTCATGTAACACATAGAGAGTAATAAACAGAAATATGCTACACTACATGCATATATGGCTGGTGGAAAGCTCTATGGTTACAGTTTTTGCATAAAGCCAATTTTTCCCTACTGCAAAAGAATAAATTTTATTTAACTATCATTGTGGTTGTTAAACATTGAGAAGGGTACCCCAACTCAATCCCAATTAACCATCATCATTAAACCCAACAAAATTAATTAAAGTAACATGATGAGATTCACATGATAATCCAAGTACTAGATACTTAAAACGTCCATAACTGGGGACACGGCTAACCATGATTAGTTTATACACTCTGCAGAGGTTTGCGCACTTTTCCCCGCAAGACTCGATCTTCTCCGCTTGATTTCTCGCACTACATGATGTTTGAGAAATGGATGACCGAGACACAATCTTTCAGAAGCATTAACTCTGTACTCCGGGTAGACAGTACCAACCTACATCCCCTACATCTGCTAGTCTACCTCTTCAAGAGCTCACGCAACTTAATCAACTATGCTAGAGCCCATAGTAGCTTGCGGCTGCACATGAAAGTTTCTAGCAAGAATAATCTCATGATTCCTTTGAGCCTGGGTGGCGGTCCATAGGAGAATCACACGGTACCCCGGGATTTCCAAAAATACAGGCAACACTGGGTTCCCCAGGTGCCTCAATCCACCCAGATGTGAACTTAAGTTGCCACCTTAAGTAAACCATTGATTTAACAATCTCACATCTGTCATGGATACACTCACCCAATTCACGTCTACTAGCATAGCATGGCAATATAAGCAAACGTAGAAGTAACTCCCAAAGGGTTGATAAATAAAATAGATAATAGGTACTACCTCAGCTACTTCCCAAAACCCACATGTTAATCAGATCCTAATCATGCAATTGTTTGAGGATTGATCTAATGCAATAAAACTGGGTAGTGAAGAGGTATGATCAAAGTGTTACTTGCCTTGCTGATGATCCCTGAAACCTAGAGATTCGAAGTAGCAAGCGGCGCACTCCAGGTACTCTATCGCAAACAAACAAGCATACAATAAGCATTCATCTAATGCACAAGTAAAACTCAAATAAGAGATCTAACCAGAAAGTCCAACTTAAGAACTCCGGTTTGCAAAAGGAATCAAATCAAACAAAGCAACGAAACTCAACCGGCAAAACAAACAAGCTTCGTTTACTAATCTGGACCTAAGTCAAATTTACAGTAGCAAAAACTTGTTTGAGTAGGATAAACGAAAAGAGGGTTTCGAGATGAAACTCTAGGCGCTTATATTGCCTGATTCCAATAAAT
This sequence comes from Triticum dicoccoides, assembly GCF_002162155.2. Lineage (NCBI taxonomy): Eukaryota > Viridiplantae > Streptophyta > Magnoliopsida > Poales > Poaceae > Triticum > Triticum dicoccoides. The sequence goes on from NC_041381.1 coordinate 637,294,177, forward strand.
GAGTGAAAAGTTATTCTAAAACGAAAATCGGATCAGAAATCGCGATCAGAAATAATCGCGGAAAATCCGATAAAAAGAAAAATGGACGAACAGGCTAACGAACGAACGTTCGCTGTCTACGGCTAAATGATGAAAACCGTTTGTTAAAATGAACGTACAAACGAACGTACGCTAAATAGACTAAACCGCAAATAAAATAAACCGAACCGGATCTAAATAAAAAAATGGAAAACCGAACGGTTTTATAAGAAAAACCGGTGGCTACCTCGGGGTGCGTGACGATGGCGGCGGCGGGTTACTGCGGCGGGGTCCGGCGGCGGTGGCAGTCGGCGGTGAGGGTGGCGGGGTCCGGTGGCGGCGATGGTTATTCCGGCGAGTGGCGGGGCGATGGTCAGCGGGGTCCGGTGGG
>NC_041381.1:637295058-637327380 GCF_002162155.2 Triticum dicoccoides
GGCGGCGCGGATCGGCGGCGGCGGCAGCAGCTCGCGGCGGCGGGGTCCGGCTGGGTCAGGGCTAGGGTTTAGGGCGGCTCGGGCCTCGGGCTTTAAAGGCCTGGCCGGACGTGCCCGACTAGGTCGGTTCGTTTTTTTTTAAAAATCATTACGCGCAGAAAAACAAATAAAAGAAATACTAAACGGACTCCAAAAATCCTGAAATAAATTTTCCCCGACTTCTAAAATCCAGCCGGACAGGATGAACATTTATTTGGGGCCTAAGTGCAATTTTGAAAAACGCACATTTTTCCTAAATTCAAATAAAATAGCAATAAACTCCAAACTAAAATCTAATTTGATTTTATTATCAAATCCTCAATATTTCTTTATTTTGGGAAAGTCATTTTATTCCCTCTCTCATATTTTTATAATAGAAATAATTGAAGATAAAATAATAAAAATCAAATGATCCTATTTTCAAAATTTGAGAAAAGTCAAATATGAAAATAACGAAATCCCTAACTCTCTCCGTGGGTCCTTGAGTTGCGTAGAATTTCTAGGATCAAGCAAAAATGCAATAAAATATGATATGCAAAGATGATCTAATGTATAACATTCCAAATTGAAAATTTGGGATGTTACAGTGACCATAGCTGAGAATACTGACAGCTTATTTCCTGGGGTGACAGCCATGTTGCATTGTTCGAACATGTGAGCCCACTGTTTTTCTTCTGCAGGTGAAAGTTCACGGAATGCACGAGCATTTCGTAGCATTGTTTCAATGTTGGTCAAACTCACTGGCTCCGCCACCACCACCTCCTCCTCCTCTTCCACCTGAGCATCAGGCATATCAAGATGGTGATCTACTGCTTCCACGTAGTCAATAACATTGACGTTCATAGTTTCACCATGATGAACCCACCAAGTATATGCGACCGACATCCCATACAAGTGTAGATGATTTTGCATAGTTGACTGGGGTCTTGTAACTGAATTCATACAACTACTATACGGGCAGAGCACATCTGATTTCTAGCCACCGTACTCAGCTCTGATAAAGTTCAAGAAGTTTTCAACCCCCTCGACATATGCAGCGGAGAATCTTTGAGCAGAAGTTATCCAAGTCCTGTCCATCTGTTAGACATACAAATTAGTTCTTCTACTAGATATTACAGGAAAAACATATATGCTTTTTTATGAAGTCCAAAAAAATACCTAGGTCGATGTCTAAAGCTATGGCAAGGTATTTGGACGAGCAGATCTAAGTAACAAAATATATGTAAAGCTAATTCAGCAAACAGATCTGAGTGCTAAATTATGGCAGAATGTTTCAGCAGTCAATGAGGCCGAGCACACAACCATCGAACTATCCAAGGCCATCGCAACAACAAAGATCGAGTATAAAACGGTGTAGAGCTATTTCACCTAATAGATTGGCTACTAGACCATGGCAATCTACGTCACAATAAATATATGGCAGGATATTTTAGCAACTAATCGGCCTTGGCATGCCATCTCAGCTAAGCAGATTGAGTGCAGAACAGGGCACGGAAGCTTCTTAAGCAGAGCATATTGACTGTAAACTACTTCGGCAAACGGTGAGATTCACTACAAGAAATATGTCAATTAGTGACCTTCTATCAGTGACCCTGGAAGAATTGGTCATAGATCTATGACCATTTGAAATCAATTGGTCAAAAGCTGTTCAGGGGGCTCCAAACCCTAAACTATAACGACCATTTTGGTCAGAAAGGTCGTAATTTCCTTACACGAAATGGTCATAAAGCAGATAGCACTGGTCCGTTGCCTTATTTCTAGCTTATCATGCCATGACTAGGCGCCACCTCATCAGTTTTGCCTATGTGTCATGTCCATGTGGCAACTTTTGCCCTAGGTTGTGAAGCAACCTATATTTCTGTCATTCGCAAAATTCCCAAAAAAATCTCATAAATTCTTTGGGTCATATCTTTGTCAAATATGTAAAAAACCTTCCTTGCCTAGTTCAAAAATAATTTAAAAATATTCATTTTCCTATTCTGTTTAGAAAAACACTTTGTGAAGGAAGTACCACTTTGACATGTCCAAATGGTATCCATTTTCTACAGTGCTTTCCTATGCCAAAATAACCATCCTCCACCAAATGCCAGCTCAATCCATTCATTATTATGAGCCCAGCTTCAACATTCATATTTATGTCCAGTGTGGTAGTTTGCAAAGCAAGTACCACCTAGGCTCCTCCTTTTGAGCTGAAAATTTGTGAAGACGATCTTGTTAGTAACTGATCATCCTCAGCCAAAACTCATGCCCATTAGTCATGTGCATTTCCTGTACCTCTAATCAAACACTTGGCTGCTTATTCATGTTTGAGCATCGATCAGTCTCCTCGTGAGAATCTTATGTTGTGATTTTCTTCCTAGTACCTACCTGGGGAGTGCCCAACCCACTAGACATGCCTAGGCCGCCCAAAACACATGGCAACGCCACGGTCACGTGGTGACCACGCAGTGGGCATGCGAATTTACGCGCTCTAGAGTTGGGGCCCTCGCCCACCGACCAAACCTCGACGTATCGCCACCAAACCATGTATTTATGATTAGGTACTTATGTAACTAGAAATGATTTTTGGAAAAAATAAATAGCAAACTATGAGGCAGCTGCAGTTCAAATTTGACCCGCTTCCTACTGAATCAACGGGAATTTGTCTTTTTCACCAGAGGTGGATCAAAACTTTTGACACCCAACCATTTTGTCAATTGTGCACTAAATATGGCCTAGTATTTTAGAAAATTGATTTTTTCCAATTTTGCAACAAATATATGGTAGGTCCTTCACAAAAAAACTCATTTCAGGCACTCGGAAAATGGAAAATGATTTTTCCGTGCAAAGAAAATGAAACTCCCTTAGGTAACATTGTTTGGAATTCCAAGATGCACCGTTGTGCACAATATGAGATCATTTGAACAAACTATGCCATGAATGTGGCCATAAGATTGATCATTTGGCTTGAAAGCCATGAATCTTCACGCATGATAGCTCATTTTTTAGAACACTTTTTAAAATAATTTTTGTATTACAAGTTTATTATTTTTCCTTGAAACTTGGTCACATATAATGACACAATGCAGGTTTTCCAATTTGTTGGTTTTTTTTGAATTTTTTATGCCCGTTTCAAAATGCGGTCAAAACGACAGGCTTGACCGTTCCTAGCTAGTGGTTGAATCTTGCAATTTTTTTGGTGTTTCTCTGATTAAATAGATACTTATGTACATAGAAATGATTTTTGGAAAAAATAAAGAGCAAACTATGATGCACCTGCAGTTCAAATTGAACCGCTTCCTACTAAATCGGTGGGAATTTATCTTTTTCACCAGAGGTGAATCACAACTTTTTACACCCAACCATTTTGTCAATTGTGCATTATATATGTCCTAGTATTTTAGAAAATTGATTTGGTACAATTTTGCAACAAATATATGGTAGGTCCTTCACAAAAAAACCTCATTTCGGGCACTCAAAAAATGGTAAATGAATTTTCCGTGCAAAGAAAATGAAAACTCCCTTAGGCAACATTGTTTGGAATTCCAAGATGCACCATTGTGCATAACATGAGATCATTTGAACAAACTATGCCATGAATGTGGCCATAAGATTGATCATTTGGCTTGATAGCCATGAATCTTCACGCGTGATAGCTCATTTCTGAGAACACTTTTTTAAAAGAATTATCATATTACAAGTTTATAATTTTTCCTGGAAACTTGGTCACATATGATGACATAATGCGAAGGTTTTTCAATTTTTTGATTTTTTTTGAATTTTTTATGCCCGTTTCAAAATGCGGTCAAAACAGCGGGAATGACCGTTCCTAGCTAGTTGTTGAATCTTGGAATTTTATTGGTGTTTCTATGATTAAATAGATACTTATGTACCTAGAAATGATTTTTGGAAAAAATAAAGAGCAAACTATAAGGCAGCTATAGTTCAAATTTGACCCGCTTCCTACTAAATCGGCAGGAATTTGTCTTTTTCACTAGAGGTGGATCAAAACTTTTTACACCCAAACATTTGGTTAATTGTGCATTAAATATGTCCTAGTATTTTAGAAAATTGATTTGGTACAATTTTGCAACAAATATATGGTAGGCCCTTCACAAAAAAAACCTCATTTCGGGCACTCGAAAAATGGAAAATGAATTTTCCGTGAAAAGAAAATTAAAACTCCCTTAGGGAACATTGTTTGGAATTCCAAGGTGCACCCGTGTGCACAATATGAGATCATTTGAGCAAACTATACCATGAATGTGGCCATAAGATTGATCATTTGGCTTGAAAGCCATGAATCTTCATGCATGATAGCTCATTTCTGAGAACACTTTTATAAAATAATTGCCGTATTACAAGTTTATAATTTTTGCTGGTAACTTGGCCACATATGATGAAACAATGCGAAGGTTTTCCAATTTTTTGATTATTTTGAATTGTTTATGCCCGTTTCAAAATGCGGTCAAAACGGCGGGAATGACCGTTCCTAGCTAGTGGTTGAATCTTGAATTTTTTGGTGTTTCTCTGATTAAATAGATACTTATGTACCTTGAAATGATTTCTGGAAAAAATAAAGAGCAGACTACGAGGGAGCTACAGTTCAAATTTGACCCGCTTCCTACCGAATCGGCGGGTATTTGTCTTTTTCACCAGAGGTGGATCAAAACTTTTTACACCCAAACATTTGGTCAATTATGCATTAAATATATCCTAGTATTTGAGAAAATTGATTTGGTACAATTTTGCAACAAATATATGGTAGGCCCTTCACAAAAAAACCTCATTTCCGGCACTCGAAAAATGGAAAATGAATTTTCCGTGCAAAGAAAATGAAAACTCCCTTAGGCAACATTGTTTGGAATTTCAAGATGCACCCTGATGCAAAGTATGATATATTTTGAACAAATTATGCCATTCCAAAATGCACCCTCGTGCAAAAAATACAAGAGAAACAAATAGAAAAACACAATTACATAAGCTTTCTTCTTATTGGTTGAAATGTTTGTGCCATGGATCGATGACATGGCATCCATCCATCCATCCATCCATCCCATTTATCTAAAGAAAAAATGGAAATAAAGAAAAAGAACCCCCATCCCCAAGCAGCCCAACCACCCAAACCCTATCCCCTCCCCAGGTCCATCGTCACCGCCCCCTTCTCCCCAGATCCAATCTCGCCGCCAGCCTCACTCTCCTCCCTCATCCTCTCCCGTTCGCGCACGCTTGGCTCCTCCCCATTCCCGAGTTCCGACCGGCCACCGAGACACAGACACACACCCCCTGCGGCTCCGACCATGGCCGCCGCCCTCGCGTCGCCGCGCACCGCGCGGCAGCTTGTCGACGCCCTCACCACGCACCTCTCCCTCTACCATGCCGCTAACCCTAGCAGCCCCTCCCCCGCCCCTCCCCCACCCCGCGCGCCGTGATCCTGTGGTAGCTGGTCGTGCTGCCGCTGCCGCGAAGAAGGACCACGAGCCCGACGCCAACGACGGCCGCCAGCGGGTCGCCCTCTTCTTCGGTACGTTGACCGGCACCGCCGAGGGATTCACCAGGGTACACGCACGCTCCTCCTCCCCTACGCTGCTCCCGCTCGTCTGTCTGTCTTGTGCAAGGTGCCTAATAATCTCTCCCTTCTATGCTCCTGCTGCCAGGCACTCGCGAAGGAGGCCAAGGCGCGCTACGACAAGGCCGTCTTCAAGGTGCTCGATCTGGTATGAACCTCACTGCCGATGCTGCTTCTTCTTAAACCTCCTCCTCCCCCTCCCCTCGGCTCACACGATTGATTTGTCGGGATTCAGGATGACTATGCCGCCGAGGACGAGGAGTACGAGGAGAAGCTCAAGAAGGAGAACATCACATTCTTCTTCCTCATAACGTAAGGACCACCTGCAACTCTTACTAACTTCGTTACAGCACCAGTGGATTGCTTGCTTAAATTACTCTCACATGTTAAGCAAGGAACTCATGAATATTTATTTGTTCCAGATAGTTGCTAATCAAACCAGCACTTACAAAAACTGGGGCCAACCCCTTTTGTCTAATAATCTATCTAAGAAGCTAAATTGCTAATGGGTGTCGTTGTGTCACACCCTAGCTAGTCATGCATTAGAGTGTTGCATCATGTTTACTCTTTCATCAGAAACTTGAAATGGGGATCTGTGAAACCCTCAGAATCATTTTGAAAATGATCCAAATAAAAATTTCTCCAAAAAGGGTCCAAGAAAATGCTCATGTTGCTCTCTGAAAATATTGGACAGAGATAAAAATCGAACCAATATTTTTAGTGGCTCATGGACATTTATTTTGGGCATTTGGAATTAATGCATAAATATTTGCTTTGGAAATATATCTCTATATATATTAATATATGTCCAAATATTATGCCAATTATAAAGGAGCTCTGGAATAATATATCTAGCCCCTGCAAAAATTGGCATAAGTTAAATAAATGATTTAATATATTATTTAAATCAAAACAAATGTCAGAAATTAGAAAACAGAAAAAAATAAAAGGGAGAAGCTTACCTGGGCTCCTCCCTGTGCAGCCCAGCCAGCTGGCCGGCCCAGCCAGCACGCGGCCCAGCCCGCCTCCCTCCTCTGTCGTCTTCGTCCCGACAGAGGGAGGGGAGTGTGGCCGGCGCGCGCGCCCGCCACCGCGCCACGCCACCTCTCTCCCTGCCTGCCTGCCCTCCCCTCCTCGCCTCGATGCCCCTGGACGACGCCACGCCGTCCCCCTGCTCTCTCTCACTCTCCCCCGGCTCTCCCCTCATCTCCCTCGCTCTCTCTCTCACACGGCCGAACACCACCGTCGCCGCCGTTCGCCATAGCAGCCATCTCCGGCCACCCCTCGCTCCCCCGACTAGCTCAGGAGCTCCGCCACAACCTCCTCTTCCTCCCCACCGCTCCACGGGCCTCCGGAAGCCCTGCATCGCCGCCACGTCGCCGTTCCCCTCTTCGGGCTCCGACCATCGTCGCCGTCGAATTCGTCGTCTCCAGCGCGTCCCCGAGCCCGCTAACCACCTCTGCAGCTCCGCGGTGAGCCCCCGGATCGTTTCCCCCTTCTCCCCTGGTCTCTCCCGACCTCTAGGCCCTAGCCCCACTTTGGCCGAGAGCTCCACGCCGCCGGCGATGTCGCCGTCGTGACCACGGTCACAGTAGCACCCAACCGAGCACACTATCGTGCTCCACACCTCACTAGGATCACGCAGCACACACTAACGCCTCCCCAAACCCCCTGCAACATCGATCCCGACCGCACCCGAACTCCGGCGGCCGCAGCCGAGCTCGCCGCCGTCGACTCCGGCCACCCCAGGCCCAGCCACGGCCACCGTTCGACGCGCGGGAGCAAGAGCTTTCCAACGAGCCCAAGCACGGCCTAGCCCGTGCCCTGTAGCGCGATCCCGCGTCGCGCCGCCGTCTCGGACCTCGCCGGCGTCACGTCGCCGGTGGGTTTGACCCATTTTGACCACGGCAGGACACCCCCTGAGTCCCTGACAGGTGGGCCCAGCCCTGTAGCTAATTAGGATTAGCGCTAACCACTGTTAGTTAACCCCTGACACTGACCAGTGGGCCCCAGCGCCACTAATTAGTAATTAGGATTAATTTAACCCTGTTTAACCCCCCTGTCACTGACGTGTGGGCCCCACACGTCAGGTTTGACCTCAGCCAGCCGCAGTTGACCACTGACGTCATGATGACGTCATGCTGGCGCAATAACTATAATTTCTGGATTTAATTTAAATCAGGAAATTCCAGAATATTATTTAAACTTCAAAAATTCATAACTTTTATTCTGTAACTCCAAATTGGACAAATTATATATGAAAAATGATCAGAAAAATCCAATCTATCCATCTGTACTATTTTCATGCATGATCAAACAAGTTAAATTGATGTTTCAAGCAGAACAAGGAAAAGCACTTTAAAAGGCCATATTTGAATTTGAAATTTGAATCCTTGATTCAAATTTGTTCAAACCCTTCTGGTTTTAGTTGCATTAGCCCAACACACTCATATTGCCATGTTTCATGCATGCATCATATTGTTGCACATCGTTTGGTGATGTTGTGTATCGATGTCCTTTGCGACAGGTTCTGCCTCCGAGGAGTACCGTGATTACCCTAACGAAGAACCGTATCCGTGCATCGAACCATCAGGCAAGCAACCAGCCATTGATGACATCGATACAATCCCATGTTCTCGCTCTTGCTCTCTTTTACTGCATTAAGACAACGCGTTTCAAACTGCTGTGTGCTACGGTAGTTGAACCCATTTCCTCTGCATGACCTGTCATTGCCACAGTAACTAGATGAAACCCACTAGCATGTGTAGGAGTTGATTGAGCCATATGTATGTGTTGTTCCTACCTTGCTATGCCTGCTATGCTTAGAGTCGTGTCAGGTCTGGTTCATCTGGGTGATGGGCTAGAGTGAAATGTTATGTCGGTAATGAGAGTGGTGTGGTGAACACGATTTGGTAAAGGTATCGATGAGAGGCCATGTAGGAGTACATGGTGGGTTGTTTCATTGAAGCCGACCTTAAGCACTGAGATCTGTATGTGTGATTTAAGACACAGCTACTACCATGCATTGGGCCCTGAAATATGACCCCGCTCGACTTCTTATTCACCCTAGCTCTCTGTCCAGGAGTTGCAAGTAGTTTCTGGTGTTTGTAGCCTACTGGAGGCCGTGGACAGCGCTGACCGTAGGGGTGGGCTGTGATGCGGTAGGTACGTGGCCGGGTGTACCGAATACCCGTTAGGTATCTCGGGAACCCTGTTCACATCGTTCGGGGCCGTATGGGAAACCCCGGCCGGACTCCCTGCGGATGGAACCTGAATAGGCGATAAACCTGGACTAGAGGCTTAAGTGTTTAGGTAGGTCGTGGTCTACACCCACGTCGGCTTTCGCTTGAAGTCTGCCGAGCACATGTCGTGTGCAGACGCTAAGTGGTGGAAACATGTATGAAGAAGTACACCCCTGCAGGGTTATCATAACCTATTCAAATAGCCGCGTCCGCGGTAAAGGACTACTTGGTTGCCTATACAGTTCATAGACAAGTAAATGGAAACTGTTAAAAGCCTCAAGATAAGTGTGAGTGCCGAGGATGGCTCTTCCGTAGGAAGACGGAGGTGGATCCTCGGTAGTGTATTGAAGTGGTGAGTAGTGGACTCGTGTGCGAAAAACCATTTCAAGTTGAAGTATCGTAGGATAGTCTAGCCAAGAGTCAAAGCTGGCTTGCTGCAATAACTCCACCAACCCTTCTTGATAATATGCATGTATGTAGGATCTGATGTAAGTCTTGCTGAGTACCTTTGTACTCATGTTGCTATAATTTACATTTTTACAGAAGACGCTGCAACCCCTTCTGATGGGTTCTATGTAGACGTTGACATCAACGAGTAGGCTAAAGACCCAGGTGGTGACCCTGAGCTTGTGAAGGACCACGTAGTATAGCTAGGCTTTCCAAGCCTCTTTTATTTTACTAGTTGTCTGTACTCAGACAAGTTACTTCCGCTGCTGGTTGTATGACTGTATGACTTGTATGTCGGGTCGTGAGACCCGTACCTTCGTGTATGTTATGTATGGCTTCCTGAGCCTTAAATAAAGTACTTGAGTCGTAGAGTCATGTTGTGATGCTTCGTTGTATTTGCACATATCGAGCATACTGTGTGTATGATTGAAATGCTTGGTATGTGTGGGATCTGACTATCTAGTTGTTTATCTTTAGTAGCCTCTCTTACCGGGAAATGTCTCCTAGTGTTACCGCTGAGCCATGGTAGCTTGCTACTGCTCTGGAACACTTAGGCTGGCCGGCATGTGTCCTTCTTCGTTCCTGTGTCTGTCCCTTCGGGGAAATGTCACGCTTTGAGTACCGGAGTCCTGTTAGCCCGCTACAGCCCGGTTTACCGGAGTCCTGCTAGCCCAGTGCTACAGCCCGGACCCACTTGCTGATGACCGACACGTTCGAAGCTGGGTCATGAATGCCTGTCCCTGTAAGTCTGTGCCACTTTGGGTTTACGACTAGTCATGTCAGCCCGTGCTCTTTATCATATGGATGCTAGCGACACTATCATATACGTGAGCCAAAAGGCGCAAACGGTCCCGGGCAAAGGTAAGGCGACACCCGTGAGGATACCGTGCGTGAGGCCGCAAAGTGATATGAGGTGTTACCGGCTAGATCGATGTGACATCGAGTCGGGGTCCTGACAGCGTTGGCATCAGAGCCGGACTGCCTGTAGGTTCTCCAAGCCAAACTGGTCGATGTTGAGTCTAGAAATTCTTTAGTTATATGTAGGGGAATTGTTTGTGGGATGGAACGTAAGGCTCTTTTTACTCCTTTATCTTATGACATTCTGATCTGAGTCAGTCCATTCTTCTACCGGGGGATAAGGAATTAGGATCTATTCTCTCTATCAGGATCACGTGTTACTAATCAGTAGTACCTTATAAGTTTGATGGATACAAGCCTAGTTCAGTTCTACTACCACATTATGTTGTTAGAATGGATTCAGAACTTTGATATGATGATGTTGAGTGTGTATGAAATCCTTTGTCAAATGTCTCAAAATCCTTCTTGAGCATTTACAGCTGTTATGCTGCCGAAATTTCGCTAGAAATTCTAATGCCTTTGCATTATGATTGTGCTTTCAGATGGCCACTCGCGACCTCAATCAAGTGGTTCGCTTGACTCGATGCCTAGATGTACCCGGCCATACTGCCAAGTTGGTCAGGGTAATGACTGAGGCTGGATACCGCTGGTATCCTGAGTACACGGTCGAAGAGCAATTCCGAGATTTTAATCAAAGTCAGTATCTCTGCACTGTCAGGATATTTCCATCTTATCCTGGATCCACCGAGCCTCTTCACTGCTCCTATGGACTCGGGGTTACCATTGAGATGGCTGTGCAGGACGCCGCCTACTCTATGATGACCATTATGCGAGTCAGGTCTGGTATATTTCGGGACTCTGATTTCCGGTATATGCCAGGATCACTTCCGGGAGCACAAGGGTATCTCCAGGCTATCTATGCTGACCCCACTCAGGAGGATTCACGGACTCGCACCACTGCTGAGATGCTCGAGGATAAGGACCGTGAAAATCGGGCCTTAAGGTTAGAGCTCTTCAATACCCGTGCTGACCACTGGGCCACTTTGACTCGGTTCGCACCGGCGGTGCAAGCTGGATGTTCAGATATGCGCGATCTCTATCCTGTGAGATCTGCTCTGCCAGACGTGATGGTTTGGCGTGATGTAGGAGGCATCACCCCACCTCGCGGTCCCCGCAGGCCACCGTCTGTTGGTCCAAGGCCTCATCCTAGCCCCTATGGTCCACAAGCCCCGCGAGATCGTCTGTTTCCAGATGATCATGTTGAGCTTCCAGGCTATGGAGGTGACTTCTATGAGGACTACTACGGATCGGTCTGAGTTAGTGGTAGTATCACTAGTTCGCACTAGCTGTGTCGTCTATCGTCCCGCGTGACTCGTGGGATATGACCTAGTTTGTACTCCTTCCGGAGGTGTGGAAAAATAATGTATAGGAGCTTGGAATGCCTCCGATGAGATGTAATCCTCTTTTCACCGTAATAGTACTTTGTTTGGTCTTGTACTAAACCCTGTATGGTGTGTATGACGATGGAATAAAGAAACAGTTTCTGTATCTACCATGTCATACGGATGATCATCTTGCATTTCGAGTTATTCCTTACATTTTATCCTATGTCGGAATCTTATCATCCTGACTAAATCGTTGTCTTGTTTACCTAGGATGGTCAACACGCGCGCTAACCCTGCTTCTCAAGAGCAGGCCGAAGGCAGTGAAGCCAGGAATGAAAATCTGCCTCATCCTCCTTCCCTAGCCGAGGTTATGATGGAAGCTGAGAGAAACAAGCGGGAGACCAACCGTTTGTTGGAGCGTATTGAACAGAACACAGCACACCATCAGAGGACTAACATGGTGTCACTCAGTGATTTTATCAAATTGCATCCACCCACGTTCCACCACTTCGTCGAGCCTCTCGACGCTGATGACTGGCTTCGCAGTATCGCTCACAAACTGCGTTCCGCGCTGGTAGCGGAGGCTGACAAGGTCACCTTTGCTGCATATCATCTTGAAGGCCCCGCCAGTCTATGGTGGGAGAATTATGGAGCTATGCGCCCAGCGGGCCATGTCACTACTTGGGCTGAATTCAGCGTGGCTTTCCGTGAACATCACATTCCGGAGGGTCTCATGGACCGTAAACGTGAAGAATTTTGCAGTTTCACCCAAGGCCGACTTTCTGTGGATGCTTACAGCAGGGAGTTTGGTAATCTCGCACGATATGCAACCGAGGAAGTGTCTACCGATGCCAAGAAGCAAGCAAGGTTCCGTAAGGGCCTTAGTCCTGAGCTTCGCCGTGACCTCCGTCTGCATGAGTGCACAACTTTTCAGAAACTTGTCAACAAAGCCATCAGTGCCGAAACTGGTCAGACTGACTATGACGCAACACGCAAGCATGGCCGTGACATGGGTTCCTCATCCAGTGCTGGTCCTCAGAAGCGCCACGTGTGGGTACCCAACACCGCCCTGCCACCCAGGTTTACACCGAGGCCATCCTTCCAGGCGCCTCGCCCCGTTCAACAGTCTGCTCCAGCCAAGCCCTATGGGGGTCCAACTAACAATGCTCCTCCACGTACCAGTTCCGTGACTTGTTTCAAGTGTGGGGAATCTGGTCACTATATGCGTGAGTGTCCCCAGACCAATCCCAATCAATCTGCTAAAGCTGTTGGCCGTGGCAAGCCGACAGGAAAAATATTCCACGCCAAGCCGGTCACCGCTTCACGTGGCCATGTCAACTGTATCTCTGCCGAAGAAGCTCAAGAGGATCCCAACGTCGTTCTCGGTACGCTTCTTGTTAACTGCCACCCGGCATCTGTTCTTTTCGATACAGGAGCCTCTCATTCTTTTATATCCGAAAGTTATGCTCGTTTGCATAACGTTGCATTCTGTGACATGCCATCCACTATGGAAATTTCTACCCCTGGTTCTAGATGGCAGACCTCTAGGGTAAGTTATGGAAATAAAATCCAAGTCGACAGACTTGTTTTCCTCGCGTCTTTGATAGCCCTCAAATCTTCAGATATTAATATCATTCTGGGTATGGACTGGATGTCAGCTCATCATGCCCAAATCGATTGCTTCTCTAGGACTGTTCAACTCACCCATCCTTCGGGAAAGATAGTCAATGTCTTGACCCGAATAGCCAAGCGACAATTATATTCTCTTAACGCCAGCCCTTTGCCAGACCTTGAGGACGTTCCGGTAGTCCGTGACTTCCCGGATGTCTTTCCAGAGGAATTGCCAGGTGTTCCACCTGATAGGGATGTTGAGTTTGTAATAGACCTCATTCCAGGAACCGTTCCGATTGCTAGAAGAGCTTATAAGATGGCACCCCTAGAACTAGCCGAGCTTAAGAAACAACTCGATGAGTCCTTGAAAAAGGGTTTCATCCGACCTAGCTCATCTCCGTGGGCTTGCCCCGTCCTATTCGTCAAGAAGAAGGATGGTACGGACCGGATGGTTGTAGATTACCGACCTGTTAATTTGGTCACAATCAAGAACAAATATCCACTTCCCAGGATCAACGACCTGTACGATCAGCTCGCTGGATCCTCAGTCTTCTCCAAAATGGATTTGAGGTTGGGCTACCATCAAATTAAAATCAGAAACGGGGACATTCCTAAAACGGCCTTTGTTACTCGTTATGGCCAATACGAGTACACCGTCATGTCCTTCGGTTTAACCAACGCTCCAGCCACCTTTTCTCGGTTAATGAACTCAATCTTCATGGAGTATTTGGATAAATTCGTCGTGGTTTACCTCGATGATATACTCATCTACTCCAAGAACGAGGAAGAACATGCCAAACATCTAAGGCTAGTGTTGCAGAAACTTCGAGAGCATCGCCTTTATGCCAAATTTTCTAAATGTGAATTCTGGTTGTCAGAAGTGACCTATCTGGGTCATGTAATATCTGGTAAAGGTATTGCTGTTAACCCTGAGCGAGTTCAAGCCGTCCTTAATTGGACTCCACCTGAATCGGTCAAGCAAGTTCGGAGTTTTCTGGGCTTAGCGAGCTATTGCCGTCGCTTTGTCGAAAACTTCTCCAAAGTTGCTAAACCTCTAACCGAACTCCTCAAGAAAGATAAAAAGTTCGAATGGACTCCACAATGTGAGCACAGCTTTCAGGAACTGAAAAGACGCCTGACTTCTGCTCCCGTACTGGTACCGCCAGACTTCTCTAAGGACTTTGTTATCTACTGCGACGCCTCGCGACAAGGACTAGGTTGCATTCTCATGCAAGATCGACACGTAATTGCCTACGCTTCACGGCAATTGCACCCACATGAGGAGAATTATCCTACTCATGATCTAGAGCTTGCAGCCGTAGTCTATGCACTTAAGACCTGGCGACATTACCTCCTCGGTAATCGTTGCGAAATATTCACTGATCACCAAAGTCTGAAGTACATCTTCACCCAACCGGATTTGAATCTCAGGCAAAGACGTTGGGTCGAGTTGATCACAGATTTCGACTTAGGAATAACCTACACCCCAGAGAAAGCCAACGTCATGGCTGATGCGCTAAGTCGTAAATCTTATTGTAACAATCTGATGTTACAACAAAGACAACCGCTTCTCCATGAGGAATTTCGGAATCTTAACCTTCACATTGTTCCTCAAGGATTTCTTTCCACCTTGGTGGCGAAACCTACTCTTACGGATCAAATCATTGCTGCCCAGAAGCGAGATAAGGGAATATCTAAAATCAAAGAGAACATTGCTAACGGAGGTGCTAGTTGTTTCTCCACAAATGATCATGGTGTTGTGTACTTTGAGAACCGTCTAGTGGTTCCCAAGAACCAGCATCTACGGCAGTTGATCCTTAAGGAGGCACATGAATCTCCTCTCACCATTCATCCCGGTAGTACTAAGATGTATCAGGACCTACGCCAGAGGTTCTGGTGGACTAGGATGAAGAGAGAAATTGCTCAGTATGTTGCAAATTGCGACGTCTGTCGTCGTGTTAAAGCAGAGCATCAACGGCCTGCTGGCACCCTTCAACCCTTAGCTATTCCTGAATGGAAATGGGATAAAATCAGTATGGATTTCATTACCGGTTTTCCCAGGACCAAGAGAGGGAATAATGCTATCTTTGTCGTTGTCGATCGTCTTTCCAAAGTAGCCCATTTCTTACCTGTTCGTGAGAGTATGACCCCTAGTCAATTGGCAGACTTATACATCTCCCGAATAGTGTCCCTCCATGGTGTTCCTTTGGAAATTAACTCGGATCGAGGCAGTCTTTTCACCTCTCGATTTTGGGAAAGTTTCCAAAATGCTATGGGAACCCGTCTCTCCTTTAGCACCGCCTTCCACCCTCAGTCGAGCGGTCAAGTGGAACGCGTCAACCAGATTCTAGAAGACATGCTTCGAGCCTCTGTTATCTCATTCGGAATGGATTGGGAGAAGTGCCTTCCATTTGCCGAATTCGCTTATAACAACAGCTATCAATCTAGCTTGGGTAAAGCCCCTTTTGAAGTTCTCTATGGACGACGGTGTCGAACACCCCTTAACTGGTCAGAGACCGGGGAAAGACAATTCTTTGGCCCGGATATGATTCAGGAAGCAGAAGAACAAGTTCGCATCGTTCGTGAAAAGTTGAAAACAGCCCAATCTCGTCAAAAGAGTCAATATGACCAAAAACATAAGGCTATGACTTTCGAGGTTGACGAGAAGGCTTATCTTCGGGTCACCCCTCTGAAGGGAACCCATCGTTTCGGTATCAAAGGCAAATTGGCTCCTCGTTACATTGGACGTTTTCGCATTCTCGCCAAACGAGGAGAAGTTGCCTACCAGTTGGAACTACCTCCGCATCTCTCCAGAGTCCACGATGTCTTCCACGTTTCTCAACTCAGGCGTTGCTTCTCGGATCCTATCCGTGAAGTGGACCACGAAACGCTTGATCTCCAGGATAATCTTACATATCGAGAGTACCCCATTCGTATCCTCGATCAGGCCGAGCGTACCACTCGACGCCAGAACATCAAGTTCCTCAAAGTACAATGGTCGCACCATTCTGAGGATGAAGCAACTTGGGAAAGGGAGGATCGTCTTCGACTCGAGTACCCCGCCTTCTTTCCGGAGGAACCCAAATCTCGGGACGAGATTCTTTTGAGTGGGGGTGAGTTGTCACACCCTAGCTAGTCATGCATTAGAGTGTTGCATCATGTTTACTCTTTCATCAGAAACTTGAAATGGGGATCTGTGAAACCCTCAGAATCATTTTGAAAATGATCCAAATAAAAATTTCTCCAAAAAGGGTCCAAGAAAATGCTCATGTTGCTCTCTGAAAATATTGGACAGAGATAAAAATCAAACCAATATTTTTAGTGGCTCATGGACATTTATTTTGGGCATTTGGAATTAATGCATAAATATTTGCTTTGGAAATATATCTCTATATATATTAATATATGTCCAAATATTATGCCAATTATAAAGGAGCTCTGGAATAATATATCTAGCCCCTGCAAAAATTGGCATAAGTTAAATAAATGATTTAATATATTATTTAAATCAAAACAAATGTCAGAAATTAGAAAACAGAAAAAAATAAAAGGGAGAAGCTTACCTGGGCTCCTCCCTGTGCAGCCCAGCCAGCTGGCCGGCCCAGCCAGCAGGCGGCCCAGCCCGCCTCCCTCCTCTGTCGTCTTCATCCCGACAGAGGGAGGGGAGTGTGGCCGGCGCGCGCGCCCGCCACCGCGCCACGCCACCTCTCTCCCTGCCTGCCTGCCCTTCCCTCCTCGCCTCGATGCCCCTGGACGACGCCACGCCGTCCCCCTGCTCTCTCTCACTCTCCCCCGGCTCTCCCCTCCTCTCCCTCGCTCTCTCTCTCACACGGCCGAACACCACCGTCGCCGCCGTTCGCCATAGCAGCCATCTCCGGCCACCCCTCGCTCCCCCGACTAGCTCAGGAGCTCCGCCACAACCTCCTCTTCCTCCCCACCGCTCCACGGGCCTCCGGAAGCCCTGCATCGCCGCCACGTCGCCGTTCCCCTCTTCAGGCTCCGACCATCGTCGCCGTCGAATTCGTCGTCTCCAGCGCGTCCCCGAGCCCGCTAACCACCTCTGCAGCTCCGCGGTGAGCCCCCGGATCGTTTCCCCCTTCTCCCCTGGTCTCTCCCGACCTCTAGGCCCTAGCCCCACTTTGGCCGAGAGCTCCACGCCGCCGGCGATGTCGCCGTCGTGACCACGGTCACAGTAGCACCCAACCGAGCACACTATCGTGCTCCACACCTCACTAGGATCACGCAGCACACACTAACGCCTCCCCAAACCCCCTGCAACATCGATCCCGACCGCACCCGAACTCCGGCGGCCGCAGCCGAGCTCGCCGCCGTCGACTCCGGCCACCCCAGGCCCAGCCACGGCCACCGTTCGACGCGCGGGAGCAAGAGCTTTCCAACGAGCCCAAGCACGGCCTAGCCCGTGCCCTGTAGCGCGATCCCGCGTCGCGCCGCCGTCTCGGACCTCGCCGGCGTCACGTCGCCGGTGGGTTTGACCCATTTTGACCACGGCAGGACACCCCCTGAGTCCCTGACAGGTGGGCCCAGCCCTGTAGCTAATTAGGATTAGCGCTAACCACTGTTAGTTAACCCCTGACACTGACCAGTGGGCCCCAGCGCCACTAATTAGTAATTAGGATTAATTTAACCCTGTTTAACCCCCCTGTCACTGACGTGTGGGCCCCACACGTCAGGTTTGACCTCAGCCAGCCGCAGTTGACCACTGACGTCATGATGACGTCATGCTGGCGCAATAACTATAATTTCTGGATTTAATTTAAATCAGGAAATTCCAGAATATTATTTAAACTTCAAAAATTCATAACTTTTATTCTGTAACTCCAAATTGGACAAATTATATATGAAAAATGATCAGAAAAATCCAATCTATCCATCTGTACTATTTTCATGCATGATCAAACAAGTTAAATTGATGTTTCAAGCAGAACAAGGAAAAGCACTTTAAAAGGCCATATTTGAATTTGAAATTTGAATCCTGGATTCAAATTTGTTCAAACCCTTCTGGTTTTAGTTGCATTAGCCCAACACACTCATATTGCCATGTTTCATGCATGCATCATATTGTTGCACATTGTTTGGTGATGGTTGTGTATCGATGTCCCTTGCGACAGGTTCTGCCTCCGAGGAGTACCGTGATTACCCTAACGAAGAACCGTATCAGTGCATCGAACCATCAGGCAAGCAACCAACCATTTGATCATATCGATACAATCCCATGTTCTCGCTCCTGCTCTCTTTTACTGCATTAAGACAACGCGATTCAAACTGCTGTGTGCTACGGTAGTTGAACCCATTTCCTCTGCATGACCTGTCATTGCCACAGTAACTAGATGAAACCCACTAGCATGTGTAGGAGTTGATTGAGCCATATGTATGTGTTGTTCCTACCTTGCTATGCCTGCTATGCTTAGAGTCGTGTCAGGTCTGGTTCATCTGGGTGATGGGCTAGAGTGAAATGATTATGTCGGTAATGAGAGTGGTGTGGTGAACACGATTTGGTAAAGGTATCGATGAGAGGCCATGTAGGAGTACATGGTGGGTTGTTTCATTAAAGCCGACCTTAAGCACTGAGATCTGTATGCGTGATTTAAGATACAGCTACTACCATGCATTGGGCCCTGAAATATGACCCCGCTCGACTTCTTATTCACCCTAGCTCTCTGTCCAGGAGTTGCAATGGTGTTTGTAGCCTACTGGAGGCCGTGGACAGCGCTGACCGTAGGGGTGGGCTGTGATGCGGTAGGTACGTGGCCGGGTGTACCGAATACCCGTTAGGTATCTCGGGAACCCTGTTCACATCGTTCGGGGCCGTATGGGAAACCCCGGCCGGACTCCCTGCGGATGGAACCTGAATAGGCGATAAACCTGGACTAGAGGCTTAAGTGTTTAGGAAGGTCGTGGTCTACACCCACGTCGGCTTTCGCTTGAATTCTGCCGAGCACATGTCGTGTGCAGACGCTAAGTGGTGGAAACATGTATGAAGAAGTACACCCCTGCAGGGTTATCATAACCTATTCGAATAGCCGCGTCCGCGGTAAAGGACTACTTGGTTGCCTATACAGTTCATAGACAAGTAAATGGAAACTGTTAAAAGCCTCAAGATAAGTGTGAGTGCCGAGGATGGCTCTTCCGTAGGAAGACTGAGGTGGATCCTTGGTAGTGTATTGAAGTGGTGAGTAGTGGACTCGTGTGCGAAAAACCATTTCAAGTTGAAGTATCGTAGGATAGTCTAGCCAAGAGTCAAAGCTGGCTTGCTGCAATAACTCCACCAACCCTTCTTGATAATATGCATGTATGTAGGATCTGATGTAAGTCTTGCTGAGTACCTTTGTACTCATGTTGCTATAATTTACATTTTTACAGAAGACGCTGCAACCCCTTCTGATGGGTTCTATGTAGACATTGACATCAACGAGTAGGCTAAAGACCCAGGTGGTGACCCTGAGCTTGTGAAGGACCACGTAGTATAGCTAGGCTTTCCAAGCCTCTTTTATTTTACTAGTTGTCTGTACTCAGACAAGTTACTTCCGCTGCTGGTTGTATGACTGTATGACTTGTATGTCGGGTCGTGAGACCCGTACCTTTGTGTATGTTATGTATGGCTTCCTGAGCCTTAAATAAAGTACTTGAGTCGTAGAGTCATGTTGTGATGCTTCGTTGTATTTGCACATATCGAGCATACTGTGTGTATGATTGAAATGCTTGGTATGTGTGGGATCTGACTATCTAGTTGTTTATCTTTAGTAGCCTCTCTTACCGGGAAATGTCTCCTAGTGTTACCGCTGAGCCATGGTAGCTTGCTACTGCTCTGGAACACTTAGGCTGGCCGGCATGTGTCCTTCTTCGTTCCTGTGTCTGTCCCCTCGGGGAAATGTCACGCTTTGAGTACCGGAGTCCTGTTAGCCCGCTACAGCCCGGTTTACCGGAGTCCTGCTAGCCCAGTGCTACAGCCCGGACCCACTTGCTGATGACCGACACGTTCGAAACTGGGTCATGGATGCCTGTCCCTGTAAGTCTGTGCCACTTTGGGTTTATGACTAGCCATGTCAGCCTGGGCTCCTTATCATATGGATGCTAGCGACACTATCATATACGTGAGCCAAAAGGCGCAAACGGTCCCGGGCAAAGGTAAGGCGACACCCGTGGGGATACCGTGCGTGAGGCCGCAAAGTGATATGAGGTGTTACCGGCTAGATCGATGTGACATTGAGTCGGGGTCCTGACACGTTGTCGCTGTTTTAGGTATGTGAATGGTGAGCCAACCGACAATGCGGCAAGATTCTACAAATGGTTCTCTGAGGTTCGTTTGATTACAGAAGACCTAGTAGTTTCTTGGGGTGCAGCTCTCAACGTGCTTTTCTTGTGGTTGGTATTCATGGCTGCTTTGTTTGGTCGGACTACAAGGGAACGAGAGGGGTGAGTGGTTGAGCAACCTCAAGTACGGGGTGTTTGCTCTTGGGAATAGGCAGTACGAGCATTTCAACAAGGTCTGCCCCCATGCCCTCTAAATCCATCTGATTGCATATATGCACTCTTACATGTAAACTTACTCTCTTCTTCTATTTTCAAATGTTTCCCATAAATGGTAGATTTTTTTGTTATTCAAAGTTGCTAAACAATGTAGTTAGGTTTGTTTTATTGCTGCATTAGAATTACAGCAATCGTCCTAGTCTTGTTTTGTTGTAGACATGGCATTGTTAGAACTTCGGATGCAGATTTTCATCAACTGTTTCTGTGATTTTCCACTAGAAAATGTATATGCATTGTTTATTCTATTTTAAACTTCATCATGGTATGGTCTGTTTCTATTCTACTGGCTTGATTCTGTTGACAGTAGCATGCTCTATTTGTTTTGGAGCCCAACCATGGACTGTACATACTAAGCTAGCTCAAGCGCACACACACAGCCAACTTGATTGATGTCTGTAGATACTAGCAGTAGCACGTGTGTGTGTCTCCTATACTTGCTTTCTTAATTTCTGTACTAGATCAACAACACTAACTCTTACTTCTTTGTTTGATTCAGAGCAGTAGGCATCCTCTATGGATGATGACGGCAACAACGGCATCCACCGCCACGACAACGCTCCGCACATGGTCCAACTCAGCTACAACCTCCTCTACTGCGGGACGAAGACTATGGCCGTGTGCGGCATCGGCTACAATCTCCTCTCATGTGAGTTTGTCTCCTACCTTCTAGCCCCCTCTCTTGTGCTGCTATAGTAGTACCTTGCTCTGTTTCATGTGCATGGGTGATTTTTTTGTACTTTCCGTGCTTGTGTCATGGAAAAATCATTCCTATTTACAAGTGATGATGATTTGGAGTAGCACACTTGTTAAATTATGCTCTTGTAGTAGACCCCATTTGTATTTACTATGATGTGCATTAAACTCGGCCTCCTAGTACTGCAGATCATGCATGTTAATAATTTATAGTGGCCTTGATAGTTACTACAGCTAGGCTGTGTTAACTGTTGGTGTTTAATCTAGCTAGCTTGTTTGTATCATCAGGATTGCAGCAAATTACAGCTAGCTAGCCTATTTGAAATCTGTTTTTTGCTTGGCATGCTGCTTGGTATGCCTTGTTTATATGAATTGTTTTGTATCTAGTGACTAGTTGTCACACTGATTAAAATCTCCGTGCAACAAGCAAGTAATCAGTGGCCGTGAAGCAACGTTTATAATATTGTTAGCATGTTCTATTAGTTCCAGAGAAAAAGTGAAATCCCAGCTCTGCCTGCTTCATGATCTATGATTAGTTCACTTGTGTAAGAATAAGGCAGCATTTAAGCAACGGGCAGCAGTATCCACAAAACTAAGTATTCTGTTTGTTTTCTTGTGTGCTTGACTGCTTGTGTATTGGTATAGGTGAGGAAGAACCAACTACCGACGGGCGAGGGCATGGGGTACCTAGAGCCCAAGCACCACCTGCTACTGAGCTACTGTCAGGGCCTCGTCTACTACCTGCTATGCGAGGCCAAGGGGTTGTTTGTCGATGGCCACCCTGTCGCGCGTAGCCTTGTCAAGATCAGGCTGTTTCTTGAGAAGGTGTGCGTGTGTGCCCTCAGTTGTTGTTGATTGCTAAGCTGCCAGTCTCCATTTATGCAGCTGTTTAATAGTAGATTGTCTTATGTTGAATTCTCTTACTAGCCTTAATTTGTTTGTCGTCGTGTTTGTTTGTGTGCATGTTTGAGCGGCTATTGCTGGTGTGCTGAAAGTTGCTTAGAGCTGGAGGAGTGGATGCATGCGGAGTTGGAGAGGATGAAAACCTCTTGAGAGTCCAAGAGGTCCAGGTCTATGAAGAGTAATGTAACAAATGCAATGTGGAATGTGTAGAATTATATTGGTGCAACATACTTGTTTTCCTTGAAAGTTTTCCTGATTATTATTCCTTTTTATGTGCAATTTATCTTACACAACGTATTCATGTAAATTCTGTCAAGTGTGTTCATGTCTTCCTGGATCTAAATGTTATGATAAAAAAAATCTAAACTTAAGCACGCCGAAACTGGGTTACTTGCCTTGAGTACTTGTATTCTCAGTACCATGCTACTTATTTTGCCTCCTTAGGTTTCTAGTATGCTATTTCTTGCTTTCCTTTATCTTCATACTTATTATGATGGTAATTTGACTTGTAGTGCTCATGTAGGTTAATTATTAAGCATACCTGAACATATTCATGAAAGTTTTGTTAGTAGGTGGATGGCTTCTAATTCTAAATGGTATCCTCAACAAACTGAACTTATTTGAAGAAGACACAACATATTCATTCATCTGTTGTAACACCAAGTTTGGTCTATTAACATGGCGTTGATTTTGTGCTGCAGATTTGGAGGTTGGGAATCTGGGGAATGCGAAGTTGATGAGACCTAGAGTATCTAGACAGTGATTGCCATTATATATGTGTTATATGATGATGTAACACAATGATTCTGCTATTGTATCTTTGTTGTATGATGTATCAAACTGATTCTGGCTATTATGTGAAGTACTACGTGTGTTCTGTATCTGTTCCCATTTGAATGTTGGTGATTTATTTACTAGCAAATTGAAATTTAAAGAAAATGACCTTGACAATTGGGACCCACTTACTAGAAGAACCTGGCAATTGGAACCCATCTGAATAGTGGACCCATCTTTTAAAAAAAGAAATACTTGAACTGCTCAGCCAAAATGGCCATGGCCCAAAAATAAAAAGGCTGCGATGTTGGGCTTGGCCCATGAAGCTAACAAAATTTGATAGAAAAATACACTAAATTGGTTGAATTAATGGGCTCAGCCCATATAAACACCCAATTGGACTGGGCCGATTCTAATTTTTGACCTTTTCAATTGGTCGCAATTTTGCCATGTCAGATTGCCACGTCGGATCTGACGTGGCCTGGGCAGACAACGAGTGACCAAAACAAAAGGTCATGGGTTCAACGACCTTTTGTTTTGGTCGTAAACGTCTACGACCTTCTCACAAAGAAGGTCGTTAATTTTAGTTTACGACTGCCAGCTTTTGACCTTCTGTTTTTGGTCACAAAAAAGGTCGCAAATGAAAAACAATGACCTTTCAGTGACCAATAGTCAAGGTCACAAGTTGACATATTTCTTGTAGTGATTAACAACGTCTATCAGCTAACATTCAGCGCTACACCGACATGAACGGGGCCTTAGTCTAGAATGTGCGTACCAAGGGAGAAGCTGACCATCGTGTGTCTCCACACGAACGTCACCAGTGGTGGCGGTGCTGACCATCGTGCGCCTCCACAAGAACGTAGCCAGCAGTGGCGGCGCGGCTAGAGGACGGCAGTCTATGAGAGCGTACTGTGGGAGCGAGAGGATCACCGTATGTCCCCTCGACAAACCGCGGCGCCGACATATCGGCGCGGCGGGGAGGGCGGCTTTGGTGGAGCGAATGGAGTCGAGGGTGATACGTCTCCAACGTATCTATAATTTTTGATTGTTCCATGCTATGATATTACCCCTTTTGGATGTTTATGGGCTTTATTTTACACATTAATATCATTTTTGGGACTAACCTACTAACTGGAGGCCCAGCCCGTATTGTTGTTTTTTTGCCTATTTCAGTATTTCGAAGAAAAGGAATATCAACAGAGTCCAAACGAAATGAAACCTTCGGGAGCGTGATTTTTGGAACGAACGTGATCCAGAGGACTTGGAGTGCAAGCCAAGAAGCAGCCGAGGCTCCCACGAGATAGGAGGGTGCACCCCCCCTATAGGGTGCGCCCCCTATCTCGTGGGCCCCTCGGGCAGCCACTGACGTACTTCTTCCTCCTATATATACCTACGTACCCGGAAAACATCCGAGGAGCACCTGAAACACAATTTCCACCACCGTAACCTTCTGTATCCGCGAGATCCCATCTTGGAGCCTTCACCGACGTTCTGCCGGAGGGGGAATTGACCATGGAGGGTCTCTACATCAACATCCTTGCCCCTTTGATGAGTTGTGAGTAGTTTACCACAGACCTACAGGTCCATAGTTATTAGCTAGATGGCTTCTTCTCTCTTTTTGGATCTCAATACAATGTTCTCCCCCTCTCTTGTGGAGATCTATTCGATGTAATCTCTTTTTGCGGTGTGTTTGTCGAGATTCGATGAATTGTGGGTTTATGATCAAGTTTATCTATGAATAATATTTGATTCTTCTCTGAATTCTTTTATGTATGATTGAGTTATCTTTGCAAGTCTCTTCGAATTATCGGTTTGATTTGGCCTACTAGATTGATCTTTCTTGCCATGGGACAAGTGCTTAGCTTTGGGTTCAATCTTGCGGTGTTCTTACCCAGTGACAGAAAGGGTTGCAAGACATGTATTGTATTGTTGCCATCGAGGATAACAAGATGGGGTTTATATCATATTGCATGATTTTATCCCTCTACATCATGTCATCTTGCTTAAGGCGTTACTCTGTTCTTATGAACTTAATACTCTAGATGCAGGCAGGAGTCGGTCGATGTGTAGAGTAATAGTAGTAGATGCAGGCAGGAGTCGGTCTACTTGTTATGGACGTGATGCCTATATACATGATCATGCCTAGATAATCTCATAATTATTCGCTTTTCTATCAATTGCTCGATAGTAATTTGTTCACCCACCGTAATACTTATGCTATCTCAAGAGAAGCCTCTAGTGAAACCTATGGCCCCCGGGTCTATCTCTTATCATATTTGCTTCCAATCTACTTTTATTTGCATCTTTACTTTTTGCATCTATATTATAAAACACCAAAAATATATTTATCTTATCATACTATCTCTATCAGATCTCACTTTTGCAAGTGGCCATGAAGGGATTGATAACCCCTTTATCGCGTTGGTTGCGAGTTCTCAGTTTGTTTGTGTAGGTGCGTGGGACTTTTGAGGAGCCTCCTACTGGATTGATACCTTGGTTCTCAAACACTGAGGGAAATACTTATGCTACTATTGTTGCATCACCCTCTCCTCTTCGAGGAAAACCAACGCAAGCTCAAGACGTAGCAAGAAGGATTTTTGGCGCCGGTGCCGAGGAGGTCTTCGCTCAAGTCAAGACATACCAAGTACCCATCACAAACTCATCTCCCTTGCATTTACATTATTTGCCATTTGCGTCTCGTTTTCCTCTCCCCCACTTCACCCTTGCCGTTTTATTCGCCCTCTCTTTCCCAATCTCCTCTCTTTTCGGTTGCCTTTTTCTGTTTGCTTGTGTGTTGGATTACTTGTTGCCATGGCACAAGATAATACCAAATTGTGTGATTTCTCGAATACCAATAATAATGATTTCCTTAGTACTCCGATTGCTCCTCTTAATGATGTTGAGTCTTGTGAAATCAATACTGCTTTGTTGAATCTTGTTATGAAAGATCAATTCGCCGGCCTTCCTAGTGAAGATGTCACTACTCATCTAAACAACTTTGTTGATTTGTGTGATATGCAAAAGAAGCAAGATACAGATAACAATATTGTCAAATTGAAGTTATTTCTGTTTTCTCTTAGAGATCATGCTAAAGTTTGGTTTTCGTCTTTGCCTAAAAATAGTATTGATTCTTGGAACAAGTGCAAAGATGCTTTTATCTCTAAGTATTTTCCTCCCGCTGAGATTATCACTCTTAGGAACGATATTATGAATTTTAAACAACTTGATCATGAGCATGTTGTCCAATCTTGGGAAAGAGTGAAATTGATGCTTCGTAATTTCCCTACTCATGGTTTGAATTTATGGATGATTATACAAAAAAATTATGCCGGATTGAACTTTACTTCTAGAAATCTCTTAGATTCAGCCGCGGGAGGCACGTTTATGGAAATCACGTTAGGAGATGCTACAAAACTTCTTGATAATATTATGGCTAATTATTTTCAATGGCACACCGAAAGATCTTCTAGTAAAAAAGTGCATGCTATAGAAGAAATCAATGTTTTGAGTGGAAAGATGGATGAACTCATGAAATTGTTTGCTACTAAAAATACTCCTCTTGATCCCAATGATATGCCTTTGTCTTCTTTGATTGAGAATAATAATGAATCTATGGATGTGAATTTTGTTGGTAGGAATAGTTTTTGGAAACAATGCTTACAGAGGAAACTTTAATGCTAGACCATTCCCTAGTAATTCCTCTAATAATTACGAAAATTCCTACAATAATTCTTATGGTAATTTCAATAAGATGCCCTATGATTTTGAGAATAGTGTGAAAGAATTTATGATTTCTCAAAAGAATTTTAATGCTTTGCTTGAAGAAAAATTGCTCAAAGTTGATGATTTGGCTAGGAACGTTGATAGAGTTTCGCTTGATGTTGATTCTCTTAAACTTAGATCTTCTCCTCCTAAGCATGATATCAATGAGTCTCTCAAAGTAATGAGAATTTACATTGATGAGTGTAAGGAAAGAACCGCTAGATTGCGTGCTAAGAAAGATAGCTTTATAAAAGTGTGTTCTTCTAGTTTCCATGAAAATAATGATGAAGATCTTAAAGTTATTGATGCGTCTCCTATTAGATCTATGTTTTGCAATATGAATTTTGATGATTATGGGACTGATGATGAATCAACTTTGCCTAGAAGGCGTCCCAAGAATTCGGAGTCTTTAGATCTTGATGCTAAATTTGGTAAAAGTGAGATTGGAGAGGTCACAACTTCAATTAGCATTCGAACCTACTATCTCGGATTTCAAGGAATTTGATTATGATAATTGTTCTTTAAAAGGTTGTATTTCCTTGTTGCAATCCGTTGTTAATTCTCCTCATGCTTATTGTCAAAATAAAGCTTTTACCAAACATATCATTGATGCTTTGTTGCAATCTTATGATGAAAAATTTAATTTGGAAGTTTCTATACCTAGAAAACTTAATGATGAGTAGGAACCTACTATAAAGATTAGAATTAAAGATTATGAGTGTTTTGCTTTGTGTGATTTGGGTGCTAGTGTTTCCACAATTCCGAAAACTTTATGTGATATTCTAGGTTTCCATGATCTTGATGATTGCTCGTTAAATTTGCACCTTGCGGATTCCACCATTAAAAATCCAATGGGAAGGATCAATGATGTTCTCATTGTTGCAAATAGAAATTTGGTGCCCGTAGATTTTATCATTCTTGATATAGATTGCAATCTTTCTTGCCCTATTATTCTTGGTAGACCTTTCCTTAGAACGATTGGCGCGATTATTGATATGAAGGAAGGGAATATTAGATTCCAATTTCAATTAAAGAAATACATGGAGCACTTCCCAAGAAAGAAAGTCAAATTACCTTATGAATCTATCATGCGGGCTAATTATGAATTTAGTGCCAAAGAAGGCACTCGTTAGATCTATCTTTGCTTTTATGCCTAGCTAGGGGCGTTAAACGATAGCGCTAGTTGGGAGGCAACCCAATTTTATTTATGTTTTTTGTTTTTGCTCCTGTTTAGTAATAAATCTTGCATCTACTCTATGTTTAGATGTGTTTTTATCTTTTAATTAGTGTTTGTGCCAAGTAGAACCTATAGGATAAACTATGATGATAGTTGATTTGATTCTGCTGAAAAACAGAAACTTTGCACTCACGAGAAAAAAATCAATAAATCACAGAAACGTGATTTTGCATTGATTCTTTTTGATGCTGATCAATAAACAAATTTTCCACTACTTCCTATTTTGGTAGGATTTTTAGAGTTCCAGAAGTTTTCGTTAGTTACATATTGCTACAGACTGTTCTGTTTTTGACAGATTCTGTTTTTCGTGTGTCGTTTGCTTATTTTGATACATCTATGGCTAGTAAAATAGTTTATAAACCATAGAGAAGTTGGAATACAGTAGGTTTAACACCAAAATAAATAAATAATGAGTTCATTGCAGTACCTTATGTGGTGGTTTTGTTTTCTTTAACTAACGGAGCTTATAAGATTTCCTGTTGAGTTTTGTGTTGTGAAGTTTTCAAGTTTTGGGTAAAGCTTTTATGGACTATGGAATAAGGAGTGGCAAGAGCCTAAGCTTGGGGATGCCCAAGGCACCCCAAGATATTCAAGAATAGCCAAAATCCTAAGCTTGGGGATGCCCCGGGAAGGCATCCCCTCTTTCGTCTTCGTTCATTGGTAACTTTACTTGGAGCTATATTTTTATTCGCTACATGATATGTGTTTTGCTTGGAGCGTCGTGTATTATATTATTCTTTGCCTTTTAGTTTACCACAATCATCCTTGCTGAACACACCTTTTTGGAGAAGCCTATTTGATTAGAATTTGCTAGAATACTCTATGTGCTTCACTTATATCTTTTGAGCTTGATAGTTTTTGCTCTAGTGCTTCACTTATATCTTTTTAGAGCACGGTGGTGTCTTAATTTTGAAGAATTTTCTAGTCTCTCATGCTTCACTTAAATTATTTTGAGAGTCTCTTAGAAAAGCATGGAATTTGCTATGGTTACAAAGTTGGTCTCAGAATGATGGGCATCCAAGTTGGGTATAATAAAAACTATCAAAGAAAAAGAATTGGATGCTATGATCAACTTGATGCTTGATTATTGTTTTGAGATATAAAGGTAGTAATGTTAGGGTCATGCTAGTGGGTAATTATGAAATTGATAAATACTTTTGTTGAAGTTGGCAAGTCCCGTAGCATGCACGTATGGTAAAAGTTGTTTGACAAATTTGTTGCATGAGGTGCTCTTTTGATTGTCTTCCTTATGAGTGGCAGTCGGGGACGAGCGATGGTCTTTTCCTACCAATCTATCCCTCTTGGGGCATGCGTATTAGTACTTTGCTTCGAGGGCTAAGTAGACTTTTGCAATAAGTATATGAGTTCTTTTTTGACTAATGTGAGTCCATGGATATACACACACTCATCCTTTCACTTTGCTAGCCTTTATTATTACCGCACAACTTCCGCCGGTATCATAAACCCTTTATTTACCTTCCTCAAAACAGCCACTATACCTACCTATTATGGCATTCCCATAGTCATTCCGAGATATATTGCCATGCAACTTTCCACCATTACGTTTATTATGACACGTCCCATCATTGTCATATTGCTCTTTTGCATGATCATGTAGTTGACATCGTATTTGTGGCAAGGCCACCTTCATAATTTTCATACATGTCGCTCTTGATTCATTGCATATCCCGGTACACCGCCGGAGGCATTCATATAGAGTCATATCTCGTTCTAGCTTTGAGTTGTAATTCTTGAGTTGTAAATCCATATAAGTGTGATGATCTTCATTATTAGAGCATTGTCCTAGTGAGGAAAGGATGATGAAGGCTATGATTCCCCCACAAGTCGGGATGAGACTTCGGACTTTACAAAAAGAAAAAAAATGAGAAAGGCCAAAAAGCAAAAAAAAGGAAGGCCAAAGAAAAAAAGGAAAAAAAGGAAAAAAATAAAATGAAAGAAAAAGAGAGAAGGGACAATGCTACTATCTCTTTTTCCACACTTGTGCTTCAAAGTAGCACCATGATCTTCATTATAGAGAGTCTCCTATGTTGTCACTTTCATATACTAGTGGGAATTTTTCATTATAGAACTTGGCTTGTATATTCCAATGATGGGCTTCCTCAAAATGCCTTAGGTCTTCGTGAATAAGCAAGTTGGATGCACACCCACTTAGTTCTTTTTGTTGAGCTTTCATATATTTATAGCTCTAGTGCATCCGTTGCATGACAATCCCTACTCACTCACATTGATATCTATTAATGGGCATCTCCATATATCCCGTTAATACGCCTAGTTGATGTGAGACTATCTTCTCCCTTTTTGTCCTCACAACCACCACCATATACCACCATAGTGCTATGTCCATGGCTTGCGCTCATGTATTGCGTAAGAGTTGAAAAAGCTGAAGCACGTTAAAAAGTATGAAACATTTGCTCGGCTCGTCATCGAGGTTGTGCATGATGGGAGTATTTTGTGTAATGAAATGAAGCATGGCCTAACTATATGATTTTGTAGGGATAAGCTTTCTTTGGCTATGCTATTTTGATAGGACATGATTATTTGTTAGTATGCTTTGAAGCATTATTATTTTTATGTTTTATAAGCTTTTATTTTGAATCATTTGGATCTGAACATTCATGCCACAATAAATAAAATTACATTGAGAATTATGCTAGGTAGCATTCCACATCAAAAATTTCTTTTTATCATTTACCTACTCGAGGACGAGTAGGAATTAAGCTTGGGGATGCTTGATACGTCTCCAACGTATCTATAATTTTTTATTGTTCCATGCTATTATATTACCCCTTTTGAATGTTTATGGGCTTTACTTTACACATTTATATCATTTTTGGGACTAACCTACTAACCAGAGGCCCAGCCCGTATTGCTGTTTTTTTGCCTATTTCAGTATTTCGAAGAAAAGGAATATCAAACGGAGTCCAAACGGAATGAAACCTTCGGGAGCGTGATTTTTGGAACGAACGAGATCCAGAGGACTTAGAGTGCAAGCCAAAAAGCAGCCGAGGATCCCACAAGATAGGAGGGTGCCCCCTCTGTAGGGCGCGCCCCCTGTCTTGTGGGCCCCTCGGGCGGCCACCGACGTACTTCTTCCTCCTATATATACCTACGTACCCCGAAAACATCCGAGGAGCACCCGAAACACAATTTCCACCACCGTAACCTTCTGTATCCGCGAGATCCCATCTTGGAGCCTTCGCCGGCGTTCTGCCGAAGGGGGAATCGACCATGGAGGGTCTCTACATCAACATCCTTGCCCCTCCGATGAGTTGTGAGTAGTTTACCACAGACCTACGGGTCCATAGTTATTAGCTAGATGGCTTCTTCTCTCTTTTTGGATCTCAATACAATGTTCTCCCCCTCCCTTGTGGAGATCTATTCGACGTAATCTCTTTTTGTGTTGTGTTTGTCGAGATCCGATGAATTGTGGGTTTATGATCAAGTCTATCTATGAATAATATTTGATTCTTCTCTGAATTCTTTTATGTATGATTGAGTTATCTTTGCAAGTCTCTTCGAATTATCAGTTTGGTTTGGCCTACTAGATTGATCTTTCTTGCCATGGGAGAAGTGCTTAGCTTTGGGTTCAATCTTGCGGTGTTCTTACCCAGTGACAGAAAGGGTTGCAAGACACGTATTGTATTGTTGCCATTGAGGATAACAAGATGGGGTTTATATCATATTGCATGAGTTTATCCCTCTACTTTATGTCATCTCGCTTAAGGCGTTACTCTGTTCTTATGAACTTAATACTCTAGATGCAGGCAGGAGTCGGTCGATGTGTGGAGTAATAGTAGTAGATGCAGGCAGGAATCGGTCTACTTGTTATGGACGTGATGCCTATATACATGATCATGCCTAGATAATCTCATAATTATTCGCTTTTCTATCAATTTCTCGACAGTAATTTGTTCACCCATCGTAATACTTATGCTATCTCGAGAGAAGCCTCTAGTGAAACCTATGGCCCCCGGGTCTATCTCTTATCATATTTGCTTCCAATCTACTTTTATTTGCATCTTTACTTTTTGCATCTATATTATAAAACACCAAAAATATATTTATCTTATCATACTATCTCTATCAGATCTTACTTTCGCAAGTGGCCGTGAAGGGATTGACAACCCCTTTATCGCGTTGGTTGCGAGTTCTCAGTTTGTTTGTGTAAGGTGCGTGGGACTTTTGAGGAGCCTCCTACTGGATTGATACCTTGGTTCTCAAAAACTGAGGGAAATACTTATGCTACTATTG
>NC_041381.1:637327783-637398916 GCF_002162155.2 Triticum dicoccoides
GCGTGGTGGGTGGGGGGGAGTTTGGCGCATGGTCGGTTTCTCCAAGTGCAGTCCCACGTGTCAGTGAAGAGGCAAGCCAACGCGCATTCCGTTTGCGTGAGCCGTGTGCAGGACCGAACATGTGTGGGGTGCAATGCGACCGCGACAGGAGTGTTGTGAGTGTACCGCCTTTTTCCTTTTAAACTAGGTGCTTCGCCCCCTCAAAAAAACTTTTTGCTTCGTGTGATCCATCGATACTACTACTAGTAATCCGGTAATCCTGACTAAAATGGCGCGGCCGGGTCTTTTCCCGCGCGATATGCTATGAGGTTGGCTTAGTTGGGTTTTTTAGGATGACTAATGCTACAGCTATGTAATCCCAGTTACGTAATTAACGTAATGTGAAACGTGTGAGCTGTTGATTGTAGATTGGGGGGAGGGAGGGGCCCACCACCATGAAAATCAGGGGAGGAGAGAGAGAGGCAATTTACGTTAACCCTTTCATAGGTTCCTGTAGATGTAGAAAGATGTGAAATGCGCGAATGTGTAGTGGACGTACTATTGGAGTGCCCAAGATAAATTGTGTATGTATAGACCCTATGTGTTTATTTTACTTCACATGTTAGATTTGTCTCGGTTCAATAAAAAGCAGAGTTGGTGATGATGGTGTGCCTGTCATCCTGCAATATAGGCCGTCCAATCTATATCTAACGGATAGGAAGGAAACTATGACAATTAACTCGCACTCCTCTCCACATTTGCAGATAAGGCTTTCCCTCGTTCATCCTTTCCTCCCAAAAGATCTTGATCTTCTGTGCAATGCACGTGCATCTTGCTAGTACTCCTACAATATACTATATTATTGTGAAAGTTCATATACACCGGCCGAGATTAATGGAAACACGGTAGATTTTCATTACATTTCAAACTTTTATAGGATAGGAAAATAAAAGAAACCAGACCCTAAACCTATTCTACGGTGGCGACTGACGTCCTCCATCTACAATCTCTATGTACGGGGGTGGGGTTCAAGACCCGTGAAGTAAAGGTGCGGTCTCCAGCAAGGAAGAGTAGAACACGGGATACAGACCGGCCAGTTGGCACACCATGCCCTGCCGCCTCCCATGCCCTACTCATCCTCGAAGGACTCCCCGACCTTGGCGGTGCCGGATGTTGGACGGCGGCAAGTAGGACGCGTGGCTGACGGTGCTCCCGTTGTCGGCCGCCAGCGTGGCCACCGCTTGTGCGGTCGCGTCCGTGTCCGGCTACGCTGCTATTGCATCACGAGAGGTGACTTGAGCGAGGGCGGCGACCTCGAGCTTCATCCCTGAAGACAATCTCTCCCATAGAGCGTTCGCACTTGCGGTCATGGCGGATGTGGTGCTAGGTAGGAGGACGATGCGCTATGGTGTGGAGGTTAGCTAGGCGTTGCCGCTTTAAGTAGCGCATTCCGGTGAGGCCAAGCGTCCGGGTGCGTCATTAAGTCGCCGGAGTTGGTTCCTCGGGCACCGAGCCTCTTAACAACGACATACGAATGGACGGCATGAATGCGGGCAGCTGGCGCCGGCTGGGAACGCACCGCGCGACGGCGCGAGGGACGAGGGTTTTGGTGTGCCAGGGTAGTCAGATGCGGTCGTGGCAACGTTGGAGATGCCCTTTGCTCACATGCGATCCCCGCATGTCATTGAAAAAGCAAGACGACCCGACATGGTCTCAGGTCCTGAGGATGCAGTTGGCCGCGCTACACCACTCCACGGACGCGTCGCAGCGCCCCGTGCATCCTCGAAGATCTGGGTGTTGGGGTATGTTTGGATTGTGGCCAAAGTGCACCTTACCAAAATTTTGGTCATGACCCAAAGATTGGTCTTTGTTTGGATGGTTGCCATGTTTTGGCATGCCAATGAACTCTAGCCAACTCTAGTTCATTTTTCTTGCCAATGTCAACCAAATCATGGGCAACCAGGGGCTGTTTAGTTTGCGCCCTTGTCGGCTTTGCCAATGCTGGGCTCGCCAAATAATTGGCGCTGGATTTGGCCGCCCACGCCCTGCCAAAAAGTTGGCTATGAATTGAACTACGGCTGATGTGGAGTTGCGGGCGCACCAATCTTTTGGCCACCAACCAAATGAGAACCAAAGCTAGGTCAACAACCAATTTTTTGGCATGCCGTCTGGGGGCAATGATCCAAACAGCCCCCCCAATACCTCAACCAAAATTTTGGCTACCCAATGCTTTGATGGGGTAACCTTGGGCACAAACCAAACATACTGTTGGTCGTGCCACAACACTAACGCCACCCTCGGCACAATGAAACCGACCATGTCTAGCGACGATATGAGTGTGTCGCTCACCGCAGTCGCCGTGTCCAGAGGCGGTGCTGGAGATGCACCATGTTGTTGGCCCCAATGACTCACATGAACGGTTGTCGGTGGCGAGGAGGTCGTGGGCCAGCTCCTCCATTGGACTAGTCTGTGCTACATCGTCCCGACAAGTGTGCCCCACATGTCGGTTTCCTTGTGTTTCTCGACCATATTCGAGCGTCATTGCTCCGTGTTGTGCATTAGGCCTTTCACTATGTAGGCCAAGCGAGACAACTTATTGTTTATTTGAGCCGTTCAAGTATAATCATGTTGCATTTGCTTATTTCTCGTTCCTCTCCAACCCTCTTCTCCATCGATCATGTCGCCCTCCGGTCGAGTCCATCCTCCCGCATGCCTCATTTGAACATTCCGTCGAGTATCATTTGCATGTACCCACCCTAGTCCTCTTTCAATTGATCTCCAGACAGTGAGATGAAATCGAGAGAGAACGAGTGGGGGCACGTGATACCTCAGGCGGATTCAAAATTTTGAACCGGTGATCATAGCATCCGCAAATCATATATAAAGGGTATTAAATGTCCGTTTCGTTTTTGAACGTACAATATACTCCCTCGTATCCTTTCTAGTTTACATATAAGTTTTATGTGTAGTCAAAGTATCTCTACTTTGATAAAAAAAAGTATCAACATTCAACAACGCCCAATCAATATTGTTAGATTCGTACGTACTCCTAGATTTGTACTCGAGATGGTTTCCAATTTGTTTTCAACCACGTGAATGTGCTTGTTCTCGTGCATGCTCTTCCTACTAGGATTTCGCCACGTATAGCCTATCCAATAGTAACTTTTTTAAGCTCCCTGTCCAATAGTACACGTGGAGTACTGACAACATCTGTACTAGAGTATGCAGTGCTCATAGTAGTACTCCCGCCTTCCATTTATATAGGGCCTATGTGGAGGAGAGAGATGTGAAAAAGTAAGGGGAGTGAGCTCTCATGCAAGAGCAGAGCTATATACGCATTCCTAGTTAAATACAATAAATATGAAGAAAGAGATAGAGAGGAGATGGAAAAAAGTACTAATACAATAGCCAACCTTATATTGTTTTGCGGGAAATAGCCAACCTTATAGCCCACACTACCGTATGAGTGCATATAATAGATGCTGGCTATAGGTGACATGGCAGTCCCTCATAGCCATCGACCGGCTATATTATTAACCTTGCTCTAATGCATTTTTGAAACCGCATTTGACTATTGATAAGATTAATAGTACATGAGATGTATAATGTGAAAATTATATCATTGTAAACTCCTTTCACATACGAATTTGACCGTATGCTTTGTGTAAGTTGCATGTCATATATTATTACTCTAACATTTAGTCAAAGTTAGCCTGGAAAAACACATTAGGCCCTGTATAGTAAATGGAAGGAGGGAGTAGTAGTGGAATTGGATCCTCTAACGTAGGTATCCCTGCCTTACCCTCCCTTTTAGTCACTTACTGGCAGACCCCATGCTTGCTAGGCCCCACATGTCAGTTACTCAATGGGTTCGGCCACGTCAGGGGATCCTCATTCGTAGTATACTCCCTCTGTTTTTATTTACTCCGCATAAAACGGAGGGAGTGGTAGTATAATAAATGACGCGGGCGAGGGAGGGGGAGGGGCGACGGTTTGCTCTCAACTGTGGTCCCACAAGCGAGAGAAAACGCAAGACGAAGCACGTTCCATTCGGTGAGCAACGTGGAGGGTCCAGCGTGCCGGGCTGCAACGCGAATGCGACAAGAGCGATGTACAGTCAAAATCAATTGATCGGTCGTCACCGGAATCACTATTCACACTAGAACCTTCGCTGCTTGGCCTACGCCAGCCACTGCCCTAAAACCACACCTAATCTCCAGCCCATTCCCCCACCTTTCGATCCCCTAGCCCGCATCAGGTGTCCACTAGTTCACCGGAAAGCCATGATGCGCCGCAAGATCACTTACTACAAGATGCTGACGCCGGAGCGCCGCGCAGAAATCGCGGCGGTGGTCTGCGCCACAGACCTCTGTTCCCAAGCTCGCTTTGTGGCGGGCCAATCCCCGAGTTCTCTGGAGCCAAGCTACGAGGAGGAGTAAGCTGATCCAATGTTCATGGCGGAGGTCGCGGCGCAGAAGGCCCCTGATCGGTATGAGACGATGGACGTCAACTTCGTGCCGGCGTCTGAGTCCCCCATGGTGCAGGCGGACCAGCGGTTCAACATGGAGATACTAAAGGAGGACCGGGAGGCAGAGGCCCAACTCGAGCGGAGCGCATGCATGCCGCTGCCATCGAGGCTCTCCTGCAGGCGGAACCAGATGTCGTGGATGTGAACCGGGCGGCGGAGGCTCAACTTGAGGCGGAGCGCGCGGATGCCGCTGCCATCGAGGCCCTCCTGCAGGCGGAACCGGACGTCCTGGACTTGAACCGGGCGGTAGAGGCTTGACTCGACGTGGAGCGCGCGGATGCCGCTCTCATCGACGCCCTCCTGCAGGCGGAACTGGACGTCCTGGACTTGAACCGGGCAGCGGAGGCTCGACTCGGTGTGGAGCGCGCGGATGCCGCTGCCATCGAGGCCCTCCTGTAGGCGGAACCGGACGTCCTCGACTTGAACCGGGCTGTGCTCTCGTCCGTGCAGAGCGCCCGCACGCTCCGCGTGAATGAGTAGCTGGAGGCCGAGGACAACCATGGTGTGGAGACACACGTCGGCAGCTACGGCTGGTTCGCGCCGGCAGCCAAAGACGATGAGGCCGTCTCGTTCCATGAGCAGTCATAGTTTTTATTTATGTTGTTGTTTTTATGGATCTTTTGCTGTGTAAAAACATATATTTGTTATGCAAGTCGCCTGACTTGGGTCAGTCTACCATTTCAGGCGGTTGGATGAATATCCTACGTGTCCTAACCCTTCTTCCTCACATCTTCTTCTTCCCCAACATACCACCGCACGGGCCGTACGGATACTCCCCAACATGCGGTTGGATAAACATACTCTATGAACGAAAATTTTGTGTCAGCGGTAGGATGTCTGAGTTTGGTTTGTTCACATGCGACAACACGTGTCAGTGAGGGTGCGTTCCCTTGGTTGGGTTTGCGGCGTGCAGGAGCGACTGTGTGAGGGTGCGGTGCGACCGCGGCGTGCAGGAGCGACCGTGTGAGGGTGCGGTGCGACCGCGACAGCCATGCGCAAGTGTACCTCCTTCCATTTTGAAAACTTTAGGCAAGCTTGGCAAAAATGTGTGGCGAAGTATGGCAATGCAAGGCCTAGACCCAAACAGGATAAGTACGAGTACTAGTGTTAAAAAAGAAAGGCGGGGTTTTCCTTCACGGGATTTAATCGATACAAATCCTCATTTCATGTGTCAATTAATGCGTATTTTTTTCTCCAGAGACCAAAGAGCTAACCATCTCACTCCTCATCGCTTGATTAATGCAGTGCCATGCAAACCAACCTTCTCACTTCTGCATGCATGCAGGGTATATTAATGTCCTTGGTTGCTAGTACAAGGCAAACCCCATCAATTTTGCCTCGATTAGTGTTAGTGGCCTTTTGCAAATTGTAATTTTGATATACTGGCCTTGTGTACAAAAAAATGGAGGTAGTAACTATATTTGACTTCCTTCCCCATTGCGGTGACGTCGACGATATCTCGAATGTTGTGGTTTGGTGAAGTGCGTTCGACAGAGAACACCATTGAGGCCTTGAGGGAGACCACGGTAAGTCATTCACAAGTGCCGCCTGCAAACCGAGACAACCGCCTTATTTGCATCTAGGAAGTCCGTTGAACCAAAGGACGCATAAATGTACTAGTACTACTAGTACACAATAGCGTCGTCCGTCCAGCTTAGTGCAGTGAGATGGTTTCTCGAAGAAGACGATGGAGAAGTGGAGTCAGTGAAGAGTGAAATGATGGCTGCTTCGTCCGTGCTTTTGTGATTTGACGCCTCACTACTTTGTGATTTGTGATAGAAGGGACAGGGGAGTAGACTCTGTGCTCTATACTGTACTACATGCGTCCAAGCAAGATGGTTGTGTTTCCTAACCATAGACATGAGTTGTCATTTGATTAACGAGATCACATCATTAGGAGAATGATGTGATTGTCTTGACCCATTCCGTTAGCTTAGCACTTGATCGTTTAGTATGTTTCTATTGCTTTCTTCATGACTTATACATGTTCCTATGACTATGAAATTATGCAACTCCCATTTACCGGAGTAACACTTTGTGTGCTACCAAACGTCACAACGTAACTGGGTGATTATAAAGGAGCTCTACAGGTGTCTCCGAAGGTACATGTTGAGTTGGCGTATTTCGAGATTAGGATTTGTCACTCCGATTGTCGGAGAGGTATCTCTGGGCCCTCTCGGTAATGCACATCACTATAAGCCTTGCAAGCAATGTAGCTAATGAGTTAGTTGCGGGATGATGCATTACGTAATGAGTAAAGAGACTTGCCGGTAACGAGATTGAATTAGGTATGTGAGATACCGATGATCGAATCTCGGGCAAGTAACATACCGATGACAAAGGGAATAACGTATGTTGTTATGCGGTTTGAGCGATAAAGATCTTTGATGTCTACTACACAACGTTCTTCTTGTAGACGTTGTTGGGCCTGCAAGTGCACAAGTTTGTAGGACAGTAGCAAATTTCCCTCAAGTGGATGACCTAAGGTTTATCAATCCGTGGGAGGCGTAGGATGAAGATGGTCTCTCTCAAGCAACCCTGCAACCAAATAACAAAGAGTCTCTTGTGTCCCCAACACACCCAATACAATGGTAAATTGTATAGGTGCACTAGTTTCGCGAAGAGATGGTAATACAAGTGCAATATGGATGGTAGATAAAGGTATTTCTAATCTGAAATTATAAAAACAGCAAGGTAACTAATGATATAAGTGAGCGTAAACGGTATTGCAATGATAGGAAACAAGGCCTAAGGTTCATACTTTCACTAGTGCAAGTTCTCTCAACAATAGTAACATAGATAGATCATATAACAATCCCTCAACATGCAACAAAGAGTCACTCCAAAGCCACTAATAGCAGAGAACAAACGAAGAGATTATGGTAGGGTACGAAACCACCTCAAAGTTATCATTTCTATTCTATCTATTCAAGAGTTCGTAGTAAAATAACATGAAGCTATTCTTTCCGCTCAATCTATCATAGAGTTCATACTAGAAAAACACATTAAGACACAAATCAACTAAAACCCTAATGTCACCTAGATACTCCATTGTCACCTCAAGTATCCGTGGGTATGATTATACGATATGCATCACAAAATCTCAGATTCATCTATTCAACCAACACAAAGTACTTCAAAGAGTGCCCCAAAGTTTCTACCGGAGAGTCAAGACGAAAACATGTGCCAACCCCTATGCATAGGTTCATGGGCGGAACCCGCAAGTTGGTCACCAAAACATACATCAAGTGGCACATGATATCCCATTGTCACCACAGATAAGCACGGCAAGACATACATCAAGTGTTCTCAAATCATTAAAGACTCAATTCGATAAGATAACTTCAAGAGGAAAACTCAATTCATCACAAGAGAGTAGAGGGGGAGAAACATCATAAGATCCAACTATAGTAGCAAAGCTCGAGATACATCAAGATCGTGCCATAGAGAGAACACGAGAGAGAGAGATCAAACACATAGCTACTGGTACATACCCTCAGCCCCGAGGGTGAACTACTCCCTCCTCGTCATGGCTAGCACCGGGATGATGAAGATGGCCACTGGTGATGGGATCCCCCTCTGGCAGGGTGCCGGAACAGGCTCCCGAGAGGTTTTTGGTGGCTACATAGGCTTGCGGCGGCGGAACTCCCGATCTATCTTGATATTCGATGGTTTTAGGGTACGTAGGCTTATATAGGCGAAAGAAGTCGGTCGGTAGGTGCTCAAGGGGCCCACGAGACAGGGGGGCGCGCCCAGTAGGCTCTTCTGACGTGAACTCCAAGTCTCCTTGGTGATATTCTTCCAAAAAATCATGCTTTGGACTCCGTTTGTATTCCTTTTTTTCGAAATACTGAAATAGGCAATAAAATAGCAATATGGGCTGGGCCTCCGGTTAATAGATTAGTCCCAAAAATGATATAAAAGTGTATAATAAAGCCCATAAACATCCAAAAGGGGTAATATAATAGCATGGAACAACCAAAAATTATAGATATGTTGGAGACGTATCAAGCATCCCCAAGCTTAATTCCTGCTCGTCCTCGAGTAGGTAAATGATAAAAACAAAACTTTGATGTGGAATTCTACCTAGCATAATTCTCAAAGTAATTTTATTTATTGAGGCATGAATGTTCAGATCCAAATGATTCAAGATAAAAGCTTATAAAACATAAAAATATTAATGCTTCAAAGCATACTAACAAATAATCATGTCCTATCAAAATAGCATAGCCAAAGAAAGCTTATCCCTACAAAATCATAAAGTTAGGCCATGCTTCATTTTCATTACACAAAATACTCCCATCATGCACAACCCCAATAACGAGCCGACCAATTGTTTCATACTTTTTAACGCGCTTCAACTTTTTCAACTCTTATGCAATACATGAGCGCAAGCCATGGACATAGCACTATGGTGGTATATGGTGGTGGTTGTAAGGACAAAAGGAGGGAGAAGATAGTCTCACATCAACTAGGCGAATCAACGGGCTATGGAGATGCCCATCAATAGATATCAATGTGAGTGAGTAGGGATTGCCATGCAACAGATGCACTAGAGCTATAAATACATGAAAGCTCAACAAAAAGAACTAAGTGGATGTGCATCCAACTCGCTTGCTAACGAAGACCTAGGGCATTTTGAGGAAGCCCATCATTGGAATATACAAGCCAAGTTCTATAATGAAAAATTCCCACTAGTATAAGAAAGTGACAACATAGGATACTCTCTATCATGAAGATCATGGTGCTACTTTGAAGCACAAGTGTGGAAAAAGAGATAGTAGCATTGTCCGTTCTCTCTTTTTCTCTCATTTTCTTTTTTTTCTTTTTGCTTTTTTGCTTTTTTCTTTTTTTCTTTTCCTTTTTTTCTTTGGCCTTTCCTTTTTCCTTTTTGGCCTTTCTCCCTTTTTTTTCTTTTTGTAAAGTCCAAAGTCTCATCCCGACTTGTGGGGGAATCATAGTCTTCATCATCCTTTCCTCACCGAGACAATGCTCTAAAAATGAGGATCATCACACTTTTATGGATTTACAACTCAAAGCTAGAATAAAATATGACTCTATATGAATGCCTTCGGCGGTGTACCGGGATATGCAATGAATCAAGAGCGACATGTATGAGAATTATGAAGGTGGCCTTGCCACAAATACGATGTCAACTACATGATCATGCAAAGAGCAATATGATAATGATGGAACGTGTCATAATAAACGGAATGGTGGAAAGTTGCATGGCAATATATCTCGGAATGGCTATGGAAATGCCATAATAGGTAGGTATGGTGGCTGTTTTGAGGAAGGTAAATAGTGGGTGCAATACCGGCGAGAGTTGCGCGGTAATAAGAGAGGCTAGCAAAGTGGAAGGATGAGTGTGCGTATATCCATGGACTCACATTAGTCATAAAGAACTCATATACTTATTGCAAAAGTCTAATTAGCCCTCGAAGCAAAGTACTACTACGCATGCCCCAAGAGGGTTAGATTGGTAGGAAAAGACCATCGCTCGTCCTCGACTGCCACTCATAAGGAGGACAATCAAAAGAGCACCTCATGCAACAAATTTGTCACAGAACTTTTATCATACGTGCATGCTACGGGACTTGCCAACTTCAACAAAAGTATTTCTCAATTTCATAATTATCCACTAGCATGACCCTAACATTACTACCTTTATATCTCAAAACAATTATTAAGCAACAAATTGATCATAGCATCCAATTCACTTTCTATGATAGTTTTTATTATACCCAACTTGGATGCTCATCGTTCTAGGACCAAATTTGTAACCATAGCAAATACCATGATGTTCTAAAAGACTATCAAAATAATATAAGTGAAGCATGAGAGACTAGAAATTTCTTAAAAATATAACCACCGTCGTGCTCTAAAAGATATAAGTGATGCACTAGAGCAAATGACAAACTACTCCGAAAGATATAAGTGAAGATCAATGAGTAGTCGAATAATTGTGCAACTATGTGAAGACTCTCTAACATTAAGGAATTTCAGATCTTTGTATTTTATTCAAACAGCAAGCAAATCAAAATAAAATAAAATGTCGCTCCAAGCAAAACACATATCATGTGGTGAATAAAAATATAGCTCCAAGTAAGGTTACCGATGAACGAAGACGAAAGAGGGGATGCCTTCCGGGGCATCCCCAAGCTTAGGCTCTTGGTTGTCCTTGAATATTACCTTGGGGTTCCTTGGGCATCCCCAAGCTTAGGCTCTTGCCACTTCTTATTCCATAGTCCATCGAATCTTTACCCAAAACTTGAAAACTTCAACCACACAAAACTCAAAACAAAACTCGTAAGCTCCGTTAGTATAAGAAAATAAAACCACCACTTAGGTACTGTAATGAACTCATTATAAATTCATATTGGTGTAATACCTACTGTATTCTAACTTATCTATGGTTCATACCCTCCGATACTACTCATAGATTCATCAAAATAAGCAAACAACACAATGAAAACAGAATCTATCAAAAACAGAACAGTCTGTAGTAATCTGTATCAAACGTATACTTCTGTAACTCAAACAATTCTGAAATAAATTGCTGGACCTGAGGAATTTGTCTATTAATCATATGCAAAAAGAATCAACCTAAAAGCACTCTCCAGTAAAAAATGGAAGCTAATCTCGTGAGCGCAAAAGTTTTTGTTTTTTACAGCAAGATCATATAAACTTCACCCAAGTCTTCCCAAAGGTTCTACTTGGCACAAACACTAATTAAAACAAAGAAGCACATATAACCAGAGGCTAGATAAATTATTTATTACTAAATAGGAACAAAAAGTAAGAAACAAAAATAAAGTTGGGTTGCCTCCCAACAAGCGCTATCGCTTAACGCCCCTAGCTAGGCATGATGAAATGATGCTCACAAAAGAGATAAGAATTGAAACATAAAGAGAGCATCATGAAGAATATGACTAGCACATTTAAGCCTAACCCACTTCCTATGCATAGGCATTTTTTGAGCAAACAACTTATGGGAACAATAATGAACTAGCATAGGAAGGTAAAACAAGCATAGCTTCAAAATTTGAAGCACATAGAGAGAAAACTTGATATTATTGCAATTCCTACAAGCATATGTTCCTCCCTCATAATAATTTTCAGTAGCATCATGAGTGAATTCAACAATATAACCAGCACCTATAGCATTATTTTCATGATCTACAAGCATAGAAAATTTACTACTCTCCACATAAGCAAATTTCTTCTCACGAATAGTAGTGGGAGCACACTCAACAAAATAAGTATCATGTGAGGCATAATCCAATTGAAAACTAAAATCATGATGACATGTTTCATGGTTATCATTATTCCTAATAGCATACAAGTCATCACAATAATCATCATATATAGCAACTTTGTTCTCATATTCAATTGGAACCTCTTCCGAAATAGTGGAATCATCACTAAATAAAGTTGACACTCTTCCAAACCCACTTTCATCAATATA
The DNA here is from genome assembly GCF_002162155.2 of Triticum dicoccoides. Lineage (NCBI taxonomy): Eukaryota > Viridiplantae > Streptophyta > Magnoliopsida > Poales > Poaceae > Triticum > Triticum dicoccoides. The sequence goes on from NC_041381.1 coordinate 637,339,759, forward strand.
ATCATCATAAATAGGAGGCGTGCTTTCATCATAATAAATTTGCTCATCAAAACTTGGGGGACTAAAGATATCATCTTCATCAAACATAGCTTCCCCAAGCTTGTGGCTTTGCATATCATTAGCATCATGGATATTCAAGGAATTCATACTAACAACATTGCAATCATGCTCATTATACAAAGATCTAGTACCAAACATTTTAATGCATTCTTTTTCTAGCACTTGAGCACAATTTTCCTTTCCATCATTCTCACGAAAGATATTAAAAAGACGAAGCGTATGAAACAAACTTAACTCCATTTTGTTGTAGTTTTCTTTTATAAACTAAACTAGTGATAAAACAAGAAAGAAAAAGATTCGATTGCAAGATCTAAAGATATACCTTCAAGCACTCACCTCCCTGGCAATGGCGCCAGAAAAGAGCTTGATATCTACTACACAACCTTCTTCTTGTAGACGTTGTTGGGCCTGCAAGTGCACAAGTTTGTAGGACAGTAGCAAATTTCCCTCAAGTGGATGACCTAAGGTTTATCAATCCGTGGGAGGTGTAGGATGAAGATGGTCTCTCTCAAGCAACCCTACAACCAAATAACAAAGAGTCTCTTGTGTCCCCAACACACCCAATACAATGGTAAATTGTATAGGTGCACTAGTTCTACGAAGAGATGGTAATACAAGTACAATATGGATGGTAGATAAAGGTATTTGTAATCTGAAATTATAAAAACAGCAAGGTAACTAATGAAAAAAGTGAGCGTAAACGGTATTGCAATGATAGGAAACAAGGCCTAAGGTTCATACTTTCACTAGTGCAAGTTCTCTCAACAATAATAACATAGATAGATCATATAACAATCCCTCAACATGCAACAAAGAGTCACTCCAAAGCCACTAATAGCTGAGAACAAACGAAGTGATTATGGTAGGGTACAAAACCACCTCAAAGTTATCCTTTCTGTTCTATCTATTCAAGAGTTTGTAGTAAAATAACATGAAGCTATTCTTTCTGCTCAATCTATCATAGAGTTCATACTAGAATAACACCTTAAGACACAAATCAACCAAAACCCTAATGTCACCTAGATACTCCATTGTCACCTCAAATATCCGAGGGTATGATTATACGATATGCATCACAAAATCTCAGATTCATCTATTCAACCAACACAAAGTACTTCAAAGAGTGCCCCAAAGTTTCTACCGGAGAGTCAAGACGAAAACATGTGCCAACCCCTATGCATAGGCTCATGGGCGGAACCCGCAAGTTGGTCACCAAAACATACATCAAGTGGCACAAGATATCCCATTGTCACCACAGATAAGCACGGCAAGACATACATCAAGTGTTCTCAAATCATTAAAGACTCAATCCGATAAGATAACTTCAAGAGGAAAACTCAATTCATCACAAGAGAGTAGAGGGGGAGAAACATCATAAGATCCAACTATAGTAGCAAAGCTCGCAATACATCAAGATCATGCCATAGAGAGAACACAAGAGAGAGAGATCAAACACATAGCTACTGGTACATACCCTCAGCCTCGAGGGTGAACTACTCCCTCCTCATCATGGATAGCACCGGGATGATGAAGATGGCCACCGGTGATGGGATCCCCCTCCGGCAGGGTGCCGAAACGGGCTCCCGAGAGGTTTTTGGTGGGTACAGAGGCTTGCGGCGGCGGAACTCCCGATCTATCTTGATATTAGATGATTTTAGGGTATGTAGGCTTATATAGGCAAAAGAAGACGGTCAGGAGGCGCTCGAGGGGCCCACGAAACAGGGGGCGCCCTCCTATCTCCTGGCCTCCTCGAGGCTCTTCTGACGTGAACTCCAAGTCTCCTCGGTGATATTCTTCCAAAAAATCACGCTGCCGAAGGTTTCATTCCTTTTGGACTCCGTTTGATATTCCTTTTCTTCAAAATACTAAAACAGGCAATAAAATAGCAGTATGGGCTGGGCCTCCGGTTAATAGGTTATTCCCAAAAATGATATAAAAGTGTATAATAAATCCCATAAACATCCAAAAGGGGTAATATAATAGCATGGAACAACCAAAAATTATAGATATGTTGGAGACGTATCAATCTTCGTAGAATATGTAGGAGCCAATATGAGCATTCAGGTTCCGCTATTGGTTATTGACCGGAGACATGTCTTGGTCATGTCTACATAGTTCTCGAACCCATAGGGTCCACACGCTTAAAGTTCGGTGACGATCGGTATTATGAGTTTTTGTGTTTCTATGTACCGAAGGTAGTTGGGAGTCCCGGATATGATCACGGACATGACGAGGAGTCTCGAAATGGTTGAGATGTAAAGATCGATATATTGGATGACTATGTTCGGACACCGGAATGGTTTTAGATGGTTTCGGGCATATACCAGGGTACCGGGGGGGTTACCGGACCCCCCCCCCCCCGGGGGGGGGGGGTTTATTGGGCCTCATGGGCCCTAGTGGAGAACAGGAGGGGTGGCCAGGGCAGACCGTGGATCCCCTCCCCTCTAGTACGAATAGGACCAGGAGAGGGGGGCGCCCCCCTTTCCTTCCTCTCCTCTCTCCCTTCCTTCCCCCTCCTACTCCAACTAGGAAAAGAGGGAGTCCTACTCCTGGTGGGAGTAGGACTCCTCCCAGGAGCGCCTCCTCCTGGCCGGCCGCCCCCTTCCCCTTGATCCTTTATATACGGGGGCAGGGGGGCACCTCTAGACACACCAATTGATCTCTTGATCTCTTAGCCGTCACTACAAAAAAATACACTTCCGTGATGATACGTGTTTGTCACAGTAGGTCGCGTTTTCTATCATGCATGTACATCCATGACAAATTTATGACAGAATCAAGATAGTCATACCTGTGCTGTTGTAGAAGTGTTCCATGACATTACCAAAATTATCATCACGGAAGTGTCCACTTCCATGACGATAAATCGCGTGTCACAAAAGTGCTTTCATCAAGGGTGACCGACATGTGGCATCCACCGTAACGGAACACCGTTAAGCTATCGGGTCGGGTTTTGGATCCGATAACCCGTTAACAGCCCAGACCAATGGGGATTTTCCACGTGTAAAATCATCATTGGCTGGAGGAAACACGTGTCGGCTCATCGTTGGGACAGATGTCATCCACTCATTGGACGGAAGGCGCCTATGATACATCGACACGTGGCACGACCCAACAGAGGCCCATTCCTGTGAAAAGGCCGGCCCATTTGACTTGGTCAAAAGGTGGCAGGCCGGCCCATGGAAAGCCTGTTAACGGCCTGTTCGCATATAGCCCATTTACAGCCCGCTAACCCAAGGCTCGTTATGCCTATCCGAATTAGGCCCAGGAGCGTCATCTGGGCCATCCAATATGATTCCAGCCCGTTTTCACTTCTAGCCCATGTATGGCCCATGACGTCTTTCGGCCCATATGAGTCCCTATGTAACTCTTGGCCTATTAACGGCCCGTGGTGAAACTGACCCATAATGAACAGTGTATCACTTTACACCCATTAACGGCGCGTGGTGAAGCTAGCCCGTAATGAACAGTGTATCACTTTATACCCATTAACGGCCCGTTATTCCGTTGGGCCGTTTCCAGCCCATGTTATCTCTCGGCCTTCTTAGAGCCCATTTATTCTTGGGCTCATTTCCAGCATTCATTTACTTATGGTCCGTTACTGTCATTTTCTACTTGTGGGCCAAATTCAGCCCGTGGTTACAGTCGGCCCATTTGTGGTCCGTTAATACGTTGGGCCTTTTTCATAGTGTCATCAAATACGGCCTATTAAAGATGGCCCGTTATGGTTCGCCCATGAACGGACGATTCCAACTCTAGCCCGTTTATGGCCATAATGCGGTCTGTTTGGCCCATGTTTGGCCAATCGATCATACGGCCCGTATAAGGCCCATTGATGATACGGCCCGCAGAAGGCCTATTGTTTCTACGGCCCGTAGGAGGCCCATTGTTTCTACGGCCCGTAGAAGGCCCACTCTTTCTACGGCCAGTAGGAGGCCCAGTGTCACTACAGTAAATATTAGCCCATGGTTATTGTGGCCTACTTTTAAAAAATAGGTTATTGCAGCCACTAGCGAACCGCGGAAAAAGAACTGCAATGACTACAAGCAAGCAAATAAACAAGACAACAAGGAAATAAATAAGCAAGCAACTAACGCTAGGCTATCATGGCTATTACACATATTACATCCACTGGGCATCAAAGTTTGCCACCAGTGCAAATATAGGGAACAAAGCAGCATATCATATACACTGGTTGTCAAAGTTGGAGACCAGCGCAAATAAACGCCGCAGCAAAACAAATCCAGAACTGAAACCACTTCAGAAGATCTCAAGAAACAATATCCTGGGTACCCATAATGCTGGCAAGATGCTTAGCAAGCTTATTGACTTTCTCTTGTTTGGCGCTTAAATCCTCCAGCGCTTGCTGTTGCACCAAAAAATATGCATCCAAATTCTGCAGGGACTTCCTTAGTCCTTCAGCTTCCTATCGCAGCACATCTGATCGATGTCTTTCAACTTGAAGTTGAGACTCAAGAAGACGAACTGATTCAGGCAGCGAGTTCGAAGAGCTTGTGCCAGCAGTAGTGGCCAGTAACTCGAACACTACATCAAGACAGGACTTTTGGGTTCCCTCACTGTCGTCAAGATAGTTTTTATCAGCTTTCTTGGAGACCAACAGGGATGTCTCACTATCTTGAACCTTATCTGCATTACTTCCTTTACCATTGGATAACGCGGTACTGTTCTCCAATATTTTGTCCGCATTCTAAAAGAGAAACGAGCAGACACATCACATGTTTACCATGTTGTATATGAAACTCATTTTGGTAAATGAGTTCAGTAGTAAAGTGGACAGGATAACGGTATGAAACAAACATATATCTATGTACCATGGTCACTTTATGGTCTATATCATTCTAGTTTTTGTTGCCAAATCAAGATAGAGACACAGTTCAAATAATATTTGTTCAAGACAAAGCAGAATAGACAGAATATAAGTGTGGGTAACTATAGAGCAATAACAACACTTGTAATGTGCATGACATGAGAACATAACTGTCCATTCAATTGAAACTGAAATCAACATAGAGAAGGTTACAACAACAAACCAGTTATAGAAACAGGTTTAAAACATACCTGTTGCACCATTGGAGTTTCAATTCCATCCTTCAAATTTGAAAATAGTTGGTATGAGTAAATACAAAAATGTAAGAGCAAAGGAGTATGAACCATAGCTACAGAACCTGACCTGAGAACAAATCTTCTTCTCCTTTAAGCGTTGAGTTGGGATTCGGAGTGGTGGTTGTCGGTGTCAAAACCGATGGATCTCGGGTAGGGGGTCCCGAACTGTGCGTCTAGGTGGATGCTAACAGGAGACAAGGGACACGATGTTTTACCCAGGTTCGGGCCCTCTTGATGGAGGTAAAACCCTACGTCCTGCTTGATTAATATTGATGATGTGTGTTACAAGAGTGGATCTACCACGAGATCAAGGAGGCTAAACCCTAGAAGCTAGCCTATGGTATGATTGTTGTTCGTCCTATGGACTAAAGCCATCCGGTTTATATAGACACCGAAGAGGGCTAGGGTTACACAGAGTCTGTTACAATGGTAGGAGATCTACATATCCGTATCGCCAAGCTTGCCTTCCACGCCAAGGAAAGTCCCATCCGGACACAGGACGAAGTCTTCAATCTTGTATCTTCATAGTCCTGGAGTCCGACCGATCATGATAGTTCGGCTGTCCGAACACCCCCTAGGCCGGGACTCCCTCAGTAGCCCCCGAACCAGACTTCAATGACGACGAGTCCGGCGCGTAAATTGTCTTCGGCGTTTGCAAGGCGGGTTCTCCTTCAAACTTCATGTTCCTGTCGAATAGTGTCCGGCTTCCTTATAAATGTTGTGCTCCTTGGCTTCTACGCCCAATAATGGCCCTCTTCCACGTGTCGTATGAATGCGAAAAGCTAGGGTATTTTTACATTTTACCCCCTAGCCGTGCGAACGAGCCGCCTATAAGAGAGGCGAGGATCTTAGATCCAACTCACACCATCCTCCTTCCGCAAGTACTCATCAAAGCGCCTCCGACAACAATCCATTCTATCATGGATAGTCGACGCGGCTCCTCCTCTCGCGCTCCCAGCCCTCAGCCAGGAGATTGGGGGAGATGCTCAGTTCCACACAGCGAGCTAGTGGCACTCCAAACCGAGGGATATCTTCCCCCAGCCTTCATGGTTCCGGTTCGAGCCGGACTGGCCACCTTCAGGGGTGGAAAGCAGGCGGAGAGCGTCCCCAACCCTTCCAAAGGAGAGCGGGTATGCTTCGTCCCTTATTTAATAAGGGGACTCAGATTTCCCATACATCCGTTTCTCCGGGGGCTCCTGGAGTTCTACGGACTCCAGCTTCACCACCTTACACCTGCCTCCATTTTGCACATCGCGGGCTTTGTAGCTCTTTGCGAGCTGTTCTTGGGCATCGAGCCCCATTTTGCGCTGTGGAAGAGATTGTTTTGCCTCGTACCCCGTTCTCACGAGGGGTCGATATATCGAGTGGGCGGAGCCGAAATATGGCGCATCGCCGGGACCGGATATCTATCTGGCACCCCGAAGAAGGCGTCCGAAGACTGGCCTTCGGAATGGTTCTACATGGAGGACACCCCTCTGCCGAATCCAGTTCGGATCGGCCTCCCGGAGTTCAGCAATGCTCCCTTGAAGAAACACCTGAGTTGGCGCCCGCGGAGCCCTCAACGGGAGGATGATGGGAGCGTCCATTATCTGATGGGCCGGATTAGGTTACTGGCCCACTCCGGATTGACCATGATTGGAATCATGGCCACGTGCATTATGCGAGGGGTGCAGCCGCTCCAATATAGGGGCCACCCTATGTGGGATTTCAACGGGGAAGATGACGCCACCCATCATGGCCGCAGAGGGCCAGGCTCGGCCGCCTATCTGGCAAAGATCCTGTCCGGCTTGTACAAGGGGGAGGAGGAGGACTTCCTCCGTACGAGTCCATTGAATGGATTCTCCATGAATAAACCTCGGAGCTGGGTAAGCGGACGTTCATCTATCCGATCCATATTTCCAAAGTCAAGTATCTTACTTTGTGATTTCCACGCAGGAGCTGCGCCGGGACGTGGAGGGCATACAAAGCCTAACTCCACAACCCGAGGATCCGGAACGATCCCTGGATCCGGCCTCCGAAGAGGATCCGAACATAAATGTGGAGCTGATTGACGGGGTGTTTCACCAACTTAGCATGGACAATGCTCTAGTCGCCATTACGGCTGACTACCCCGGTTTATTTCCGGCCTCCCAGGTGACTACGACCGAGGTCTTGACACCATCATTTGATCCATGCTCATTTCTGACCATCCTATACTGATGGTGCATCGCAGGAGGCGCCTTTAAGGCGGGAAGCCGAACCTGCGGCGGCTGACCAGCAAGGGTCAGTTCGGCCCAGCAGGCGAAAGAGGAGTGCGACTCGAATCGAAACGTCGCCGCAAAGGTACGGCGCACCGCTGTTTTTAAGGGAAGGATCCCTAGGAGGTATATTAATGCTCATAACTTTTCCAAGAGAAAGAGCGCTCGCCGGACAGTGTCCGGAGAGGTTGCCAATCAAGCCTCCGCCAGTCACGCTCCAACGCATGGTCCAGAAGGGGAGGCGAACACAAGGCATGAGCCGGACGCTCCTCCAACGGAGGATGCCGACAGGCTGTCCGCCACCCAGTTTGAGGCGGAGAGCACCATGAATCACAGGCGTTGTTGTACAGTTCTTCGTGACGCGTGTTTCTCCCCGGAGGCGTTGAATGCCTTTGATGCGGGAGACGCGCACCTCCGTGACACTCAAGATGGTTTAACCAGAGCCACGGAGCAGTATGTGAAGGACATACGGGTAAGTAATTTTAATAGTTATATATGCCAGTAGCCCCCGAGACTTAAAATAGTTAAAATAACTGATTTAAGGATACCCACCTGTCCCAGGAGCTTCAAGAGTGCAAGGCCCAACTTGAGGCCGCACTGGCCGCCACAGGGGGAGCCACAGAGACCCCCGCTGGTAATACATACTTCAAAAAGATAAGTAGTTAACAAAGTGTGGCGTGTGCGTAAATCTGACAATAATATTGCAGAGAGCGCCGGACTAGATCCGGACAAGCAACAACTACTGCATCAGCTGAAGGCCGGCGAGAGGGTGCTTATGAAGGTGCAGCAGGAGAGGAATAAGCTCCAAGATGCCCACACCCAGCTAGGAGAAGAGCTGAAAGATGTTCGGGCCTAGCTGTCTGGCTCCGTGAAGGAGAATCAGCGGCTTCGCCGCGGCATTTATAGTAAGTGCTTGAGCAAATTCCTTTGAAAAGAAGAATTCGGCGAGGAAGTCGAGTGACAGAAATGTGTCTTTAGGTGTGCTCACAGGTTGCCCTACAGAGGGAATGCCCGGTTCAACGGGTGACCAACTCCCCGAGCTGATGCAACTGCACGAACGTGCTCGGCAAGCGATGAGTGGCGTCGCTCAGGCCTTATGGCCGTCCGTCTCCCTACCCGAAAGCCTTGAAGGACTTGCCGAGAAGCTTCAGGGAGCACGGCAGCGCTTCCGTCTGTGGAAGATATCGGCCTGCCGTCAAGGCGCCAGGGAGGCCTGGGCCATGGTGAAGACGTGGTACAAGAAGGCGGATCCGAACCACATGGCCGAGGTCGGGCCTGTGGGGCCCGATGGGAAGGAGATCCCTGTGAGCTTGATGTATGGCCAAGTAGAGTTGGCCGCTAAGTATTCCCAACAGGACTGTAAATTAGACAACCTGTTAGACGGGATCGAAGAGGAGTACAATCAGTCAATTTGACGATGTAATTTTTAAAATGACATGTAAAATGCCTTCTAGCCGGATTGTAGATCGTTTATCTTTGCGGACCTTTTCGCTTCAACCTCGGGACCCAACAGTCCGGAGTGTGTCCGAATACCCTTTCGGTTATAAAAGAACCGGGGCATGCATGGAGACAAGGCGTAGGGGTCATAATTGCTTTATTAGATAAGTGCCCAACTAGCTATGTTATATTACATGGTTAGTAAGAAACATCTTCCAGGGAGAATAGTTCCGTTAAGGGTTCCTTTCCCTGGGAGGCATGCCCTAAAGTGCATGTCCGGACTGCGAAAATAGCAGAAAAAGCATCTGGGGGTAGATAAATAAGTAAGTAATAAATCATCTTTCAGGTCACCGACCGAATATTCCCTTAAGAACGCTAGCCTTCGGCTTCACCCAGTCTGAGGTACACATCCGGCTGACCCGGCAGTAACAATCGCAGAGGTGCTCCCTTTACCTCCTAGCCGAACAATCGGGAACGTAGGGGTAAGCACATGAGCCAGGCAAGCCGGCTTGGCCAAAACTTAAGTCATATCGATGCATACAATGGTGATCAAAAGGTACATGCGGAAGTGTGACACATGTGTTGGGCATGAAGCCCATTATAAATAAGCTTCTGTTAAAGAAGCCCCCAGGTATAACGAGTGCGAGTAGCACATCGAGTGAGTGCGAACAAAGCGTAGATCAGCCCTCAAGAGGTTTGTACTGAAAAAAAGGGGGAGGAGAAAGGAGGGAAAACAAAGACAGCAAAAGAATATGAAAGGTGGACGGAGGAAGGAGACGAACCCTGAGTCCGGCGCTATGTGTAAAATCTTCAGAGACGGGCTGCGTTCCATGGGTTTGGCTCGAGTCGGTTGTCAGATGCGTTGCGTAGACGGTATGCACCGCTGGTAAGGACTTGGTCGATGATGAAGGGACCTTCCCATTTGGGCTTAAGTTTGTCCTTTTTCTTGTCCGGGAGGCGTAGAACTAGCTCGCCAACATTGTAAGTTTTGGCCCGTACTTCTCTGCTTTGATATCTTCGAGCCTGCTGTTGATAGAATGCGGAACGGGATTTTGCCACATTGCGCTCCTCCTCTAAAGCGTCCAAATTGTCCTGCCGATCTAACTCAGCCTCTCTTTCCTCGTACATGCGCACGCGAGGTGAGTCATGAATTATATCGCAGGGCAAAACTGCCTCAACACCGTATAACATAAAAAATGGTGTGAATCCGGTTGTGCGGTTTGGCATGGTCCGCAGCCCCCAGAGTACGGAGTCGAGCTCCTCTTCCCAGTGCGTGTTAGATTCCGTGAGGGACCGCACTAATCTGGGTTTGATGCCTCTCATGATTAGACCATTTGCTCGTTCCACTTGGCCGTTAGTTTGAGGGTGGTAGACTGAAGTGTAGTCGAGCTTGATGCCCATGTTTTTGCACCAGAGTTTAACCTCGTCGACCGTGAAATTCGTGCCATTATCAGTGATGATGCTGTGGGGGACGCCAAAACGGTGTACTACCCCGGATATGAAGTCTATCACAGGTCCGGATTCTGCCATTTTAACTGGCTTGGCCTCTATCCATTTGGTGAACTTGTCCACCATGACCAATAAGTATTTGTGCTTGTGGGTTCCCCCTTTAAGGGGTCCAACCATGTCAAGCCCCCAGACCGCGAACTGCCAGGTGATGGGTATAGTTTTGAGGGCGGTGGGTGGCATGTGGCTCTGATTAGCGAAGAGCTGGCAACCGACGCATCGTTGGACTAAGTCCTGAGCATCTGCCCGGGCTGTCGGCCAATAAAATCCTGTACGGAAGGCCTTGCCTACAAGGGCCCGGGCTGCAGCGTGGTGCCCGCCGAGTCCGGCGTGAATTTCAGCCAGGAGGTTTCGCCCTTACTCTTCGGAGATACACCTTTGAAGGACTCCGGTTGTGCTTTTCTTATAAAGTTCTCCCTCATGGACCTTGTAGGCTTTAGATCGCCGAACTATGCAGCGGGCCTCATTTTGGTCTTCGGGAAGTTCCTGCCTGATTAAGTAGGCTAGGAATGGTTCCGTCCATAGGGCAATTACTGCCATTATTTCGTGGGCTGAAGGTGTTATTTCATTGGCTGAGCCGCCAATTGTGTCAGAATGGTCTGAGTTAGGTGATGCAGCTGGTTCCGGATTGTTATTTCCGGACTCCTCTTCCCATAATACGGATGGCTTAAAGAGCCGTTCCAGGAAGATGTTTGGAGGGACGGCGTCGCGTTTTGCGCCGATTCGTGCCAACACGTCTGCTGCCTGGTTATTATCCCGGGCTACAAGGTGGAATTCGAGTCCTTCGAACCGAGCTGACATTTTTAGGACGACGTTGCGGTAGGCTGCCATTTTCGGATCTTTGGCGTCGAAGTCTCCATTTACTTGGGATATTGCGAGGTTTGAATCCCCGCGCACCTCTAGGCGCTGAATGCCAATGGAGATTGCCATCCGGAGGCAATGTAGAAGGGCCTCGTATTCGGCTGCGTTCTTGGAGTCCATCTACATTATTTGAAGTACGTATTGGACTGTGTCTCCGGTTGGGGACGTCAAGACGACGCCAGCCCCCAAGCCAGCCAACATTTTGGAGCCGTCGAAATGCATGATCCAATTGGAGTACGCGCCGTACTCTTTAGGGAGTTCGACTTCGGTCCATTCGGCGACAAAGTCAGTCAGAACTTGTGACTTTATAGCTCGCCGTGGTTTGTAGGTTATGTCAAATGGTAAGAGCTCAGTGGCCCATTTTGCAATCCTTCCCGTTGCGTCGCGATTGTTTATAATATCGTTGAGAGGTACTTCGGGGGCCACCGTTATAGAACACTCTTGAAAGTAGTGTCGCAGTTTCCGGGATGCCATGAACACCGCAGACGCTATCTTTTGATAATGTGGGTACCGGGACTTGCATGGAGTTAAGACAGTGGATACGTAGTACACTGGTTTTTGAAGAGGGAATATGTGCCCTTCTGTTTCTCGTTCGACGACGAGTACCGCGCTGACAACTTGATGTGTTGCTGCGATATATAATAACATAGGTTCACCCAGGTTGGGCGCGGCCAGGACCGGATTCGTTGCCAGTATGGCCTTGATTTCTTCGAGTCCGGCTGTGGCAGCATCCGTCCATTCGAAGTGTTCGGTGCGCCGGAGGAGGCGATAGAGGGGCAGTGCCTTTTCTCCCAAGCGGGAGATGAAGCGGCTTAGAGCCGCTACACATCCAGTTAGTTTTTGTATTTGCTTGAGGTCTTTTGGGGTATCCAATTGTGACAGAGCTTGGATCTTGGCTGGGTTTGCTTCAATTCCTCTACCGGATACAATCAAGCCCAAGAGCTTTCCGGCCGGTACTCCGAAGACACATTTTTCCGGGTTGACCTTAATGTCATATGCTCAGAGGTTGTCGAATGTCACCCTCAAGTCGTCTACTAGAGTTTCGACGTGTTTGGTTTTGACGACCACATCGTCTACGTATGCCTCTACTGTTTTGCCTATCTGGGTAGCTAGACATGTCTGAATCATGCGCTGATATGTTGCGCCGGCGTTTTTGAGTCCGAAGGGCATTGTGTTGAAGCAGAATGGCCCATATGGAGTAATGAATGCCGTTGCGGCCTGGTCTTTTTCTGCCATCTTGATTTGATGGTATCCGGAGTATGCGTCGAGGAAGCACAATGAATCGTGCCCTGCGGTAGCATTGATGATTTGGTCGATGCGAGGGAGAGGGAAAGGGTCCTTTGGACAGGCCTGGTTAAGGTCTTTGAAATCGACGCAAAGGCGCCAGGATTTGTCCTTTTTTGGTACCATTACTAGGTTGGCTAGCCAGTCCGGATGTTTTATATCTCTGATGAATCCGGCTTCTAAGAGTTTGGCTAGCTCCTCTCCCATTGCCTGTCTTTTGGGTTCGGAAAATCGCCGAAGAACTTGTTTGACTGGCTTGAATCCTTTCAGGATATTTAGGCTGTGCTCTGCCAGCCTGCGTGGGATTCCTGGCATGTCTGAAGGGTGCCAGGCAAAAATGTCCCAATTTTCCCGAAGGAATTCTCGTAGTGCGACTTCTACATCAGGATTTAATTGTGCCCCAATGGAGGCCGTCTTTGTGGGGTCCGTTGGATGGACCTGGAATTTGACTATTTCGTCTGCTGGTTTAAAAGTGGTGGACTTGGACCTCTTATCGAGTATCACATCGTCCCTATCCACCGTGGAGCGCAGCACAATTAGTTCCTCTGCCGCTAGGGCTTCGGATAATGCCTCTAGGGCTAGTGCGGCTGTCTTATTTTCAGCGCGGAGTGCTGTATCTGGATCACTGGCGAGAGTGATTATTCCATTGGGTCCGGGCATTTTGAGCTTCATGTACCCGTAATGGGGTATAGCTTGGAATTGTGAATGCCTCTCGCCCTAACAAGGCGCGATATCCGCTGCCGAATGGGGCCACTTGAAACGTGACCTCTTCGGACCTGTAATTGTCCGGCGAGCCGAACACTACATCTAGTGTGATTTTTCCTGTGCAGCGTACTTCTCGACTAGGGATTATTTCCCTGAAGGTTGTGCTGCTTCGCTCAATGCGGCTCTAGTCAATTTCCATTTTTAAGGGTTTCTTCGTAGATGAGGTTTAATCCGCTGCCGCCATCCATGAGTACCTTGGTAAGACGAAAGCCGTCCACTATCGGACTGAGGACCAATGCGGCTAGTGCTCTAGCTGTTCGAAATTTAGGTTCATCGCTGGCATTGAAGGTGATAGCCGTGTCGCTCCATGGATTTGTTGTTGCTACTTGGTGGACTTCGACGAGGCTGCGGATTGTTCGTTTCCACATGTTATTTGATGCGAAAGTCTCGAAGACTGATAATACCGTACTGGTACTGCTGGGCTGATTGCTCGGGGCTAAAAAGCCTTCGCCACTTTTGGCCACCTGCTGTAGTATCAAACATGCTCGAAGGCTATGTATTGGAGTGGCGCCCTCCGTACTGTGGATTTTGCAGGGTCCGTTGAGCCATCCCTCTAGTACGGTTCCGTACCCTTTAGGGGGTTTTTGCTTCTTGGTTTTTAACCCAGGTGCTTGAGTATGACGCACCCTTTTATTTCGGACTGGGGTTGTATTCAGGGCCGGATTGTCCCAAAACCTAGTTTCGGTTTTCCAGGCACTCTCCATTGCGCAGTATTTTTGTACAATGGTCACTAGGTCGGCGAAGCGTGTAACTTCGCGACGACTGATGGCGTTTATGATTCCCTTGTCCGTGCAATTGTTGCAAAAAATTGAAATCGCGCTTTCTTCACGGCAGTCCTTTATCCTGTTCATAACCAGGAGGAATCTGGCCCAGTAATGATGTACTGTTTCATCGGGATCTTGCGTATTTGAGATAGATCGCTTATGTTTGGGTGGGCGGGTGGAATTAAGTTCGGAACCCCGCCTGATCTGAGGCTCAAAGGCCAAGAAGCTTCCGGATTTGGAAGCTCGGTTCGTTGGATGCTTTCCAACAAATCTGGTCCGATGCCTGACAGGTTCAGTATTTGATTGGCGTCTATCCCTCCAGGGGAATCCGGCATGGAGGGATTGGGAATCCGGACATAGTTGGTTTTTAACATAGAAGAAGAGTCGCCGCATTGTTCCTCTACCACAACAACGTGGTGGGTAACCTGGGGAGAGTTAATTTCTCTCAGATCGGTTTTAAGCCCAATATGATTGTAGTCGGTAGCGACTCCCAGGGCGGCGATGCGATCCAAGAGCTCGTTTACAAAGGAGAGCTCAATCGGATCTAGCTGCTCGGCGAATTCCGAGCTGACGTGAAGATCGCTTTTAATGACCTGAGAGGTCATTGTCGGAGCGGTGGCCGAACAGGCGGTCATAAGAAAACCGCCTAGCCGGATAGTCTGGCCGGCGGCCAAAGCTCCCTTGACGACGGCGGCGTCTTTAAAGACGGGAAAAGGCATCCTTTCTGATGGCGACGGCACAGAGGAACTCTCAATGAAAGCACCAATGTCGGTGTCCAAACCGGCAGATCTCGGGTAGGGGGTCCCGAACTGTGCGTCTAGGCGGATGGTAACAGGAGACAAGGGACACGATGTTTTACCCAGGTTCGGGCCCTCTTGATGGAGGTAAAACCCTACATCCTGCTTGATTAATATTGATGATGTGTGTTACAAGAGTGGATCTACCACGAGATCAAGGAGGCTAAACCCTAGAAGCTAGCCTATGGTATGATTGTTGTTCGTCCTATGGACTAAAGCCATCCGGTTTATATAGACACTAGAGAGGGCTAGGGTTACACAGAGTCGGTTACAATGGTAGGAGATCTACATATCCGTATCGCCAAGCTTGCCTTCCACGCCAAGGAAAGTCCCATCCGGACACGGGACAAAGTCTTCAATCTTGTATCTTCATAGTCTTGGAGTCCGGCCGATCATGATAGTTCGGCTGTCTGGACACCCCCTAGTCCGGGACTCCCTCAGTGGTCCTCGTGCTTTGGGCACTGCAGTTCCCTTACTATCTGCTTGTGTTTGGGTGCTCTGTGGTGGACACAGTGCTGTGTCAACTGGAACTAGGTTACTATCTGCCGGGGTTGGGGTTAGAAGGGGTGTAGCTTGTTCTCTGTCCAACTGGGTGGGGGTACAATCTGCGAGAGTCTGGGTTATGTGTGGTGGATCTGGTCCTTGGGCAAGTACAACCGTGGTTCTATCTGCATCAACTGATAGCACTATCTTTTCTGAAGACCGTGTTGTTACTCCCTTAGATACTGCCATCACGCTCTCCAATTCAAATGGCTGATAAACAAGAAAAGTAATTGAAAGTATAGACATTGTACGATAGACAGGTGCAATTGATAGTGGGGAATAAAATAGGGCATGAAATAATTCATATTTATGGTTTTCTAACCAAACAGGATAGCATGACACAATTTCACATATATGATGGCTAACTAAACAGGATAGCATGACACAATTTCACATTATGATGGCTAACTAAAAAAGATGGAAAGACATAGTTCAAAATATGAGACTATGTAAACATGATGACATGACATAACTATATAATGTGTTTATTAAATAGGTTGGCATGCCATAATTCACATACATTCACGGATAGAATGCCATAATTCAAAATATGATGACTGTAAACACTAAACAGGATGAGATGATATAACTATATGATGTCTTTATTAAATGGGTTGCCATGCCGTAATTCAGATAGATGATGTGTATGTACTATGTAAACATGATGGCATGATATAATTCAAATATATGATTTATATAGTAAGCAAGTAAGCAGATGGCAATCCATATATGATGTAAAAACTAAGCAATGCAAGACAACATGCATGACATGGGTAATATAACCCTGCCAAGTTTGAGCATAGACCTCAGGGGGGAAATATGACTGGTCATCAGTCTCTGAATCCTCCTCTGAGGAGCACTCTGTAACCAGCAAGATGTGTGCTTCAGTAGGTAGCATTGTCTGCTCTGAATACCTTGTTTTCACTCCAGATACTTCCATCATCACTTCAAATGGCTGATGCACATGAAGAGTAGTTGAATATACAAATGTATCGACAAATGGAACCCGTAATACAAAAAATGATAGCATGATATAATTCACATACATGATGATTGGCTAAACAACATGGCATTGAATAATTCACATATATAATGCCTTTGCAACAAGATAGCATTGTATAATTCACATATATAATGTCTTGCAATAAGATGGCAATGCATAATTCACATATATGGTAATTCGACACTGAACAGGTGGCATTCACACAAAGCATGTCTAAACTAATCAAATGACATAGCAATGCAAGACACCATATGCACGATATGAGCAACATAACCCTGCCAAGTTAGAGCATACACCTCGGGGGGGAATAGGACTGGTCATCTGTCTCTAAATCCTCCTCTGAGGAGCTATCTGTAACCAGCGAGATATGCACTTCGTCAGATAGCATAGTCTGCTCTAAAGACCTTGTTTTCACTCCAGAATTTGCCATCATCGTGTCAAATGGCTGATGCACATGAAGAGCAGTTGAATGTACTAACATTGTTGACAAATGTAATATGTAACGGAAAAAAAGGATGGCTTGATATAATTTACATATAAGATGACTGGCTAAGCAGGATGGCATTGCAAAATTCACATATATGATGCCTGGCTAAACAAGATGGCGTTGCATAATTCACATAAACGATGAATAAACTAAACAGATGGCATTCACACAAAGGATGTCTAAACTAAGCAGATGACATATTTGATGTATAAAGTAAGCAATGCAAGAACCATATGCATGATATAACCAACATCAGCATGCCAAGTTAGAGCGAAGACCTCAGGAGGTAAATAGGAGTTGTCTTCTCCTTCTGAATCCCCCTCAGAACAGATATCTTCCTCTCAATTACAATCCGAAATGCGTGGAGGGGGGCTGCATTTGCACCTACCATGGAGCGACGTCTGCATGAAATTTTATTGCCACGCAAGGCTCGTCTCTTTTGCTCTACATGTTCAGTTCCATTGTTTACAATAACTGTCATGCATAGGAATAAAACATAGTGAGATTATGTAAGGAGTGCATGCAGAAATCCAGAGTGATGGTAGCAACCTGTGGATAGACCCAAAACCAATAATAGCAGGCAGATAATGGCTTCAGTTAAAAAATACAGATAATGGCTTCTTTACTGTTTGTTTCCCACCCAACATGAAACTCATAGTAGACACCGGAGATTAACCAGATAGTAGATAGATACTATTGATAGCGGCCCCGATATGTACCCCACAACCATTTAAAAACTCAAGTTTGACCATTAATTGGAGCTGACTCAGAGTCTAATCGGTGAACAGGACGATAAAGTAGCATGTAATATTAAGCGATGCATAACGTAAGCAGACACGAAAGAGTGCGACCTCTCTTGCGGACCCGTGTAGTCCTCGAGGTCATTTGCTCGGTTGATGATGGTAATGCACTTTTCATGGCTGCCAGCGGCGGGGAAGAAGATCCGAGGCGGCGAAAGACAGTCTAGAGGCCGGATCCCTACTGTGCTGGACCCTTCTGTCGTTGGAGCAGCTGAGCTGGGGTGGACGACGGCGCAGCAGGAGTGGGACAAACCACGCAAGGTTTTCTTTGACAACTATCTGTAAGAGAAGTAATTCTATAAGGGCTCGTTTGAATTGGAGGATTCCAACAATGCAGGGATAGGAAATAGATAGGAATAGGATAGGAATGCACGTGCAAAACAGAGAATTTAAAAACACAGGATTTCTACCAATCTGGGTGTTTGATTCACAACAATTGGAAGATCACAGGATGCAAAGAAGCATGGTGAGATTAAGTCAAACCACAAGAAAATGTACGGTTATAATGCTATTATGCTACTATCTCTTAGTCTTGTGCTTCATGAATAGGAATTTGAAAAGGAGGACAAGTGAAAATTAAAATTCCTATGTTTTTTATTTCAACGAGACACTAAAGGAACAAATTCGTGTGCTCAGTTGACAATATATATAACATGTAGAGTAAAAAAAAGAGATGCAACAAGTGTACAACCTCTTTGGCGAAGCCATGTTGATCTCAGCATGATTGGGTTGGCCGGTGCGGATGCTCCGGCTGACTTTGCTGCCGGAGGAGGGGAAGAAGATCTTAGGCGTCTGGAGATGGAGCCCGAGGTACTTCTCCGCTGTGATGGAGGGTTTCGTCATTGGAGCAGCTCCGGTGAGTTGTACGACGCCGAGGCTGAAGCAGGACAAGAGAGACAACGAACAACATTAACCTGAGTGGAATTCTAATAGCATCTCCAATACATGACGTAAAATACATAACCACAAATCGCTAGATGTAAAATACATCATCCGCTCATCTCTGAACTTAATTGTCGAAACTGAACTTAACTATCGAAACTGAATTTTGCTGTCGAAACTGAACGCACTAGCAAGGTGAGGCTACACGTTGGTCGACTGACTTTTTCATCTCTGGTCGGTCGATTTTGTAGCCATTGGATACGAAATCAAGGGCCTGCGGTTCATCTTCAACCTCCACCCCCCTGAGCCGCCAGCCACCACCGGCCAAACAGTAGCCCCCCGCCGCTCGTGGCGGACGGTGCGCCGCCCCGCCCGCCCCGAAAACACTCCCCACCGCCGGTCCGCCGCCGCCCCAGCCATCCGTCTAGGCGCCCTCGTGCCGAGATTTTTCTTCGGCGATCCCCACGGCTGCCCCACCAACGCCCCGCCACCGCCGGCGACATCTTGAACCCGGCGAGCCCCCCCCTGCTGCGGCTGGTTCTTCCTTCACCCCGGCGAGCCCACCCCTTGAAAATCGACTGACCAAAAATTTCATTCAGTCGACTGAAGTGTAGCCAAATCGGAGCAGCATCGCAAGCAAGAGCAGCAGCGCGAGCAAGAGCAAGAGCGAGAGCAGTAGCGCGAGCAAGAGAAATAGCAAGAGCAGACCAGGCAGGTGACCGAGAGCAAGAGCAGAGCAGCAGCGCGAGCGAGAGCTAAAGCAGCAACAACTCCTACTGATGTGGATGTCGCCGCTGAGGGAGCGACGCCGTGGAGGAAGTGGCCGGCGATGCCGCCGTGGATGGAGCCGCGCTGTGTCGGCTCGAGACCGAGCGCCGGCAGCACCATGAGATCGAATCAAGAAGAAAATGCGGCGATTAGTGTACAACCTCTTTGGTGGTGCCGATTAGGCCGCAGCTTCATCCGAGGGAACGGTGATGATGATGCTCTTCCGGTGGTGCAGGTGAAGACAGCGGTGTGGGAATGGAGGTGGCGTGAAAGACGAGGGGAACGTCGTGGCAGCTCCTTGGAGGTGGAGGACGGGGTGGCTGAACCGGTGGGACGATGAGATCGACGACGGATCCTCATCCGGTACGGTGGATGAGGGACGTCGAGGTGTTGCTGTGGACGACGTCGTCGGTGAAGAGGCTCCGGCTAGGTGGCGGACAGAGCAGGGTGTGGGGTTTCATCGTGGGTTTTCACAGCCTCGGTGTAAGAATGGGTGGGCGGATGGGATGGCAGTGGGGAACCATGGCTTAGAGACGCGCTTGTCCGAAATGTGGGGTAAGTTACAAAAGTACCCCCCACCGATTTGAGGCGGTTCTTCGGTTCAGGGGTGCCACAGGCATTTTGCGTGTCGGGATTTCATAGGAGGTGGGAGTTTTCACGCACGTTGTAATTTCGGAATAGCAAGGCGCGGGCTGAGATGGAGGGAGTTGTCGGAGCACAACGAGACAAAGATATATCTTAAATATTTCGGGCTAACAAGGCGCGCGTTGAAATTTCTGGACAAGCCTAACGTGTACTGTACCAAATCAATGCGCACTACAAATGTCATTCAAAACTTTGAATTCATGTTATGTTCAATTAAAATATTTCGCTACGTGTATCATGTAACCTACTACTCAAATGAACGTTTTAGTGCATTCCAAACGTATATACTACCGCTTCAATATGAACTAAATTTGAATAAGATCTACAGTAATGATTGTTGTGAAGTCAAAGCATTTGAATTCGTTTCTCTGTTTTAATAAGATCTACAATCATCATTATTGTCAAGTTAAACCATTGTTTGTGTATTATCTTCACATCACACCACATGATTAGTCTCGAGTTACATATGAACTATGTGTACTATATGAACTCGAACTAGATTTTTTGAATCCACTTTATTTTGATTTCAAATCACATTACATTTCTAGCTCTAGCTAGATCTTCATAATCTAAACCATGTCTCATATGTATAATGTGTTTATCACATTATGTATGGTGCCCCGCCCCCTACGCCTACAAAGTATTTAGATGTGAGTTGCAAACACCACACATTACCACAAATTCAAATAAAATTTGAGAATGTTCGATATATAGTATTGTTTAGATTGCTCGATATTTAGTTATAAGCTGCAAACGCCACACATTATCACAAATTCAAATAAAATGTGAGATTGTTTGATGTATAGTACGGTTTAGATTGTTCGGCATTTAGCTGTGAGTTGCAAACGCCATGCATTATCACATTATGGTATAACATGTGCACAACACGTGTATCATCGCTATATTCATGCATGCAATGTTTAAAACACTATGATCTCCTATTCAAATATATGAATCCGCTTTCATATCAAATTATGATCTTTGTTAGTCTCTTACACCCACACAATCCTCTAACCTTTGTAGCTACCACTAACTTTCTCTCGTGCATGCACACGCCCTCTAAGCCCTCCCCCTCCCTCGGCATTCTATCCACCGGGCACATTCATTTTTTTTCTTTAGGTCATTCTCCCAGAGTTTCCACAACTCCTTTCCGACACACACCGATCGATAAACCTCTCTAGCGATGCCTGCCTACAACATACACACACACACACCTTCAATCTCCTCCTTTATGTGTCCTTGCCTCGTGTCTCTCATACGGTCAAACACACGTGTAAACTCTCGCCCCTCTTTACATCGATCTCACAACCGCACACTCCTCCCCCTATCTAGCTAGTAGTTGGGCCTCTCGCACCACCTCCTAGCTCCATTCTCTCTGTCTATCCGTCTCACTGGGCCTTATTTGCCTCTAACAAATGGACGTACACCGACCGATCTCTCGCTATACATATAGCTAGCTAGGTCCTTATAACTCGTTTTTACCCACACGTCGATCGATCTACCTCATTAGTTGTGTCTCTCCCTTCCTCCGACAAACAACAATTGATCTACCGATCTAGTTAGGTTTGCTTACCAAACACATGTGGTTCCCCTTCATCATCCATGGATGCGTCTCGACAGATCTATCACGCATAGGCACACACAGAAACACATCCCCACTCTTATCGATAACATTGCAGTTCCACCCTCAGTTTGCCTAGTAGGCCTCTCCCAACATCTCCGAGAAGCAACTCCATCACCCATCCAGCACTCTACCCCTCTCCCTCCCTCTCCCTCCCTCTCTCTCTCCTCTCTCTCTCTCCGTCCCATCATATTTCCTATCCTTCAGTTATGTATGGATGTCGACCGATCTCCCTCAAGACATAGATGGGTCTCTCCTTCTCAACACATATACGAGTCGTTCTACCTCTATAGTTAGGCCTCTGCCTACCCCTCCCCCACCCCTCCCCCCCACACACACCGATACATCGAGCGCTCTAGTCATGTCTCCCTACCACACACAAACTTGACATGTGCCCTCTAACATTCCGGTAGGCCAGTCGCGCTATATCTTTGACTTGCACACACACACAATTTCGATGGCTCTCTTCATCGATCTCGCACCCACCCACTTGATCCTCTCTTCGACTCTATTGATAGCTATGACCCCTCCCTCTCTTCTCGTGGATTGCCCGACCCTCTATGTATGATATGGATAGGCCTCCATTTCACACACATTGCATGCAAAATTTTGTTTGAGATGTCATCGACACATATTCCCACAAATAATTCACTAAATCGACCCCCACCCCACCCCCACCCCCACCCCAAAACAAAAAACACTCACGAACGCGGTTTGTATCTCTCACACACACCCACGTAGGTGGGGGACGTGCACGAAGAGAAGAGGTGCATGCACGGTGCATGTACTCCCGTCTCTTTCCCAACCACACCCGTGCGGGTACACAGTGGAGCTCATTTCTGTACGAAAAAGGCAGCCCACGTGGTAATTTGGCACGTGTATTGGTTGTCCACTTGGTGGAGGGAGAATCATCTACCACGGGTGAACAAACAAATTGCGACTTCACGCGTTATGTTAAATTAAAAAAAGAGGCAAACCATGTGGGGCCTACCTTAGAGGCAAGGCTCTATACACTGGAGTACTTTTGATGTGTCCCGTCAACTCGCAGAACGAGGAGAAGCTTTCTTAGTATGCCGTCTCCCCCGCCCACGGGCGCGGTGGCTCTCAGGATGAGGTGAAGCTTGCTCCGCCTTTACGCCCGCTCCCTCGCCCATGCGCTCGGTGGCTCGCAGGACGAGGAGAAAAATTTACTACTCCCTCTGTTTACTCCTCGTCCCTACTACCTTGGTTATAGAGATTATATCATATTGTTTGGAATATATATGTCCTTTAGTAGGTTTCAATATGAACTACTAGTACATACTCCAAACACTGATGTATATAGACGTATTTTAGAGTGTAGATTCACTCATTTTGCTCCGTATGTACCACTACCTCTGTCCGGGTTTATTGGTCCCCATTGTATTTCGTGCCAAATTTTTACCATAGATTAAACTAGGAAAATGTTCACGCATGTCACCAAACATTATATTTTTGAAAACTATGTTCAAATACGAATCCAATGAGATAATTTTTATTTACATGCATTAACATTTTGTTAGTTAAATCTTGGGTTAATTATCCTTTTGCCCTTAGTGGTGTCTCTATGCTCAGTTTTGCCCTCAGATGCAAATTGTGCTCAGTTTTGCCCCTAGTCCATGCACAACTACTATGATGAGGCCAAACGGCCATATTTGAGTCCATTCCATCCGCCAACGTTAAGTTGTGGGTCCGGAGCTGACACGTGGGACCGCGTGGACGTGGGTTCGGAGCTTACACGTGGGACCGCGTGGACGTGGGTCCGAAGCTGACATGTAGGCCCATGCAACTAAATCCCCAAATCATTCGTAGCTCACTCTGCCCATCCGCTTCCCCGCTGGCCGGCAGACCTGCGCCGCCGCTGGCACTTGCGCCGCGGCCAGGACCTGCCCCGCCACCAGCTGCATGCCTACTCCACCGCTACCTTTCTGCGCCTACGCTCTACGGCTGCCTGCGACGCCCGCCACCTTCCTGCGACGCCACGGGTGGGGCGCCCGCCACCTGCTCGACCTGCGGCGCGGCCTCCTCCCGTGCGCCCGGCCGGAGCGCTCAAAGGTGGGGGGCTGCTGGAGCTATTTGAACTAGGAGGAAGAACCCTAGGCCGAAATGGAGAGCAGCGGCGACCCCGGAGTATCTGGCGAGGCAGGCATCGGGCCGGAGATCCGCCGCGTCCACGACTGGGTTCCCGAGGGGTAAGTCTTGCCTCCTTTTTAGATTGAGCTTAGTTGTGCATTTGAACACTCGATTCGAGTAGGTTTGCCCAATTAGTGTGCTGATTGCGTCTCTGTTTTTCGCCGGTTAGGATGGAGTTGCAGTTTGCTTTATTGATGCACATTAGAAGGGACCGGTACACGTTCGATGCAAAGGATCAGAAGAAATACCAAGGAGGTTTTGATTATCGGTTGCCAATGGCTAGTAATTGGAGTTTCAGACAATTTGGGGAGGTAATTTGTAGCCAATATCCTTGGGGTTTGCTTGATGAAGTGGTATACAAATACTATGATGGGGAAAAGAAATGGGTGACAGTTAGTAATGATGAAGAGCTAGCTACCATGTTTCTTAGGCATAAAGAGAAAGATAATTTTCATGTGAGGCTGCAAGTTGATGTGCTTGAGCAGGCATTTGGACCTAGGATGATGGGTGCAACATCTCGGGGAGAACCAAGTCGTCGTAATGGCATCTCTAGCCAGAACAGTTCAGTTGGTGCACGGTGACGTGGTGGCTCGACAAGTGTGGGCAACAACAGTAGGGTCCCCCTTGAAGTGGAGCATGATGACTACAATTCTGGGGTTGATGAAGAGAAGCTATATTCTGATGTTATTCGGAATTTACGACGGGCACCTCGGGCTGATAACCAAGATGAGGCTCACAATGCAGTCCGTGTGGATGATGACGCGGTGGGTGAGGACGAAGACCTTGCAGCTGTTGAATGGGACCCTTTGAACCCTAATTTGGAAGAAGGTACATTTTTTGCATCCATGAATGAGTGTAGAAATGCAGTTGTGACATACTGCATCAAGGTAGAACGTACTTTCAAAGTTGACAAGAGCGATCAAGTACGTTACAGAGTGCACTGTCCGACTGAGGGTTGTCCATGGAGGTTGCTCGCATCTAAAATGCGAAATAGCACTAATGTTCAGGTCAAAGTGAACCCTTTTAAGCACACATGCTAGGAATCAACCCTTAGGAAGGATACAATCAGTAGAGCCAAGTCAAGATGGGTGGCAGAAGAAGTAAAGAAGTGGGTGAAAGAAAGCCAGCAAGTGGGTCCAAAGGAATTGCAGAAGAACATCAAAGATAAATTCAAGATAGATTTACCATACATGAGGTTGTTCAATGGTAAACAACAGGCTATCGATTCTATGTATGGTAACTGGCAGGAAAGTTTTCAATTGTTGTATTCATTCAAAGGTGAAGTGGAGAGGACAAGCCCAGGTAGTATTGTAGATATTGATCACCACACCGTGGAGTACACATTCAGGGGTGTGACAAAGAGCAAGGAATGCTTTAGGAGGGTTTTTGTCTGCTTTGAGGCTTGTCGTCGGGATTTTTTGGCAGGTTGCAGGCCTTATTTGGCTATTGATGCCACTTTTCTCATAGGGAGGTTTAAAGGACAGTTAGTAGCTGCTTGTGCAGTTGATGCACACAGTTTTGTATTTCCAGTTGCCTACGGTGTGCTGGAGACAGAGTCTGAGGAGAGCTGGACTTGGTTTTTGCATAATCTGTGCCGGGCTATTGCACATCCCAATGGGTTGGTCATTCATACAGATGCCTGCAAAGGTTTAGAAGTGGCCGTGGACAATGTGTTCCCTGGAGTAGAGCATAGGGAATGCATGCGTTACCTTGCTGCAAATTTCATGAAGAAATTCAAAGGAAAGGTGTATACCGACAATTTATGGCCAGCATCTTTGACTTGCAGTGTGAAGAAGCACAACTACCACTTGAGGCAATTATACATGAATCCCAAAGTGAAAGAATACTTGGAAACACACCACTCCAAGTTATGGGCCAGAAGCCAATTCAATGAACTGAGCAAAGTTGACTATGTGTACAATAATCTAGGAGAGTCTTTCAACTCAACGATCCGGAAACTAAAGGGTCATTATGTGGTGGATTTGCTAGACAGGATAAGGATAGAATACATGCAGAAATTTCATTATCGTGCAGGAATAGCCGAGGCAAAATTCATGGGCCACATTATCATCCCTGCCGTGATGAATGAGCTGATGCAGAAAACAACAGGCTTGGAAATGAACATGACTCTTTTCTCGGGTACCACAGCAGAGATATCATATTTGGATAAAGAGAAGAGGGAATGGAGATATCCAGTGGATTTAGAAGCTAGAACTTGCAGTTGTAGGCAATGGCAGATAACTGGGTTGCCATGCATCCATGCCTTGTTTTTCATCACTTCTCTCCCTGGTCCAGCAGGGAACATTCAACAATATGTGCATGATTACTACTCTGTTGCAAGGTTCAAAGCCACATATGCTTATGCCTTGCCTGCTATGGAGGGAAAACAACAATGGGACATGGTGGACCCTAGATTCAAGCTTTGTGCTCCAGTTCTGAAAAGAGCAGCAGGTAGACCAAGGAAGAGTCGAATCAGACCTTGCAGCGAAGGAGCTGGACTTGGAGTGAGGAAGCGTAAGTGCACAAGATGTGGTGGGTCTGGTCATTTCGGTAAGTATTGTGATAACACAGTAGATCCAGCATTCGAAGAGAGTTTCGATGAAGGCTTCGATGAAAATGATGGACAGCAGCCGGTTGCATCAGATGAGGATTTTGACGAGGTTTGAAATGATGATGGTCAACAGCCGCATGATTTTGACGATGATCCAAGTGAGGCTCCAAATAGTGATTATGGTGATCCAAGTGAGGCTCCAAATGATGATCATTGTGATCCAAGTGAGGCTCCAAATGATGATCTTGGTGATCCAAGTGAGGCTCCAAATGATGATCTTGGTGATCCAAGTGAGGCTCCAAATGATGATCTTGGTGATCCAAGTGAGGCTCCAAATGATGATCCAAGTGAGGCTCTAAATCGTGACCAACCTTCTGTTGTTGTGAGTTCTGCTAGGTATGTAAATCTTGCAAGGGTCAAATACTACTGTACATTTATGGGTCACTTGACATTATCTCATTACCCTTTATGCTTTGCACAGCTCTATGATAGGTTTGAAGAAGACGCACAAGGTACCGACAACCAAGAGGAGAAGAGAAGAAGCAATGAGCACAAGGTGCACGAGGAGCAAAGTGATGGCAAGAAGCTCAAGGAACAGACAGAAGCCCGAACGCTATATGTGAATAATTATGAAACATTATGAATAATGTTGTATTTCTGTTGGATGATGTTAGAACTATGTTTGACCTGATGGTTAAATCTGTTGGATGATGTTTGAATGAGCACATGGTTTTTCCATTGTTTGATTTTTTTTGAATTTGTTTTGCTCATTTGAATTCTGGTCAAACCTAACTTTGACCACAATTTCAACAAGTCTAAAACATCAAAATGAAGAACTAAGCCTGGATCCTTCTTAGTCAATCCAGAATGAAGTTGTGGTGAGGTTTTTGAACTTTTCATGAAAAATGTGCTAAAATGAGGGTCCAAAGGTAGGATAAACGGCCTCATCTCTAAGCAAGGTTTTTTTCGACCTTGTCTAAATCAGCCAAATAACTTTCCTAAACATATATTCTATATATACGGACTATGTGCGTTGGTTTTTCCATTTTTTGATTTTTTTTTAATTTGTTTTGCTCATTTGAATTCTGGTCAAACTTAACTTTGACCAAGATTTAAATAAGTGTAAAACATCAAAATGAAAAACTAAGCCTGGATCCTTCTTAGCCACTCTAAAATGAATCTGTGGTGGGTTTTTTGAAATTTTCATGTTTATTTCCCCAAAACACTTCTCTTCACTTTATACAAAAGAGTTTGAGATACTCGAGATATCATACAAATACACATGAACTTATCGTTTTAATGTATGTAAACCTTGTTTATCAACTTAAATCATTAGTATATGACATAAGAAGACTATGTCCGCTGGTTTTTTATTTTTCTGATTTTTATTTAATTTATTATGCTCGTTTGAAATCTCGTCAAACATAGCTTTGACTGCTCCAAACCCCTCCCAAACCCCACTAACCCTAGCGCTGAACCAGGACCGTTCATCTAACCCTAGCGCTGAACAAGGGCTGTCGATCTAACCCTTCTAGAAGGAATCTGTGGGGAGGAGGGGGGCGATCCGTGAGATGCAATCTGATTGGCTGGGAGATTCTTTTTTTAAACAAATATCGGGCGCGCTGGATGGACCATTGGGTCGTCTCGTTGTCTGGGCCTGAGACCGCAGTAAATAGCCCGTCTCAGCCTTTCCAGGCCTTGCATGCATGCATGGGAGGCGGCGACGTGCATAGGCTGCGACGTGGGTTTGCATGCGCGGGAGGCTGCGACATGCATGCATGCGAGCGAGGCGAGCGAGGCGTGCTAGGCGCGCTAGGCTAGCGAGGCCAGCTAGGTGGTTCAACGAGTTAGATGCACCGTCCGGTCAAAGAGCTATGCAGTGATTCAAATGCACGCACGCGCCCCATGCATGCATCGTTTTTGTGCAAAAATTTAAGAGTGCAAAGCGTAACGGATACACACATGCGTTCGGGTTCACACACGCACTGTTCTCACCCTTTCTCTCTTCCTCTCCCACCCACAGGCCTATAAATGGGGTGCCTATCTTCCTCTCCCACCCATAAGCCAGATCTGATCCATTCTCTCCAACTTCAAACACCCAATCGACCGAGCCCTCCCCAAGCGAGACCATGCAGTTCAACGGGCCGACCTTCAGCCGTCCGCCTGTCGTGCCGGAGCGGCGCTACCCACCGGGCATGCTCGTGGAGAGGGAGCTCTGCGTGTGGGCTTTTTCAAGGTGGAGGGGTTCCGTCGAACTCACCCGCGCCTTCCTTAGAGCCAGCTATGCCCACCTCCCACGGGGCTCGCCGAGGATGTTCACCCTCAACAAGGTTCGTGACCGCGGCGGCATCCTCCTACTGCTCACAGTCACCTTCACCAACCCGTTTGACGCGCGCGAGCTCCTCGGCCAAGTCTTTTGGTGCGGCTGCGAGGCCATCTTCTTCACCGTCTACAACATCTACACCAACTACGAGAACATCTTCCCCACTCCAGCCGGGATGCACTCCCTTCCCTACGACGACGAGGAGGAGGTGTGAAGATGAAGATGGTGTTGAAGGGGCGCGCGCAGCCAAAGTGGAAGGAGGAGATCAAGATGAAGATTGTTTCGTTTTTTATTTGTTGGTTTTCTATGTCGTGTCGTGTCGTGTCATGTTTCGTCATGTGTCCGTGAACTGTCCGTGAACTTATATTATTGTAATGGTGCTTGTGTTGCATCTTATCTAAGTTATTTATTAGGGTTTATTATGTGTGTTAAAAAATGTCCGTGCCCAAGCATATAATTTCTTCCCTAAACCTAGTCATGAAGCTCGAGAACTTGTGGTTGTCATCCAAAAGAGGGGGTGAGAAGCCCTCCGTTTTATTCAAAAAATAATAAGTCATGAACTAACATGCAAATTTATTCCGTTTAAACCCTAAACCAAGTGCCACTCTAACACTAAACCAAGTGCCACTCTAACCAAAACCACATGGCAGTGCAAACATACGTTTTCACGGTCTCACATTTTTTTTGACAAATTTCACAGTCTCACTATGTATACGTTTCTTCCCTACCCATGTCAAACTCTTGCCATCTGTCCTAGCGGTTACCAGCGCAACCCTAAACACCACAAACCCACGCGGTCTTGGGTTCGAGTCCCCAGCCGCCCCAATTTTTTGTGCATTTTTCCACCCTTCATTTTTTTGACAAATTTCACAGTCTCACTATGTATACATTGCTTCCCTTCCCATGTCAAACTCTTGCCATCTGTCCTAGCGGTTACCAGCGCAGCCCTAAACACCACAAACCCACGCGGTCTTGGGTTTTAGTCCCCAGCCGCACCAATATTTTTTTTGCATTTTCCACCCTTCATTTTTTAGACAAATTAGTTTCTACTCAATGTAATGCCCTTAAAAATGTTCATTTATTTGGGCACTAGGTGTAAACATCTACCAGAGCTGAGGAAAATTTTCCATGACATTTTGGTCTTTGATTTAAATCACGGTGTATTTGAATTGGATTACTTAAATTGCTATTAAATATTTAACAGCTCCAAAAAATTTCTAACCTTAATTGTTTGGCTCTAGAATAATTCATTAGATGCATTTCATTGATCAAAAGTTTCTGAATTCTTCATTTCTTCTGCTTTTTTCAACATATTTAAATGTTGGTCACTTCTTCTCTTTTTTTCAACATTTAAACAAATTTGACCAACATTTAAACTAGGTGAATTTCTCATACAATTTCAAGATTACAAATTCCTCCATAATTCATGCCTTTCCATACATTTTCAACATTACAACCAGTGTGATTACCATACCTACAAATTCCCAAAAGTATTTGCAAATGGGTTTTGGTAGTGCTTGATCTTCAAGCTTCCTAACCTTCTTCTTCAACATCCTAAGCTCAACAGCTAGCTCTCTGTCAGTACATGCTTCGCCCTCCATCTCTTCTTCCGGAGCTCATGCTGCGGCCACTGCGGTTTGGGGCAGCATGTGCAACCATTCGCCATGCTCTTCTTGCAGTTCATTTATCAGAGTCTTGGCCAAAGCATCGACCCAAAGAAAGAAGCATGTCACCTGCATGAACACGGAACAGATCAACCGATTGCTCAAAGATCCCGACCACGAAAATGGTGCAATTGCCCTGATTCTTACCCCATTCTCGCTGCACACGTAGAACGGACGATTGTGGTTCCTCGGTGTGTGAGAAACCCTCCGATCAACGCTCGCCCGGCACCGCGGACAAATGAAGACATGCATCTCCACACGCGCCCGGCTCTGCATTCGCGAGGTGGCGCGGGAGTTTGCGGAAGACATGGAGCTCGGAGCCAAACGGGATCTCAACGCCGCTGCGCCCTCCACAGCTAGCTTCCCACCGCCGTGCCCTCCATAGCTAGCTTCCCACCGCCATCGTGCTCTCGCTCTCTCGCCGTGGTCAGCGTTGTGCTCTCTGTCGCCGTGGTCACCGCCGCTGTCGCCCGCTAATATAGCACACCAGCAACGGCTCTAAGCTCAACGGCTCTCTGCTGGGTCCCGCATGCCACGCGTGCAATGGTCTGAATAAAATTGGCCGCCTCTGCCGCCTGGTCCCACCTGTAAGGGCCGAGTCAAAATGTTGACCTGACGGAGACGCCAAAGTTCACAGAATGAGTCGGTGTGCACGGACTAGGGGCAAAACTGAGCACAATTTGCATCTGAGGGCAAAACTGAGTAGATGGACACCACTAAGGGTAAAAGGGTAATTAACCCTTAAATCTTTAGTCAAAATTTGGCACAAATTATAAAAGGGACCTATAAACTTGGACGGAGGTAGTAGCACTCTCCCTCGCCCCTCGACCCTCGCCCACGTGGTGGACGTGCAGTAGTTCATTCGGTCTCATATAGCCAGAACGATATATACTGCACTACCATTATTGCTCGACTTCCCGAAGAGGCGAAGAGCCAATCACAAGGTTAATATTTTGGAGAGGAGTTTACTCCTACACGCGCGAGCGCTCCACTATATACATAGTCAGGACGGGCCAGCCTACACGGTTGCTTGCTGGGGTTGCTCTCTTCACACTCTCTCACACAAAACGACCGTGGCCACATCTCTAACATCCCGGTGGATCACGTCCGCTTGGGGAAGGGGTGGATGCTTAGTGTAGATGCGGTGGCCGTCACCGACGGCGAAAACCCACTGTCGGCACGTCCCGATCAGGGGTCCCTACCGTTCTCTCTCACAAAGCCGGTGAGGTTGCGTTCATCCCTTGCTCACTACCGCGACGTAGGCAGTTGCCGCCTCCCACCGCCCTCCTTAAGGTTGAGCTATGTCCCTTTACAGCCGGCTTGCACCACTGCTCCAGCTGCCCACATCACTCCTTGTGGATATTTCTCTACTTCTTTGCCCCGCACATACCTGATACCTCTACTGGCTTTTTTTAGGGAAACCTCTACTGGCTTCTACGTACTGTATTTGTGATGAGTTTATGTCTCATCAACTAGTCCCAGTAATCTTATTCTAATCACGCTTCTTCAATTTCTTTGCCACAGGGATGCTCATCTCGATTTTGGTGAAACTGCACAAAATGATCTGATGGTCAAAAGGTTGCAAACTTCATTTATTAGGAAGCTCGAACATTGCCAGCAAATTGAAGCCTGGTCAGGGTTCACGGTTCAAGGGCTAGGGACTGCATGGATCGTTTTTTTCTTTAGCTACCTCTGTTCCAAAATAAGTTTCAACTTTAGTAGTAGTACAACTTTGTACTAAAGTTTGCACAAAGTTGAGACATTTATTTTGGAACAGAGGGAGTACATATTTGCTATGATCTGTCAATCATTGAGATACAATAGCATGCATGTTAGTCTCCTTTGTATTTGATGAAATGTTGCAACGGGCAACCTTGGACGCAAGATACATGTAACAGGAGCTGGAAGCTTCATAGCATTGTACAAATTTATCTCGCTGATAAATTACAGTACGTAGTACTATACTAGTACTTCCTCCATTCCTAAATATAAGTCTTTGTAGAGATTTCACCATGAACCATGTATATAGATGCATTTTAAGTGTAGATTCATTCATTTTATTTCGTATGTAGTTCACCTACTGGAATCTCTACAAAGACTTATCTGCTAGTAATAGCTAGCCCCCACTACTAGGAATTCTCTATCCTCTCCTTGAGCCACATCATCAAAATTGATGTAGCTTTTAGATGAAGTAAATCAGTCCATAATAGCCATCTGATCCAGACGTTGAGAGGCTCCGCACTAAGCCACATGCAAGCATGCAAAAATACCGTGGCACATGCATGTGAGTGGGTTTTAAATCACATCAACATGTCTGCATGCAAGCATGCACCGGTAGCATGCATGTAAGCGAGCTTTTTAAGTCCCATTAACATGTCAAAAAGAAAAATATAATCCCATTATGCAGTAGGAATCGGCTGTTCTTTTTTCCTTACGTGGGATGATCTAAATGATGATGGGAGTTTATTTAGTTTGGCTACCACATTTGTCATGCGATTATAGAGTTTTTTTAGTTCTATGAAATCGATAATTTTGCGCAGAGAGATATACCGCTGTTCCGCGGCAACGGCGGGGACTCATCTAGTAATACTTAGGAATGGAGGGAGTACTATGTAAAGAGTTAGGTATCGCACGGTGATAGTGTGAGGTGGGCCATGTAATCACTGAGCCTGCGTGTTTTTGTTGGGGAATGTTGCAGAAAATAAAAAATTTCAATGTATCACCAAGATCAATCTATGGAATCAACTAGCAACGAGAGAGAGGTGCATCTACATACCCTTGTAGATCACGAGCGGAAGCGTTCAAGAGAACGGGGTTGATGGAATCGTACTCGTCGTGATCCAAATCACCGATGATCCTAGCGCCGAACGGACGGCACCTCCGCGTTCAACACACGTACGGTTGGGAGAGACGTCTCCTCCTTCTTGATCCAGCAAGGGGGAAGTAGAGGTTGATGGAGATCTAGCAGCACAACGGCGTGGTGGTGGAAGTAGCGGGGATCTCGGCAGGGCTTCACCAAGCTCAGCGAGAGGGAGAGGTGTTACGGGGGAAAGAGGGAGGCGCCAGGGTCTTGGGAGCGCAGCCCTCCCTCCCCTACTCTTTATATGGGGGCCCTGGGGGGGCGCCGGCCCCCTAGAGATCCAATCTCAAGGGGGGGTGGCCAAAGGGGGGACTTGCCCCCCAAGTCAGGTGGGGCGCCCCCACCCCCAGGGTTTCCAACCGAAGGCGCAGGCCCAAGGGGGGCGCACCAGCCGACCAGGGGCTGTTTCCCTTCCCACTTCAGCCCATAGGGCCCTCCGGGATAGGTGGCCCCACCCGGTGGACCCCCGGGACCCTTCCGGTGGTCCCGGTACAATACCGGTGACCCCCGAAACTTTCCCGGTGGCCGAAACTGGACTTCCTATGTACAAATCTTCACCTCCGGACCATTCTGGAACTCCTCGTGACGTCCGGGATCTCATCCGGGACTCCGAACAACTTTCGGGTTACCGCATACTAATATCTCTACAACCCCAGCGTCACCAAACCTTAAGTGTGTAGACCCTACGGGTTCGGGAGACACATAGACATGACCGAGACGACTCTCCGGTTAATAACCAACAGCGGGATCTGGATACCCATGTTGGCTCCCGCATGATCCTCGATGATCTCATCGGATGAACCACGATGTCGAGGGTTCAAGTAATCCCGTATTCAATTCCCTTTGTCAATCAGTATGTTACTTGACCGAGATTCGATCGTCGGTATCCCAATACCTCGTTAAATCTCGTTACCGGCAAGTCACTTTACTCGTTACGTAATGCATGATCCTGTGACAAACCACTTGGTCACATTGAGCTCATTATGATGATGCATTACTGAGTGGGCCCAGAGATACCTCTCCATCATACGAAGTGACAAATCCCAGTCTCGATTCGTATCAACCCAACAGAGACTTTCGGAGATACATGTAGTGTACCTTTATAGTCACCCAGTTACGTTGTGATGTTTGGTACACCCAAAGCACTCCTACGGTATCTGGGAGTTACACAATCTCATGGTCTAAGAAACTGATACTTGACATTAGAAAAGCTTTAGCAGACGAACTACACGATCTTTGTGCTATGCTTAGGATTGGGTCTTGTCCATCACATCATTCTCCTAATGATGTGATCCCGTTATCAATGACATCCAATGTCCATAGTCAGGAAACCATGACTATCTGTTGATCAACGAGCTAGTCAACTAGAGGCTCACTAGGGACATGTTGTGGTCTATGTATTCACACATGTATCACTGTTTCTGGTTAATACAATTATAGCATGAACAATAGACAATTATCATGAACAAGGAAATATAATAATAATCATTTTATTATTGCCTCTAGGGCATATTTCCAACAGTCTCCCACTTGCACTAGAGTCAATAATCTAGTTACACTGTGATGAATCAAACACCCATAGAGTTCTGGTGTTGATCATGTTCTGCTCGCGGAAGAGGTTTAGTCAACGGATCTGCGACATTCAAATTCGTATGCACTTTGCAAATATCTATGTCTCCATCTTGAACATTTTCACGAATGGAGTTGAAGCGACGCTTGATGTGCCTTGTATTCTTGTGAAACCTGGGCTCCTTGGCTAGGGTAATAGCTCCAGTGTTGTCACGGAAGAGAGTGATCGGCCCCCGACGCATTGGGAATAACTCCTAGGTCGGTGATGAACTCCTTCATCCAGATTGCTTCATGCACTGCCTCCGAGGCTGCCATGTACTCCGCTTCACATGTAGATCCTGCCACGACGCTCTGCTTGCTGCTGCACCAGCTTACTGTCCCACCATTCAAAATATACACGTATCCGGTTTGTGACTTGGAGTCATCCAGATCTGTGTCGAAGTTAGCATCGATGTAACCTTTACGACGAGCTCTTCATCACCTCCATAAATGAGAAACATATCCTTAGTCCTTTTCAGGTACTTCAGGATATTCTTGACCGCTGTCCAGTGTTCCATGCCTGGATTACTTTGGTGTCTTGCAACCAAACTTACGGCAAGGTTTACATCAGGTTTGGTACATAGCATGGCATACATAATAGACCCTATGGCCGAGGCATAGGGGATGACACTCATCTTTTCTTTATCTTCTGTCGTGGTCGGGGATTGAGTTGAGCTCAATTTCACACCTTGCAACACAGGCAAGAACCCCTTCTTGGACTGGTCCATATTGAACTTCTTAAATATCTTGTCAAGGTATGTGCTTTGTGAAAGACCTATGAGGCGTCTCCATCTATCTCTATAGATCTTGATGCCTAATATATAAAAAGCTTCTCCAAGGTTCTTCATTGAAAAACACTTATTCAAGTAGGCCTTTATGCTGTCCAAAAGTTCTATATCATTTCCCATCAAAAGTATGTCATCCACATATAATATGAGAAATGCTACAGAGCTCCCACTCACTTTCTTGTAAACGCAGGCTTCTCCATAAGTCTGCATAAACCCAAACACTTTGATCATCTCATCAAAGTGAATGTTCCAACTCCGAGATGCTTGCACCAGCCCATAAATGGATCGCTGGAGCTTGCATACCTTGTTAGCATTCTTAGAATCGACAAAACCTTCCGGCTGCATCATATACAGTTCTTCCTTAAGATACCCGTTAAGGAATGCTGTTTTGACGTCCATTTGCCATATCTCATAATCATAGTATGCGGCAATTGCTAACATGATTCAGACGGACTTCAGCTTCGCTACGGGAGAGAAAGTCTCATCGTAGTCAACCCCTTGAACTTGCCGATAACCCTTAGCGACAAGTCGAGCTTTATAGATGGTAACATTACCATCCGTGTCCGTCTTCTTCTTAAAGATCCATTTATTTTCTATCGCTCCCCGATCATCGGGCAAGTCTGTCAAAGTCCATACTTTGTTTTCATACATGGATCCTATCTCGGATTTCATGGCTTCAAGCCATTTGTTGGAATCTGGGTCCGCCATCGCTTCTTCATAGTTCGAAGGTTCACCGTTGTCTAACAACATGATTTCCAGGACAGGGTTGCCATACCACTCTGGTGTGGAACGTGTCCTTGTGGACCTACGAAGTTCAGTAGTAACTTGATTCGAAGTACCTTGATCATCATCATTAATTTCCTCTCTAGTCGGTGCAGGCACCACAGGAACATCTTCCTGAGCTGCGCTACTTACCGGTTCAAGAGGTAGTACTTCATCAAGTTCCACTTTCCTCCCACTTATTTCTTTCGAGAGAAACTCTTTCTCTAGAAAGGACCCGTTCTTGGCAACAAAGATCTTGCCTTCGGATCTGAGGTAGAAGGTATACCCAATGGTTTCCTTAGGGTATCCTATAAAGACGCATTTTTCCGACTTGGGTTCGAGCTTTTCAGGTTGAAGTTTCTTGACATAAGCATCGCATCCCCAAACTTTTAGAAACGCTAGCTTAGGTTTCTTTCCAAACCATAATTCATACCGTGTCGTCTCAACGGATTTAGACAGTGCCCTATTTAAAGTGAATGTAGTTGTCTCTAAAGCGTATCCCCAAAATGATAGCAGTAAGTCGGTAAGAGACATCATAGACCGCACCATATCCAATAGAGTGCGATTATGATGTTCGAACATACCGTTACGCTGAGGTGTTCCAGGCGGCGTGAGTTGTGAAAAAATTCCACATTTCCTAAAGTGCATACCAAACTCGTGACTTAAATATTCTCCCCCACGATCTGATTGTAAGAACTTTATTTTTCTGTCACGTTGATTCTCTACCTCATTCTGAAATTCCTTGAACTTTTCAAAGGTCTCAGACTTGTGTTTCATTAAGTATACATACCCATATCTACTCAAGTCATCAGTGAGGGTGGGAACATAATGGTAGCAACCGCGAGCCTCAACGCTCATTGGACCGCACACATCAGTATGTATAATTTCCAACAAGTTGGTTGCTCGCTCCATTGTTCCGGAGAATGGAGTCTTGGTCATTTTACCCATGAGGCATGGTTCGCACGTGTCAAAAGATTCGAAATCAAGAGACTCCAAAAGTCCATCAGTATGGTGTTGGGGAACGTTGTAGAAAATAAAAAATTTCTACGCTTCACCAAGATCAATCTATGGAGTCATCTAGCAACGAGAGAGAGGAGTGCATCTACATACCCTTGTAGATGGCGCGCGGAAGCGTTCAAGAGAATGGGGTTGAGGGAGTCGTACTCGTCGTGATCCAAATCACCGGAGATCCTAGCGCTGAACAGACGGCACCTCCGCGTCCAACACACGTATGGTCGGGGAGGTTGATGGAGATCCAGCAGCACAACGGCGTGGTGGTGGATGCAGCAGCGATCTCGGCAGGGCTTCGCCAAGCTTCAGCGAGAGGGAGAGGTGGTGCGTGGGGAGAGGGAGGTGCCAGGGACTTGGGTGTGGCTGCCCTCCCTCCCCCTCTTTATATAGGTCCCCTAGGGGGGGCGCCAGCCCTATGAGATCCAATCTCCAGGGGGGGCGGCCAAGGGGTTGGCTTGCCCCCCAAGCCATGTGGTGCGCCCCCACCCCTAGGGTTTCCAACCCTAGGCGCAGGGGGGGCCCAAGGGGGGCGCACCAGCCCACTAGGGGCTGGTTCCCCTCCCACTTCAGCCCATGGGGCCCTCCGGGATAGGTGGCCCCACCCGGTGGACCCCCGGGACCCTTCCGGTGGTCCCGGTACAATACCGGTGACCCCCGAAACTTTCCCGATGGCTGAAACTGGACTTCCTATAAATAAATCTTCACCTCCAGACCATTCCGGAACTCCTCGTGACGTCCGGGATACCATCCGGGACTCCAAACAAATTTCGGGTTACCGCATACTAATATCTCAACAACCCTAGCGTCACCGAACCTTAAGTGTGTAGACCCTACGGGTTCGGGAGACATGCAGACATGACCGAGATGACTCTCCGGTCAATAACCAACAGCAGGATCTAGATACCCATGTTGGCTCCCACATGCTCCTTGATGATCTCATCGGATGAACCAAAATGTCGAGGATTCAATTAATCGCGTATACAATTCCCTTTGTCAATCGGTAAATTACTTGCCCGAGATTCGATCGTCGGTATCCCAATACCTCATTTAATCTTGTTACCGGCAAGTCACTTTACTCGTACCGTAATGCATGATCCCGTGACCAGACACTTGGTCACATTGAGCTCACTATGATGATGCATTACCGAGTGGGCCCAGAGATACCTCTCCATCATACGGAGTGACAAATCCCAGTCTCGATTCGTGCCAACCCAACAGACACTTTCAGAGATACCCGTAGTGCACCTTTATAGTCACCCAGTTACGTTGTTACGTTTGGCACACCCAAAGCACTCCTATGGTATCCGGGAGGTTGCACAATGTCATGGTCTAAGGAAATGATACTTGACATTTAGAAAAGCTCTAGCAAAACGAACTACACGATCTTTGTTCTACGCTTAGGATTGGGTCTTGTCCATCACATCATTCTCCTAATGATGTGATCCCGTTATCAATGACACCCAATGTCCATAGTCTGGAAACCATGACTATCTGTTGATCAACGAGCTAGTCAACTAGAGGCTTACTAGGGACGTGTTGTGGTCTATATATTCATACATGTATTATGATTTCCGGATAACACAATTATAGCAAGAACAATAGACAATTATCATGACCAAGGAAATATAATAATAACCAATTTATTATTGCTTCTAGGGCATATTTCCAACAGTCTCCTACTTGCACTAGAGTCAATAATCTAGTTACATTGTGATGAATCGAACACCCATAGAGTTCTGGTGTTGATCACGTTTTGCTCTAGGGAGAGGTTTAGTCAATGGATCTGCTACATTCAGGTCTGTATATACTTTACAAATATCTATGTCTCCATCTTGAACATTTTCATGAATGGAGTTGAAGCGACGCTTGATGTGCCTGGTCTTCTTGTGAAACCTGGGCTCCTTGGCAAGTGCAATAGCTCTAGTGTTGTCACAGAAGAGTGTGATCGGCCCCGACGCATTGGGTATGACTCCTAGGTCGGTGATGAACTCCTTCACCAAGATTGCTTCATGCGCTGCCTCCGAGGCTGCCATGTACTCTGCTTCACATGTAGATCCCGCCACGATGCTTTGCTTGCAACTGCACCAGCTTACTGCCCCACCATTCAAAATATACACGTATCCGGTTTCTCACTTAGAGTCATCCAGATCTGTGTCGAAGCTAGCATCGACGTAACCCTTTACGACGAGCTCTTCATCACCTCCATAAAAGATAAACATATCCTTAGTCCTTTTCAGGTACTTTAGGATGTTCTTGACCGCCGCTCAGTGCTCCATGTCGGGATTACATTGGTACCTTCCTACCAAACTTACGGCAAGATTTACATCAGGTCTGGTACATAGCATGGCATACATAATAGACCCTATAGCTGAGGCATAGGGGATGACACTCATCTTTTCTCTATCTTCTGCCGTGGTCGGGCATTGAGCTGAGCTCAATTTCACACCTTGCAACACAGGCAAGAACCCCTTCTTGGACTGATCTATATTGAACTTCTTCAATATCTTATCAAGGTAAGTGCTTTGTGAAAGACCTATGAGGCGTCTCGATCTATCCCTATAGATCTTGATGCCTAATATGTAAGCAGCTTCTCCAAGGTCCTTCATTGAAAAACACTTATTCAAGTAGGCCTTAATGTTGTCCAAAAGTTCTATATCATTTCCCATCAAAAGTATGTCATCTACATATAATATGAGAAATGCTACAGAGCTCCCACTCACTTTCTTGTAAATGCAGGCTTCTCCATAAGTCTGCATAAACCCAAACGCTTTGATCATCTCATCAAAGCGAATGTTCCAACTCCAAGATGCTTGCACCAGCCCATAAATGGATCGCTGGAGTTTGCATACCTTGTTAGCATTCTCAGGGTCGACAAAACCTTCTGGCTGCATCATATACAATTCTTCCTTAAGATAGCCGTTAAGGAATGCTGTTTTGACGTCCATTTGCCATATCTCATAATCATAGTATGCGGCAATTGCTAACATGATTCGGACGGACTTTAGCTTTGCTACGGGAGAGAATGTCTCATCATAGTCAACCCCTTGAACTTGTTGATAACCCTTAGCGACAAGTCGAGCTTTATAGATGGTAACATTACCATCCGTGTCCGTCTTCTTCTTAAAGATCCCATTTTATTTCTATCGCTCGCCGATCATCGGGCAAGTCTGTCAAAGTCCATACTTCATTTTCATACATGGATCCTATCTCGGATTGCATGGCTTCAAGCCATTTGTTGGAAACTGGGCCCGCCATCGCTTCTTCATAGTTCGAAGGTTCACCGTTGTCTAACAACATGATTTCCAGGACAGGGTTGCCATACCACTCTGGTGTGGAACGTGTCCTCGTGGACCTACGAAGTTCAGTAGTAACTTGATCCGAAGTACCTCGATCATCATCATTAGTTTCCTCTCTAGTCGGTGCAGGCACCACAGGAACATCTTCCTGAGCTGAGCTACATTCCAGTTCAAGAGGTAGTACTTCATCAAGTTCCACTTTCCTCCCACTTACTTCTTTTGAGAGAAACTATTTCTCCAGAAAGGACCCATTCTTGGCAACAAAAATCTTGCCTTCGGATCTAAGGTAGAAGGTATACCCAATGGTTTCCTTAGGGTATCCTATGAAGACGCATTTTTCCAACTTGGGTTTGAGCTTTTCAGGTTGAAGTTTCTTGACATAAGCATCGCATCCCCAAACTTTTAGAAACGACAGCTTAGGTTTCTTACCAAACCATAATTCGTACAGTGTCATCTCAATGGATTTAGACGGTGCCCTATTTAAAGTGAATGTAGCTGTCTCTAGAGCATATCCCCAAAATGATAGCGGTAAATCAGTAAGAGACATCATAGATCGCACCATATCCAATAAAGTGCGATTACGATGTTCGGACACACCGTTACACTGAGGTGTCCCAGGCGGCATGAGTTGTGAAACGATTCCACATTTCCTTAAGTGCGTACCAAATTCGTGACTTAAATATTCTCCTCCACGATCTGATGGTAAGAACTTTATCTTTCGGTCATGTTGATTCTCTACCTCATTCTGAAATTCCTTGAACTTTTCAAAGGTCTCAGACTTGTGTTTCATCAAGTAGACATACCCATATCTACTCAAGTCGTCAGTGAGAGTGAGAACATAACGATATCCTCCACGATCCTCAACGATCATTGGACCGCACACATCAGTACGTATGATTTCCAATAAGTTGGTTGCTCGGTCCATTGTTCCGGAGAACGGAGTCTTGGTCATCTTTCCCATGAGGCATAGTTCGCATGTGTCAAATGATTCATAATCAAGTGACTCTAAAAGTCCATCAGCATGGAGCTTCTTCATGCGCTTGACACTAATGTGACCAAGGCGGCAGTGCCACAAGTATGTGGGACTATCGTTATCAACTTTGCATCTTTTGGTATTCACACTATGAATATGTGTAACATCACATTCGAGATTCATTAAGAATAAACCATTGACCATCGGGGCATGACCATAAAACATATCTCTCATATAAATAGAACAACCATTATTCTCGGATTTAAATGAGTAGCCATCTCGTATTAAACGAGATCCAAATACAATGTTCATGCTCAAAGCTGGCACTAAATAACAATTATTGAGGTTTAAAACTAATCCCATAGGTAAATGTAGAGGTAGCGTGCCGACGGCGATCACATCAACCTTGGAACCATTCCCGACGCGCATCGTCACCTCGTCCTTCGCCAGTCTCCGCTTATTCCGCAGCTCCTGCTTTGAGTTACAATTATGAGCAACCGCACCGGTATCAAATACCCAAGAGCTACTACGAGTGCTGGTAAGGTACACATCAATAACATGTATATCACATATACCTTTGGTGTTGCCGTCCTTCTTGTCCGCTAAGTACTTGGGGCAGTTCCGCTTCCAGTGACCACTTCCCTTGCAATAAAAGCACTCAGTCTCAGGCTTGGGTCCATTATTTGGCTTCTTCCCGACAACTGGCTTACCGGGCACGGCAACTCCCTTGCCGTCCTTCTTGAAGTTCTTCTTACCCTTGCCTTTCTTGAACTTAGTGGTTTTATTCACCATCAACACTTGATGTTCCTTTTTGATCTCTACCTCCGCTGATTTTAGCATTGAGTATACCTCAGGAATGGCCTTTTCCATCCCCTGCATATTGAAGTTCATCACAAAGCTCTTGTAGCTCGGTGGAAGCGACTGAAGGATTCTGTCAATAACCGCGTCATCCGGGAGATTAACTCCCAGCTTAGTCAAGCGGTTGTGTAACCCAGACATTTTGAGTATGTTCTCACTGACAAAACTATTTTCCTCCATCTTACAACTGAAGAACTCGTCGGAGACTTCATATCTCTCGACCCGGGCATGAGCTTGGAAAACCATTTTCAGCTCTTCGAACATCTCATATGCTCCGTGTTGCTCAAAACACTTTTGGAGCCCCGGTTCTAAGATGTAAAGCATGCCGCACTGAACGAGGGAGTGATCATCAGCACAAGACTGCCAAGCGTTCATAACGTCTTGGTTCTCTGGGATGGGTGCTTCACCTAGCGGTGCTTCTAAGACATAATCTTTCTTTGCAGCTATGAGGATGATCCTCAGGTTCCGGACCCAGTCCGTATAGTTGTTGCCATCATCTTTCAGCTTGGTTTTCTCTATGAACGCGTTGAAGTTGAGGGCAACATTATCATGGGCCATTTGATCTACAAG
The DNA here is from genome assembly GCF_002162155.2 of Triticum dicoccoides. Lineage (NCBI taxonomy): Eukaryota > Viridiplantae > Streptophyta > Magnoliopsida > Poales > Poaceae > Triticum > Triticum dicoccoides. Next base: position 637,382,758 of record NC_041381.1, read on the forward strand.
ACATATTGTAAAGATTTTAGACTAAGTTCATGATAATTAAGTTCATCTAATCAAATTATTCAATGAACTCCCACTCAGACAGACATCCCTCTAGTCATCTAAGTGAAACATGATCCGAGTCAACTAGGCCATGTCCGATCATCACGTGAGACGGACTAGTCGACATTGGTGAACATCTTCATGTTGATTGTATCTTCTATACGACTCATGCTCGACCTTTCGGTCTTCCGTGTTCCGAGGCCATGTATGTACATGCTAGGCTCGTCAAGTCAACCTAAGTGTATTGCGTGTGTAAATCTGGCTTACACCCGTTGTATTCGAACATTAGGATCTATCACACCCGATCATCACGTGGTGCTTCGAAACAACGAACCTTCACAACGGTGCACAGTTAGGGGGAACACTTTCTTGAAATTATTGTGAGGGATCATCTTATTTAAGCTACCGTCATCCTAAGCAAATAAGATGTAAAACATCATAAACATCACATGCAATCAAATAGTGACATGATATGGCCAATATCATATTGCTCCTTTGATCTCCATCTTCGGGGCGCCATGATCATCTTCGTCACCAGCAAGACACCATGATCTCCATCATCATGATCTCCATCATCGTGTCTCCATGAAGTTGCTCGCCAACTATTACTTCTACTACTATGGCTAACGGTTTAGCAATAAAGTAAAGTAATTACATGGCATTTATTCATTGACACGCATGTCATACAATAATTAAGACAACTCCTATGGCTCCTGCCGGTTGTCATACTCATTGACATGCAAGTCGTGATTCCTATTACAAGAACATGATCTCATACATCACATATATATCATTCATCACAAACTTTTGGCCATATCACATCACGAAGGCAAATGCTGCAAAAACAAGTTAGATGTCCTCTAATTGTTGTTGCATGTTTTACATGGCTTCTATAGGTTTCTAGCAAGAACGTTTCTTACCTACGTAAAACTACAACGTGATATGCCAATTTCTATTTACCCTTCATAAGGACCCTTTTCATCGAATCCGCTCCAACTAAAGTGGGAAAGACAGACACCCGCTAGCCACCTTATGCAACTAGTGCATGTAAGTCGGTGGAACCTGTCTCATATAAGCGTACGTGTAAGGTCGGTCCGGGCCGCTTCATCCCACGATGCCGCCGAAGCAAGATAAGACTAGTAGTGGCAAGAAAATTGACAACATCTACGCCCACAACAAGTTTGTGTTCTACTCGTGCATAGAAACTACGCATAGACCTAGCTCATGATGCCACTGTTGGGGAACGTTGCAGAAAATAAAAAAATTCTACGCTTCACCAAGATCAATCTATGGAGTCATCTAGCAACGAGAGAGAGGAGTGGATCTACATACCCTTGTAGATCGCGCGTGGAAGAGTTCAAGAGAACGTGGTTGAGGGAGTCATACTCGTCGTGATCCAAATCACCGGAGATCCTAGCACCGAACGGACGGCACCTCCGTGTTCAACACACGTACGGTTGGGAAGACGTCTCCTCCTTCTTGATCCAGCAAGGGGGAAGGAGAGATTGATGGAGATCCAGCAGCACGACAGCGTGGTGGTGGATGCAGCAGCGATCTCGGTAGGGCTTCGCTAAGCTTCACCGAGAGGGAGAGGTGGTGCGTGGGGAGAGGGAGGTGCCAGGGACTTGGGTGTGGCTGCCCTCCCTCCCCCTCTTTATATAGGTCCCCTAGGGGGGCGCCAGCCCTATGAGATCCAATCTCCAGGGGGGGGCGGCCAAGGGGTTGGCTTGCCCCCCAAGCCATGTGGTGCACCCCCACCCCTAGGGTTTCCAAGCCTAGGCGCAGGAGGAGGCCCAAGGGGGGCGCACGATCCCACCAAGGGCTGGTTCCCCTCCCACTTCAGCCCATGGGGCCCTCCGGGATAGGTGGCCCCACCCGGTGGACCCCCGGGACCCTTTCGGTGGTCCCGATACAATACCGGTGACCCCCGAAACTTTCCCGATGGCTGAAACTGGACTTCCTATATATAAATCTTCACCTCCGGACCATTCCAGAACTCCTCATGACGTCTGGGATCTCATCCGGGACTCGGAACAACTTTCGGGTTACCGCATACTAATATCTCAACAACCCCAGCGTCACTGAACCTGAAGTGTGTAGACCCTACGGGTTGGGAGACATGCAGACATGACTGAGACGACTCTCTGGTCAATAACCAACAGCGGGATCTGGATACCCATGTTTGCTCCCACATGCTCCTCGATGATCTCATCAGATGAACCACGATGTCGAGGATTCAATTAATCCCATATACAATTCCCTTTGTCAATCGGTACGATACTTGCCCGAGATTCGATCGTCGATATCCCAATACCTCGTTTAATCTCGTTACCGGCAAGTCACTTTACTCGTACCGTAATGCATGATCCCATGACCAGACACTTGGTCACATTGAGCTCACTATGATGATGCATTACCGAGTGGGCCCAGAGATACCTCTCCATCATACGGAGTGACAAATCCCAGTCTCGATTCGTGCCAACCCAACAGACACTTTCAGAGATACCCGTAGTGCACCTTTATAGTCACCCAGTTACGTTGTTATGTTTGGCACACCCAAAGCACTCCTATGGTATCCGGGAGGTTGCACAATGTCATGGTCTAAGGAAATGATACTTGACATTTAGAAAAGCTCTAGCAAAACGAACTACACGATCTTTGTTCTACGCTTAGGATTGGGTCTTGTCCATCACATCATTCTCCTAATGATGTGATCCCGTTATCAATGACACCCAATGTCCATAGTCTGGAAACCATGACTATCTGTTGATCAACGAGCTAGTCAACTAGAGGCTTACTAGGGACGTGTTGTGGTCTATATATTCACACATGTATTATGATTTCCGGATAACACAATTATAGCATGAACAATAGACAATTATCATGAACAAGGAAATATAATAATAACCATTTTATTATTGCCTCTAGGGCACATTTCCAACATATGGAGCTTCTTCATGCGTTTGACACCAATGTAACCAAGGCGGCAGTGCCACAGATACGTGGGACTATCGTTATCAATCTTACATCTTTTGGTATTCACACTATGAATATGTGTAACATCACGTTCGAGATTCATTAAGAATAAACCATTGACCAGCGGGGCATGACCATAAAACATATCTCTCATATAAATAGAACAACCATTATTCTCGGATTTAAATGAGTAGCCATATCGTATTAAACGAGATCCAGATACAATGTTCATGCTCAAATCTTGCACTAAATAATAATTATTGAGATTTAAAACTAATCCCGTAGGTAAATGTAGAGGTAGCGTGCCGACGACGATCACATCGACCTTGTAACCATTCCCAACGCGCATCGTCACCTCGTCCTTTGCCAGTCTCCTCTTATTCTGCAGCTCCTGTTTTGAGTTACAAATATGAGCAACCGCACCGGTATCAAATACCCAGGAGCTACTACGAGTACTAGTAAGGTACACATCAATAACGTGTAGATCATATATACCTTTGGTGTTGTCGGCCTTCTTATCCGCTAAGTACTTGGGGCAGTTCCGCTTCCAGTGACCGTTCCCCTTGCAATAAAAGCACTTAGTCTCAGGTTTGGGTCCGTGCTTTGGCTTCTTCCCGGCAACTGGGTTACCGGGCGCGGCAACTCCCTTGCCGTCCTTCTTGAAGTTCTTCTTACCCTTGCCTTTCTTGAAACTAGTGGTTTTATTGACCATCAACACTTAATGTTCCTTTTTGATTTCTACCTCTGCTGATTTCAGCATTGAAAATACCTCAGGAATAGTTTTCACCATCCCGTGCATATTGTAGTTCATCACAAAGCTCTTGTAGCTAGGTGGGAGCGACTGAAGGATTCTGTCAATGACCGCCTCATCCGGGAGGTTAATGTCCAGCTGGGACAAGCGGTTGTGCAACCCAGACATTTTGAGTATGTGCTCGCTGACAGAACTATTTTCCTCCATCTTACAACTGTAGAACTTGTCGGAGACTTCATATCTCTTGACCTGGGCATGAGCTTGGAAAACCATTTTCAGCTCTTGGAACATCTCATATGCTCTGTGTTGCTCAAAACGCTTTTGGAGCCCCGGTTCTAAGCTGTAAAGCATGCCGCACTGAACGAGGGAGTAATCATCCACACGCGGCTGCCAAGCATTCATGACGTCTTGGTTCGCTGGGGCAGGTGCTTCACCTAGCGGTGCTTCTAGGACATATGCTTTCTTGGCAGCTATGAGGATGATCCTCAGGTTCTGGACCCAGTCCGTATAGTTGCTGCCATCATCTTTCAGCTTGGTTTTCTCTAGGAACGTGTTGAAGTTGAGGTTGACATGAGCGTGGGCCATTTGATCTACAAGACATTTTGCAAAGATTTTAGACTAAGTTCATGATAATTAAGTTCATCTAATCAAATTATTTAATGAACTCCCACTCAGATAGACATCCCTCTAGTCATCTAAGTGATACATGATCCGAGTAAACCAGACTGTGTCCGATCATCACGTGAGACGGACTAGTCATCATCGGTGAACATATCCATGTTGATCGTATCTTCTATATGACTCATGTTCGACCTTTCGGTCTCTTGTGTTCCGAGGCCATGTCTGTACATGCTAGGCTCGTCAAGTCAACCTAAGTGTTTTGCATGTGTAAATCTGGCTTACACCCGTTGTATGTGAATGTTAGGATCTATCACACCCGATCATCACGTGGTGCTTCGAAACAACGAACTTTCACAACGGCGCACAGTTAGGGGGGACACTTTCTTGAATTTGTTATGAGGGATCATCTTATTTACTACCGGCATTCTAAGCAAATAAGATGCAAAAACATGATAAACATCACATGCAATCAAATAGTGACATGATATGGCCAATATCATTTTGCTCCTTTGATCTCCATCTTCGGGGCGCCATGATCATCATCGTCACCGGCATGACACCATGATCTCCATCATCATGATCTCCATCATCGTGTCCCGATGAAGTTGTTCACCAACTATTACTTCTACTACTATGGCTAACGGTTTAGCAAAGAAGTAAAGTAATTACATGGCGTTATTCAGTGACACGCAGGTCATACAATAAATAAAGACAACTCCTATGGCTCCTGCCGGTTTTCATACCCATCGATATGCAAGTCGTGATTCCTATTACAAGAACAAGATCAATCTCATACATCACATATATTTCATTCATCACATCGTTTTGGCCATATCACATCACAAGGCATATGCTGCAAAAACAAGTTAGACGTCCTCTAATTGTTGTTGCAAGTTTTTATGTGGCTGCTATAGGGTTCTAGCAAGAACGATTCTTACCTACGCCAAAACCACAATGTGATATGCCAATTTCTATTTACCCTTCATAAGGACCCTTTTCATCGAATCCGATCCGACTAAAGTGGGAGAGACAGACAGCCGCTAGCCACCTTATGCAACTAGTGCATGTCAGTCGGTGGAACCTGTCTCAAGTAAGCATACGTGTAAGGTTGGTCCGGGCCGCTTCATCCCACGATGCCTCCGAAACAAGATAAGAATAGTAGTGGCTAGTAAATTGACAAAATCTACGCCCACAACAAAATTGTGTTCTACTCGTGTATAGAAACTACGCATAGACCTAGCTCTGATACCACTGTTGGGAAACATTGCAGAAAATAAAAAATTTCTACGCATCACCAAGATTAATCTATGGAGTCAACTAGAAACGAGAGAGAGGAGTGCATCTACATACCCTTGTAGATCGCGAGCGGAAGCGTTCAAGAGAACGGGGTTGATGGAGTCGTACTCGTCGTGATCCAAATCACCGATGATCCTAGCGCGAAACGGACAGCACCTCCGCGTTCAACACACGTATGGTTGGGAGAGATGTATCCTCCTTCTTGATCCATCAAGGGGGGGAGAGGTTGATGGAGATCTAGCAGCACAACGGCGTGGTGGTGGAAGTACCGGGAATCTCGGCAGGGCTTCGCCAAGCTCAGCGAGAGGGAGAGGTGTTACGGGGGGAAGGGGGAGGCGCCAGGGGCTTGGGTGTGCAGCCCTCCCTCCCCCCTCTTTATATAGGGGCCCTGGGGGCGCCAGCCCCCTAGAGATCCAATCTCAAGGGGGGGCGGCGGCCAAAGGGGGGACTTGCCCCCCAAGTCAGGTGGGGCGCCCCTCACTCCCAGGGTTTCCAACCCTAGGCGCAGGGGGAGGCCCAAGGGGGCCCCACCAACCCACCAGGGGCTGGTTCCCTTCCCACTTCAGCCCATGGGGCCCTCCGGGATAGGTGGCCCCACCCGGTGGACCCCCGGGACCCTTCTGGTGGTCCCGGTACAATACCGGTGACCCCCGAAACTTTCTCGGTGGCCGAAACTGGACTTCCTATATACAAATCTTCACCTTCGGACCTTTCCAGAACTCCTCGTGACGTCCGGGATCTCATTCGGGACTCCGAACAACTTTCGGGTTACCACATACTAATATCTCTACAACCCCAGCATCACCGAACCTTAAGTGTGTAGACCCTACTGGTTCGGGAGACACGTAGACATGACCGACATGACTCTCCAGTCAATAACCAACAGTGGGATCTGGATACCCATGTTGGCTCCCACATGCTCCTCGATGATCTCATCGGATGAACCACGATGTTGAGGATTCAAGTAATCCCGTATTCAATTCCCTTTGTCAACCGGTATGTTACTTGCCCGAGATTCGATCGTCGGTATCCCAATACCTCGTTCAATCTCGTTATTTGCAAGTCACTTTACTCGTTACGTAATGCATGATCCCGTGACCAACCACTTGGTCACATTGAGCTCATTATGATGATGCATTACAGAGTGGGCCCAGGGACACCTCTCTGTCATACGAAATGACAAATACCAGTCTCGATTCGTATCAATCCAACAGAGACTTTCGGAGATACCTGTGTTGTACCTTTATAGTCACCCAGTTATGTTGTGACGTTTGGTACACCCAAAGCACTCCTACGGTATCCGGGAGTTACACAATCTCATGGTCTAAGAAACTGATACTTGACATTAGAAAAGCTTTAGCAGACGAACTACACGATCTTTGTGCTATGCTTAGGATTGGGTCTTGTCCAGCACATCATTCTCCTAATGATGTGATCCCGTTATCAATGGCATCCAATGTCCATAGTCAGGAAACCATGACTATCTGTTGATCAACGAGCTAGTCAACTAGAGGCTCACTAGGGACATGTTGTGGTCTATGTATTCACACATGTATCACTGTTTCCGGTTAATACAATTATAGCATGAACAATAGACAATTATCATGAACAAGGAAATATAATAATAATCATTTTATTATTGCCTCCAGGGCATATTTCCAACAGTTTTCACTGCTCTTGCACTCCTCCGCTGTAAGAATGGAGAAAATTGTAATCTAGTAGTAGTAGTACATCCAGCAGTCCTACCACCTTAGTAATAAAGATCAATGAGCCATCAACTCACATAGACCCAGCAGTAAGTTGGACGGACGAAGCAACCATCACTCTTGCACCAGTGAGAGGTCGCGTCCGCTCTGCCCGGGCATGAATGCGGCACCGATTCTTTGGAGCGGCGCTGACCGTTTTGGGCGCGAAGCCCGCGCTGGCGATGGAGGGGCTTTGGGTAGGCCAGGCTGGTCAGGAGCGGGCATGGCAGCTGTCCGCATGTCCCTACCAGACACGCCCGGAAACGAGAGGATGCACCGACTCTCGCGGCTAAAACCGTACACTACACACCATCTCTCTATAGGAGTAGGTCGATCTGTCACACTCTCTAACACACACATGCTGTTAAACACACACACGCACACGCACGCACCTTGGTCCCGTTGCACCTTCTAACGTGACTTATTACACCTACATGGAGGGAGTAATAAGTATACGAGATATGGTGGCACACTGACTTAAGTCGAATACAAGTGCCAAAATTTGTGTGCATGCTATAATAAGGATTCACTTAAAATAGTACGTGAGCGAACAGAGGGATCAATTGGATAGTGTTCCCGAGCAATAGAGAGATGTGTGAGGTAAGATACACCGCAGGCGCTTTTAATTTTTCTTATTAATTTATTTGTTTCACCCTTTGACAGGTGGGACCCAACGTACTACATGGAGAGAGGTAAGGTGACTAAGGCTGCATTATTTCTGCACCACTGTGGATAGTCTTACCACCAAAGCCACATGACACGATTATGATTGAAATCCCAATGACTCCCACACACAAAAAAAAAAAACACGGCATGCTTGTCACACGAATGCAGGAATGTATAAAAGGTTATTTTCCTCTCGTTGAACATAATGGGAGGGTTGTGTAGCTGGTTAGCCTGTTCGCTCATCAAACTTGAGGTCTCGGGTTCGATAACTACACTTGAGCATAATTTTTGCCAGGAGGATTCTTTGACTGGTCAAAATGTTTTCTAGGGTTTGCATGCTTCACACTCTCTCTCCAGTATATATATATATACACGCTGGAGCCTCAGTGCTTGTAGTTGCTCTCTTCACACTCTCTCGCCCTCTCCCGCTGGAGCCTCAGCGCTTGTAGTTGCTCTCTTCACACTCTCTCGCCCTCTCCATATCTAAACAAGACATCGTTGGCCTCTCTCTCCCCTCACTGCTGCTCAAAGAGCCGGCAGGATCCGTCCGCCGGGAAGGGAAGGAGGCTTAACGCTGTCGCCGTCGGCGAGGAAGGGAATCCACTACCGGTGCAGCTGTTCACTTTCCACCCAGCGGCGGCGTGGGAGGGCCTCCGACCCCTTCTTCTTCGCCGCCGTCCCGTCGCCCACCAAACCACTCCCCAAGAACCTTAAGGTATATTTTACTTACTCCACATGCATTGCTCTAGCTGCATGTATACCATGAATCTTGGACGTGCTTCAAAGAGGAAAGGAGTGGGGGAAAGTAGTGGGAAAAGTTGTATATAGCATGAATCTAGGACGTGGTTCAAAGAGGAAATGAAGGGGGAAAGTTGTATAGCATGAATCTAGGACGTGGTTCAAAGAGGAAAGGAATGGGGGAAAGTAGTGGGGAAAGTTGTATCACATAAATCTAGGACGTGGTTCAAAGAGGAAAGGAAGGGGCGAAAGTACTAGTTCAAAAAGGAAAGGAAGGGACAAGGATGTAGAGTTTGAGCAGGACTAGATTTGCTGCGCTCACATAGGGAAAGGTGTCTAAAGATAACAAAACTGGGACCAACACAAATATGCTCCTTGGTTGTTTGTTCTTTGTTGCAACAGACTGTGCATGACCACAGTACATCGGTAGATGCACATGGTGCTGGTGCGTCCACTGTCCCGTGCAACTCATTAGCTGTTGTTAAATCTAAGGCCCTGTTTGGTTAAAAACTCCCTAGTCCCTACCTGCTTGGTTCCAGGGACTAAACATGGACTAGAGGTTATTAAATGACATGCTAAAAGACCATGTTACCCCTAGTAATGAACTAATAGAAACAAGGTGCGATGCGTGGCAAGGGCAACAGTTGGAAAAAGTCCCAAAAAGACTCCCTCGGGGTCTTCTTTCTTTAGTCCCAAATGCCCACTTTTAGTCCCTAAAAGTCCCTCCTATTTGGTTTAGATGGGACTGACACGGAGTTTTTTTAGTCCCTACACCAAAATGTCCCTGTAAACAAACACCCTCTAATAATGCCGCTGGAAAATTGATGTAATGCCATAGTTAAAAGCAACTTACATGTTTAACGAATTTTATTGTTAATATAATCTCTATGTTAATATTAATCAATGCCACCGTTTGAGAAATGCTACTGTCTTTCTTTCTTTCCCATTTAGAGAAGGTAGATGCTTCTTTTTGTTGGCTTCTGTGTCATCCACCGTTATTGACCACTAATTGTTTCCTTTTTGCACCTCTGTGTAAACAGGGTTATCTACTTCACCTTGTTGCCATTGTGACCTTTTGTTGCACTACACAAAACACTTTTGTTTTAAGAGTGTTTTGTGCAGTTCAACCAAAATGTCACACTGGCAACGTTGCTTGATTGCTTGATCTTAGTGGAACTGCACAAGCGGAGATCTTACTTCCTATCCGTTAAGGCGAATTTGGTTTAGATCTTCTTCTTGTGAGTTGTTTGAATTACGCATCATGAGAGGTCTTCTTATTGAACCAAGTGATGAAGGGGAAGAACAAGCGGAAGAAAAACAAAAATCAACTCCCGGTGCTGTAATGAAGCACTGGAACTATGATGACACAAGTAATGATATAGTTTTGCATCTTAATTTATTGCTATGGCTGGAACGAGCAATTGTTTTATCACTGATTTGATGCCATACGTAATTATCTCTACTTGTGCAAACAGGGATCTTCTTTGAAGATACCATATGTTTTAGTGGAACTGCACAAGAAGATGTTGGAAACATTAAACTAATCGAGGAGTATATAGTAAGAATGGCCACCCCCGTAGATAGCAACATATGGTTCCGGAGAAGTGCTTCATCTGTATGCTCTACACAATCAGCCTCCTGACAAAGGTTGGTACTCGCCCACTGATTTCATCCATATGATTGAGCTTTGTCATCTCTATTGGTGTTGTGCTACTGTTTAGATACTGTCATGAAAAAGTGGTATTGTCCTTGAGAAGTGCTTCATCTGTGCTGTTTTAAATATTTCCTTTCCTTTTTTCAAGCAAACAAGGATGCTAGCATTTAGTAGTCCTCTTGTCTTTGCACAACAGGATCATCTTCCTCTGAAGAAGAATATGGAGTACGTGAAGTGACTAGTTCTGATTATGCCAGGATGAAGAAGCCCTGTCTATCTTCTCATCAGAAGGAGCATTGAAGGATGGTTACATTACTCCCCACAAGACCAAACTAACTTCAGCTTAGAAGGACTGACAAATCTCCATTTTTTTTGCTGTGATGCGCGAGTACAATGTTGTTCTAGGATTCTTTCTAGTGAGTTCCATTTTTCTAAAAGTGTGCTCTACATGGACCATGTATGTGCATGTTGAAACTGTTAATTCATAGTACAATTTGCTTTATACTAATCACTTTTTTGTATTTGTGCAAACAGAGGTGCTCAGCTTGATTTCAATGGGAACTGCAAAAAATGTTCATGAATACATCGAATCATTCATTTCCACCACAAGAAAGGAGGTACCCATAAGTTCAAGGCGCTGCAACATATAAGGGCGAAACCATACAAGCTACGCGCGAATTTGTTTGATTTTGGTGGAACTGCACAAAAAGAACAGCTGGTTTATTTAGCACGAGGTGCCATGTCAATGTCCGAACTGATGGCAAACCCTGCCCATTCCACAATCGTAGGCATTTGATATTTTGGAATGGGACAACCTTGTCAAATTTTGCTCATTGATTTTAGCAAGATATGCGTTTGATATTTTCGAATGGGACGCCCTTCGCTGTCAGCAGCGTCGATCAATTTTTTCTTTATTCTTTAGTTGTGAAGTAAATATTGCCTCTGACATGTGAGTCGCTGAGATGCATAATCATCAATTGTTTTGAATGTTCTCTATGAATTGTCAGGCCTGTGTGTTTGATTGCAATGTACAGAAATGCTAAAAAGCTTCTCAAACTCTATGTACTCCTTCTGTTCCTTTTTACTTCGCACATTTTGAAAATGCATACTTTTTTGTGTAAGATTGGTCAAAGTAGAGATAATTTGACTGCAGACAAAACTTGTATGCAGACTAGAAAGGACCGGAGGGAGTACATGTGAAACTACTACAAACGAGGTGATCACCCTGGGAATAATGCTAGCACGTATTGTTTTGCATGTTCATCAAATGCTAGTGATACATGAATTCGAACTAATCGAAATAAATTCATTCATACACGGTCGGATTTCATATAAACATGTCGGATTTCATTACATTTCATACATTCTTCAACTAAAAAGGGGTGCGCTGGAGGTATAATTAATTAACCGAAGCTACCCACCTGTGTCCTGCTGAGCCGAACAGAAGCTTCAGTGACTTAACTGCAGGTGCAGTTGCGTAACTGACATGTGGCCTGTTGGACTCGAGCGGCGGCGACCTATCGTGTTCTACTCTTCCTCGTTTTCTGTGTGGCGCGGCCTCGTTGGCAGCGGGGCGGGGCCTCATCGGAGCCGGTAATATCCTCTATCTCGTTGCCAGCGGGCGGCGCCTCAACGGAGCGGTGGAAATCCTCCCCCATGTTGCTAGCAGGGTGGGGCCTCGATTGAGCCGGCGATGTTCCTCTGCCTCATTGTTGGCAGGGCGGGGGCTCGGCAGAGCCGGCGGAGCCGGCGGTGTCCTCTGCCTTGTTGTTGGCGCCGTGGGGCCTCAGTGGAGCCGGCGGTGTCCTCTGCCTCGTTGTTGGCGCCGCGGGGCCTTGGCGGAGCAGGGCCTCATCGACGCCAGCGGAGCGGGGACTCGTCGGAGCCGGCATTGTCCTCTGCCTCTTCCTCGGTCTCGCCAAACAGCGCCTCGCCCGCTTCATCCTCCTCTTTGCTAGCCTCTTTGTAGGCGGCCGCAGCCTCCGCCACCCGCATGCGGTACCGCCAGCGCTCGAGGCGGACCTTGCGGGCGGAGCGGTATGAGTCGAGCAGCGCCTCCTGCTCTGCCCGCTCCTTGGCAATCTGCTCCTCCGCCTGCAGGTGCTCCTGGAGGAGATGGTGGTTGTAGGCGGCGTCCGCCTGCACCTCCCGGAACTGCTCCTCACGCATCTGCCTCACCCTGACCATATATTGGGCACGGTCCTCGTTGATGGTCATGGTGCAATGCACCGGCGAGGATGGCGCAGAGGAGGGGGTGGGCGCCGGATCGTCGACTACCATGTTCTCCATTGGGACGTCGTCGTCCTCCGGCTGCCTGCCGGCCAGCCGGTCGGCAGCAATGGCTGCCATCTCCTTGTGGTCCGTCGTCCGCCCGTCCCAAAGAGGGCTGGAGCGCGAGGAAGCCATGGTGGGCAGTAGTGGTGTGGACAGGAGAAAGGGAACGGATGCGGATGACTGCGGCTATGGCCGACGCTACAGTTTATATAGCAATGGTGGGAGGGCGGAGGGACAGACGTGTGGCGCCGGAGTAGCCGCCTAGGCAACCGCGTATCATTAATGTGTGCGGCAGATGGACGGACGGACGACACTTGTGTCGTTTGAAGGCGGAGCAATTGCCTGCACCGGGAAGCGGGGCGACCGGCGCTGACTGTTTCATGCGGAAAGCGCGTGCGGGCGAGGAGATGACTTTACTTGGAGAGGATGACAATGGGGACCCACCAGGTCCATAGCCTCACGTAGGCAAGTGCCTCCTTATTATTATTATATATATAAAAAACTATAATTTATTTTGCTTCCTCCTGGTTTCCTGACATCACGGTCCCACACCATTGTCAGCCTATGTACTCCCTCCTTCCCGGTTTATAGGGCTTATCTCAAAATTTTAGTTTTTCCATTTTATAAGGCTCAATTTGATTGTTTTCCATCACATGTTCAGATTCCAAGGTGCATTAAATCATTGCATGCAAGTATTAAGAGAAAATTGACAAATGCATGTACTTTATGCATGCATGCATTGCAATTAATGCATTGATAAACATATTTTTTTAGGATAACAAGAGCATTAATTAGGTGCTTTTGCAAAACTACAAAAATTATTCCACCACTCGCCATCTACCTTGATTGGTGAGATTTTTGAATTGAGCATTATAAACCAGAAAGGAGGGAGTAGTCAATAAACGAGAGAATTGCACAAGAAGCGGCCGCAGCTGGGACCAAGCAGCTCGAGCACTATTTGTGTTTTTGAGGTGTGAGCACTGCAGAGTTTTTTGATGTTTACCCCAGATATTGATTTTTCTCCTCTGAACAACAACGAAAACATCGCTGCAGGTATTAACTGGGTGGGCTGTGGCCCATCTAGCCCAGGCCAGATATCCAGCCCAGATATTAATTTTTTTCAAGCTGAAAATGGCTAGCCCATCTATACTTTTTTTAGGAATACCCAGGCAAGGTCAAGTTGTTATTCTCCGCCCCGCTAGGCTGCAAATCTTTCCTAGGAGGGATGCATTAGGCTTAACAAGAAAATGCGCTTTAAGAAATAATAAATGGGATTTAATTATAAAAACGGGGTAGTAACTATAAAAAATACACCCAACAGTGATTACTTTATAAAATATTATTTTTGGATATTGAAAATTTTAATTTCATTAATTTTCGTTGAATTTTTACGTAATATAAATTTATATTGAAATTGTATTTAATCTGACTAGAAATTTCGGGATAAAAATATTTGGATCCCATCAAAATGTGGGGAATTTTATTGAATTCTGTTTTGAATGGTTGGTTGAAATGGGTTGTACTTTTAACAAACTGTAAATGGGTTGTAGTAAATTCCATTAGAATTCAAAAATGGGCTACACATTCTTACAAATCTCAAATGGGCTATAAGTTCTCTGCCACACACTTCTAGCCTTACTAAGTTGACGCGTCCCCTAAAAAAACAGAGTTGACGCGTATGCAAGGCTTTGTCAACTTATAGTCAACACACGGTTCCTGCAGCAGTGGCCGTTGGATGTCCATCCAACGAATGCCGTGCTTCTTCTTCAATCTCGGATATTCTAGCTTCACTCGCCCAAAAAATGATTCCTCCTCCTGACATCTGGGGTGCACCGTTTCGAAAGCTGACCTATGGGCCTACTAAGTTGACGTACCAAGGGCTTTGTCAACTTAATCAATATAAACGATTCTAGATGGAGTGACCGTACAATGTCCATCCAACGGCCGTCGTGCTTCTTCAACCTCTGGTCTTCTTGCTCCAGCCGCCCAAAGCAGCGCCGGTCGTGCCGCCTGCTCCTGCCTCCCGTGGCTGGCTATGCTGCCGCGGAGGCCTCACCGCCCCCTACTACTCCCACCGCTGGCCAGACCATCCCTCCACTCACCCACACCCCCTGTTATTCTGCGGCGACGGTAGCGCAGCCGAACCAGTGAACCCTCGTACTCCTCTCTGCGTGTGCATCCACTGCCGCGTCTTCCCCGGCTCCGCGTCGTCCCCTTCCTAGGCCTCGCCGTCGTCCACCGCCGTGGTGCTCTCGGCGCGGCATGGTTAACGTGGTCAAGGAACGACTTCCATCGGACATGGACTGTACGTGGAGAGGCTGACAGCTGGGTCCACGGCAGCCGCAAGGAAGTGCCTCCTTATTACGGGCAAAATAATTATTCCTCCCCTGACAGCGGGGACCCACCGGACGGGCCACCGTATTTCGCGAAAAAAATTATTCGCCCCCTGACTGCTGGGACGCACGAGCTACATCTTCGCACGCAAGGAAGTGCGTCCGGGAATAAAAAACGATTCGCCCCCTGACTGTTGGGACCCACCAGCTACATCTTCGCACGCAAGGAAGTGCGTCCGAAAAAAAGGATTCGCCCCCCGACTGCTGGGACCCACCAGCTACACCTTCGCACGTAAGGAAGTGCGTCCAGGCAAAAAAATGATTCGTCCCATTGACTGCTGGGACCCAGCAGCTACACCTTCGCACGCAAGGAAGTGTGTCCAGGCAAAAAAAATGATTTGCCCCCCTGACTGCTGGGACCCACCAGCTACATCTTCGCAGGCAAGGAAGTGCCTGACAGTCGGGACCCACCCGGTCGAAGCGTACATAGCGTTGTCGTCCTGGTCGTGAACGTGTATGTACATACTGTTCGATGTAGAGGCGCGCACGTGTCGTAGTAGAGGCGCGCACATAGCATGTACACGTACATACAGCGGCCAGGGTGCAAGAAAGAAAATATGGCCACGTATGTGTACATACGGGCGGGGTCTAGAACGCCTACTCGCGCATATGTACGGCGAGGGCTCATGTTCATGGGGAGGCAACGCAATGCGTCGTGTTCATGGGGAGGTAACGGAATGCGTCGTGTTCATCGGGAGGCAACGCGAACGCGTGGGAGCCAACCGGCTGGGAACGAAATGTGTGGTCGTGTTCATCGGGAGGGCTTGGACGGAACATGCGATGGAAATGAGACCTGGCATACCACAAAACGGAGGAAACTGACCTCATACGGTCTAAACGGGGGTCCTGTTGATCGGGAGGGGTGTGGCGTACCGCAAAACGGAGGAAACTGACCTCCTACGGTCGAAACGGGGGTCCTGTTGATCAGGAGGGGTGTGGCGTACCGCAAAACGGACGAAACGGACCTCCTACAGTCGAAACGGGGGTCCTGTTAATCGGGGGGTGT
>NC_041381.1:637398943-637399491 GCF_002162155.2 Triticum dicoccoides
AAATGGAGGAAACGGACCTCCTACGGTCGAAACGGGGGTCCTGTTGATCGGGAGGGGTGTGGCGTACCGCAAAACGGACGAAACGGACCTCCTACGGTCGAAACGGGGGTCCTGTTAATCGGGAGGGGTGTGGCGTACCGCAAAACGGATGAAACGGACTTGTGTTGGAGCGCTACGGTCGAAACGGGGGTCCTGTTCATCGGGAGGGGTGTGGCGTACCGCAAAACGGGATTCCACGGGATACTGTTCATCTCCACCGTCGACCTCCTCCAGCCTCCACGGGCTACCGTCGACCTCCTCCAGCCTCCACGGGCTCCTGTCCATCCAGCCTCCACCGCGCGCTACTCCACCGGCTACTGTTCAACCACCCCTCCATCGTCTACTGTTCATCCAGCCCTCCACCGTCTACTGTTCATCCAGTCCTCCACACCACGGGGTCCTGTTCAACCACCCCTCCACGGCCATCCCTCCACCGTCTACTGTTCATCCAGCCCTCCACACCACGGGGTCCTGTTCATCCAGAGGCAACGCCACCGCTCACTATTCAT
>NC_041381.1:637399526-637508989 GCF_002162155.2 Triticum dicoccoides
GGCCACCCCTCCACCGTCTACTGTTCATCCAGCCCTCCACACCACGGGGTCCTGTTCATCCACCCCTCCACCGTCTACTGTTCATCCAGCCCTCCACACCACAGGGTCCTGTTCATCCAGAGGCAACGCCACCGCTCACTATTCATCCAAACCCCCCGCAACGCTCACTGTTCATCCAATCGATCGGCTTCAGTTAGCAGCAGTAGCGAAGAAATCGCTTGATCGGGTTCAGTTAACAGCCATCGATCGATCGCTCGGGTTCAGTAACGCGTAGCCTACAGTGCAATCGCTCGGGTTCAGTTAGAGCCCAACACCTCGCTCGGGTTTAGTTAGAGCCAACGCCTCGGACACACGCGCGTACGTGTACGAGAGAAACGTGCATTGCTCGGCCCCCGACCTCCCACCGTAACCGGCAACTCCCCGAAATTTTCCTCCCCTCGCTTCTACCACGGTTTTTCCGTCATGGACGGCCCAAAGAATGTCATGCAGCTGCGTCTCCGGCCCGCCCAGGACGAAAAGCCCATTTTCTGTCATGATTTTTTGTCATAGAAGTAGGAGCCCACCACATCTATGATGATACCAGGTTTTGTCACAATTATCGTCATAGAAGTGTCATATGTATGACAGAAAAAAAATTCATTCGGCCCAAAATGTCACGGATGTGTCATTTTTTTGTAGTGCATGTGCGGTGACCCCCTTCCACCAGATTCCACCTTGGTAATATTGTAGCGATGCTTAGGCAAAGCCCTGCATCGGTAGCATCATCAACACCGTTATCACACCGTCGTGCTGAGGAACTCTCCCGCAAAGCTCTGCTGGATCGGAGTTCATGGGACGTCATCGAGCTGAACGTGCGCTGAACTCGAAGGTGCTGTACATTTGGTACTTGATCGGTCGGATCATGAAGAAGTACGACTACATCAACCGCGTTGTGCTAACGCTTCCGCTTTCGGTCTACGAGGGTACGTGGACAACACTCTCCCCTCTCATTGCTATGCATCACCATGATCTTGCGTGTGCGTAGGATATTTTTTGAAATTACTACGTTCCCCAATAGTGGTATCAGAGTCAGGTTTTATGCGTAGATGTTATATGCATGAGTAGAACACAAGTGAGTTGTGGGCGATACAAATCATACTGCTTACCAGCATGTCATACTTAGGTTTGGCGGTATTGTTGGATGAAGCGGCCCAGACCGACATTACGCGTACGCTTACGCGAGACTGGTTCTACTGACGTGCTTTGCACATAGGTGGCTGGCGGGTGTCAGTTTCTCCAACTCTAGTTGAACCGAGTGTGGCTACGCCCGGTCCTTGAGAAGGTTAAAACAACACTAACTTGACGAACTATCGTTGTGGTTTTGATTAATAGGTAAGAACAGTTCTTGCCCAGCCCGTAGCAGCCACGTAAAACTTGCAACAACAAAGTAGAGGACGTCTAACTTTTTTTGCAGGGCATGTTGTGATGTGATATGGTCAAGACATGATGCTAAATTTTATTGTATGAGATGATCATGTTTTGTAACAAAGTTATCGACAACTGGCAGGAGCCATATGGTTGTCGCTTTATTGTATGCAATGCAATCTCCCTGTAATTGCTTTACTTTATCACTAAGCGGTAGCGATAGTCATAGAAGTAATAGGTGGCGAAACGACAACGATGCTATGATGGAGATCAAGGTGTCGCACCGGTGACAATGGTGATCATGACGGTGCTTCGGAGATGGTGATCACAAGCACAAGATGATGATGGCCATATCATATCACTTATATTGATTGCATGTGATGTTTATCCTTTATGCATCTTAATTTACTTTGATTGACGGTAGCATTATAAGATGATCTCTCACTAAATTTCAAGGTATAAGTGTTTTCCCTGAGTATGCACTGTTGCGAAAGTTCTTCGTGTTGAGACACCACGTGATGATCGGGGGTGATAGGCTCTACGTTCAAATACAACGGGTGCAAAACAGTTGCACATGCGGAATACTCAGGTTAAACTTGACGAGCCTAGCATATACAGATATGGCCTCGAAACACTGAGACCGAAAGGTCGAGCGTGAATCATGTAGTAGATATGATCAACATAGTGATGTTCACCATTGAAAACTACTCCATCTCATGTGATGATCGGACATGGTTTAGTTGATTTGGATCACATTGTCACTTAGATGATTAGAGGGATGTCTATCTAAGTGGGAGTTCTTAAGTAATATGATTAATTGAACTTTAATTTATCATGAACTTAGTACCTGATAGTATTTTTGCTTGTCTATGTTATTGTAGATAGATGGCTCGTGCTGTTGTTCCGTTGAATTTTAATGCGTTCCTTGAGAAAGCTAAGTTGAAAGATGATGGTAGCAATTACACGGACTGGGTCTGTAACTTGAGGATTATCCTCATTGCTGCACAGAAGAATTACGTCCTGGAAGCACCGCTTGGTGCCAGGCCTGCTGCAGATGCAACTGACGATGTTAAGTACATCTGGCAGAGAAAAGCTGATGACTACTTGATAGTTCAGTGTGCCATGCTTTACGGCTTAGAACCGGGACTTCAACAACGTTTTGAACTTCATGGAGCATATGAGATGTTCCAGGAGTTGAAGTTAATATTTCAAGCAAATGCCCGTATTGAGAGATATGAAGTCTCCAATAAGTTCTATAGTTGCAAGATGGAGGAGAATAGTTCTGTCAGTGAACATATACTCAAAATGTATGGGTATAATAATCACTTGATTCAACTGGGAGTTAATCTTCCTGATGATAGTGTCATTGACAGAATTCTTCAATCACTGCCACCAAGCTACAAGAGCTTCGTGATGAACTATAACATGCAAGGGATGAACAAGACTATTCTCGAGCTCTTTGCAATGCTAAAAGCTGCGGAGGTAGAAATCAAAAAGGAGCATCAAGTGTTGATGGTCAACAAGACCACCAGTTTCAAGAAAAAGGGTAAAGGGAAGAAGAAGGGGAACTTCAAAAAGAACGGCAAATAAGTTGCTGCTCAAGAGAAGAAACCCAAGTCCGGACCTAAGCCTGAGAGTGAGTGCTTCTACTGCAAGCAGACTGGTCACTGGAAGCGAAACTGCCCCAAGTATTTGGCGGATAAGAAGGATGGCAAGGTGAACAAAGGTATATGTGATATACATGTTATTGATGTGTACCTTACTAATGCTTGCAGTAGCACCTGGGTATTTGATACTGGTTCTGTTGCTAATATTTGCAACTCGAAACAGGGACTACGGATTAAGCGAAGATTGGCTAAGGACGAGGTGACGATGCGCGTGCGAAATGGTTCCAAAGTCGATGTGATCGTGGTCGGCACGCTACCTCTACATCTATCTTCGGGATTAGTTTTAGACCTAAATAATTGTTATTTGGTGCCAGCGTTAAGCATGAACATTATATCTGGATCTTGTTTGATGCGAGACGGTTATTTATTTAAATCAGAGAATAATGGTTGTTCTATTTATATGAGTAATATCTTTTATGGTCATGCACCCTTGAAGAGTGGTCTATTTTTATTGAATCTCGATAGTAGTGATACACATATTCATAATGTTGAAGCCAAAAGATGCAGAGTTGATAATGTAGTGCAACTTATTTGTGGCACTGCCATTTGGGTCATATTGGTGTAAAGCGCATGAAGAAACTCCATACTGATGGACTTTTGGAATCACTTGATTATGAATCACTTGGCACTTGTGAACCGTGCCTCATGGGCAAGATGACTAAAACGACGTTCTCCGGAACTATGGAGCGAGCAACAGATTTACTGGAAATCATACATACTGATGTATGTGGTCCGATGAATATTGAGGCTCGCAGCGGGTATCGTTATTTTCTCACCTTCACTGCTGATTTGAGCAGATATGGGTATATCTACTTCAAGAAACATAAGTCTGAAACATTTGAAAAGTTCAAAGAATTTCAGAGTGAAGTGGAAAATCATCATAACAAGAAAATAAAATTTCTATGATCTGATCGTGGAGGAGAATATTTGAGTTACGAGTTTGGTCTACATTTGAAACAATGCGGAATAGTTTCACAACTCACGCCACCCGGAACACCACAATGTAATGGTGTGTCCGAATGTCATAATCATAGTTTACTAGATATGGTGCGATCTATGATGTCTCTTACTAATTTACCACTATCATTTTGGGGTTATGCTTTAGAGACGGTTGCATTCACGTTAAATAGGGCACCATCAAAATCCGTTGAGACGACGCCTTATGAACTATGGTTTGGCAAGAATCCAAAGTTGCCGTTTCTTAAAGTTTGGGGCTGCGATGCTTATGTAAAGAAACTTCAACATGATAAGCTCGCACCCAAATCGGAGATATGTGTCTTCATAGGATACCCAAAGGAGACTATTGGGTACACCTTCTATCACAAATCTGAAGGCAAGACTTTTGTTGCTAAATTTGGATCCTTTCTAGAGAAGGAGTTTCTCTCAAAAGAAGTGAGTGGGAGGAAACTAGAACTTGATGAGGTAACTATACCTGCTCCCTTATTGGAATGTAGTTCATCACAGAAACCGGTTCATGTGATGTCTACACCAATTAGTGAGGAAGCTAATGATATTGATCATGAAACTTTAGATTAAGTTACTACCGAACCTCGTAGGTCAACCAGAGTAAGATCCGCACCAGAGTGGTATGGTAATCCTAATTTGGAAGTCATGTTACTTGACCATGGAGAACCTATGAACTATGAGGAAGCGATGATGAGCCCAGATTCCGCAAAATGGCTTGAGGCCATGAAATCTGAGATGGGATCCATGTATGAGAACAAAGTATGGACTTTGGTTGACTTGCCCGATGATCGGCAAGCCATCGAGAATAAATGGATCTTCAAGAAGAAGACTGATGTTGATGGTAATGTTACTGTCTACAAAGCTCGACTTGTTATGAAAGGTTTTCGACAAGTTCAAGGGGTTGACTACGATGAGACTTTCTCACCCGTAGAGATGCTTAAGTCTGTCCGAATCATGTTAGCAATTGCCGCATTTTATGATTATGAAATATGGCAAATGGATGTCAAAACTGCATTCCTGAATGGATTTCTAGAAGAAGAGTTGTATATGATGCAACCAGAAGGTTTTGTCGATCCAAAAGGTGCTAACAAAGTGTGCAAGCTCCAGCAATCCATTTATGGACTGGTGCAATCCTCTCGGAGTTGGAATAAACGCTTTGATAGTGTGATCAAAGCATATGGTTTTATACAGACTTTTGGAGACGCCTGTATTTACAAGAAAGTGAGTGGGAGCTCTGTAGCATTTCTGATATTATATGTAGATGACATATTGTTGATTGGAAATGATATAGAATTTCTGGATAGCATAAAAGGATACTTGAATAAAAGTTTTTCTATGAAAGACCTCAGTGAAGCTGCTTATATATTGGTGAGGGAGTCCTGGACTAGGGGTTGTCCGGATAGCCGAACTATCATCATTGGCCGGACTCCAAGACTATGAAGATACAAGATTGAAGACTTTGTTCTGTGTCTGGATGGGACTTTCCTTGGCGTGGAAGGCAAGCTTGGCGATACGGATATGTAGATCTCATACCATTGTAACCGACGCTGTGTAACCCTAGCCCTCTCCGGTGTCTATATAAACCGGAGGGTTTTAGTCCATAGGACGAACAACAATCATACCATAGGCTACTTGATCTCGTGGTAGATCTACTCTTGTACTGCCCATATCAGCAATATCAATCACGCAGGAGTAGGGTTTTACCTCCGTCGAGAGGGCCCGAACCTGGGTAAAAACATCGTGTCCCTTGTCTCCTGTTACCATCCGCCTAGACGCACAGTTCGGGACCCCCTACCCGAGATCCGCTGGTTTTGACACCGACATTGGTGCTTTCATTGAGAGTTCCTCTGTGTCGTCGCTCATAGGCCCGATGGCTCCTTCGATCATCAACAACAACGCGGTCTAGGGTGAGACTTTTCTCCCCGGACAGATCTTTGTATTCGACGGCTTCGCACTGCGGACCAATTTGCTTGGCCATCTGGAGCAGATTGAAAGCTACGCCCCTGTCCATCAGGTCAGATTTGGAAGTTTGAACTTCACAGCCGACATCCGCGGAGACTTGATCTTCGATGGATTCGAGCCACAGCCGAGCCCGCCGCACTGTCACGATGGGCATTACCTAGCTCTGCCGCCGGACAGTGCCCTGGAGGCCGCACAAGAGTCCGCTCCGACCCTTAACTTGGAGCCGACCGCACCGATCGAGGATGGGTGCTTAGACACCGCCTCGGGGGCTGCTACCTCTACGGTGATAGAGCCGAATACTGACCCTGTCCCTTGTGAAGCTCGTGACTCCGAGGTGCCGGACTCCTCGCCGGACTCCAAACCTCCCGTGCCCCTACCAATCGAATCCGACTGGGTGCCGATCATGGAGTTCACCGCTGCGGACATCTTTCAGCACTCGCCTTTTGGCGACATCCTGAATTCGCTAAAGTATGTCTCGTTATCAGGAGAGCCCTGGCCGGACTGCGGTCAGGACGGTTGGGATGCGGACGACGAAGAAATTCAAAGCCCACCCACCACCCACTGTCGACGATCTAACCGACATGCTAGATCTCGACTCTGAAGATATCGACGGTATGGACGACGATGCCGGAAACGACCAAGAACCAGCGCCCACAGGGCACTGGAAAGCCACCTCAACCCACGATGTATACATGGTGGATACACCAACAGGAAGCAATAACAAGGAGCAACGGGACGCTGCGAGGCATAATTCCCCCGAAAAACAGCCAAAACAGTGGCGCAAGCGTCGCCCGAAGTCCCGTCTCGATAACAACAGCACCCATATCGACCCAGCCATAGAGCAGGGCGAACCATTGGACGACGAACATGCCACCAAGCAACCATCCGAACAAGAGGAATTGGATAAACAGTCCATCCCCGGCGAAAACAACAGTCCGGATGATCTCACGTTGGACACATCGTTAAAACAGAAAAATCTTCACAAAAGGCTCGTCACCACTGCACGAAGTCTGAAGAAGCAGAAGCGGAAGCTCAAAACAGCGGAAGACATACTCAGAATGAGATGGAGCAAGGTACTCAAGACCGCGGACAAGTACGGCGATAGCCGCCAAACAAAGAGCTACCCGAAGCGCAAACTATTGCCCGAATTCGACGAAGAGGCCATGGAGCCCCCACAATCAAAAAACAAAGGGGCTGCCCGGTCGGATAGACGACCACATGGCAAACAAAGAGCAGCAAGCGGCGCCGCACACAAGCCAGCACACGATCCACACAAGGATCTTCACAAAAAGGATACCCCGGTCAGGTCCATCTACGGGCCAAGAAGGAAGGCTCCTGGGAGCAAAACAACACGACGAGTGTTTGAAAATAATGGCACACCTAAATACAGGGGCGCCGCACACCCCCTATGTTTCACTGATGAGGTACTGGATCATGAATTTCCAGCGAGATTCAAGCCCATAAACATAGAGGCATACGACGGAACAACATACCGCGGAGTCTGGATTGAGGATTACATCCTACACATACATATGGCTAGAGGAGACGATCTCCACGCCATAAAATACCTACCCCTCAAGCTCAAAGGGCCAGCCCGGCATTGGCTCAAAGGCCTCCCAGAAAATACCATTGGAAGTTGGGAAGAGCTCGAGGACGCATTTCGGGCAAATTTTCAGGGGACTTATGTCCGCCCTCCGGATGCAGACGATTTAAGTCACATAACTCAACAGCCCGGAGAGTCAGCCCGCAAATCTGGAATAGGTTCCTTACCAAAAAGAACCAAATAGTCGACTGTCCGGACGCCGAAGCCTTAGCAGCCTTCAAACATAACGTCCGAGACGAATGGCTCGCCAGACAGCTCGGCCAGGAAAAGCCAAGGACAATGGCCGCATTAACAAGCCTCATGACCCGCTTTTGCGCGGGAGAAGATAGCTGGCTGGCAAGATGCAGCACCAGCGACCCGAGTACATCCGAGGTCAGAGATGGAAATGGGAAACCACGACGAGAAAAGACTAGCGTCGGAATAAGGAAAATAACCCAAAGAGCACGGCAGTTAACGCCGGGTTCAAAAGCTCTCGGCCGAACAACAAAACACTGCCTCTTAAGGACAACAGTGATAAGCTATCCAATCTAAACAAAATCTTGGACAAGATATGTCAAATCCATAGTACCCCCAGGAAGCCTGCAAACCATACCCACAGAGATTGTTGGATCTTCAAGCAGTCCGGCCGACTTAACGCCGAACACAAGGGGCTCGACGCACCAAGTGAGGACGACGACGAACCCCACAAGCA
Organism: Triticum dicoccoides; assembly: GCF_002162155.2. Classification (NCBI taxonomy): domain Eukaryota; kingdom Viridiplantae; phylum Streptophyta; class Magnoliopsida; order Poales; family Poaceae; genus Triticum; species Triticum dicoccoides. Next base: position 637,407,820 of record NC_041381.1, read on the forward strand.
GAGCGCCATGAAACAAAAGACTTTCCCACAAGAAGTCAAAACAGTGAATTCACTTCAAGTGATAACAAGGAAAAATAGGGCGGCACCTACTAAAGTACGCGCCGCACGGTCCACCCCAGCGGAGTCCCGAAACTGGATGTCAAAACCAATTACTTTCGACCATCAGGATTACTCCAAAAGTATTCGAAACGCAGGATGGACTGCTTTGATATTGGATCCTATAATCGATGGGCTACAATTTACACAAGTCCTAATGGATGGCGGCAGCGATATAAACCTGCTATACCAGGACTCAGTCCGCAGAATGGGGATAGACCCTACCAAAATTCGCCATAGCAACACTTCCTTTAAAGGAGTAACGCCAGGCCCTTATGCCAATTGTACGGGCTCCTTATTACTAGAAGTTGTGTTCGGTTCATCCGACAACTTCCGTCGCGAAAAGCTAATCTTCCATATTGCCCCATTTAAAAGTAGCCATCAAGCACTATTGGGACGTGAAGCTTTCGCCCGCTTTAACGCAATAACGCATTACGCGTCTCTTACACTCAAAATGCCCGGTCCACGCGGTATCATCTCATTAAAAGGTAACTTCGAGTGTTCCTCGACCGCGGAAGAACGTGAGACTGCCTTGACAGCCACACACTAATCCGGCTTTGATGATCAAAGCTCCTAAAACAGGTCATTCGGACCCCGGACACGGTTAGACGAGTCCGGTATAAATAAATAAGGGGCTTACTAGCCACATACCCCTTTACAAGGGGCTGAAAGCATGAACAATGAGAGCCAATAAAGCTCAATTTTATTCATTTTTTAAATCATGCTCCATTTTAAATACATTTTTCGCATGCTCTTTTTCCAAACTAAGTTCTTCTCTCTTTACAGATGAACAACGTGCTACCCCCGTCCAGGATACAGCACAACGGAGACACAGGCGCAGACGTGCAGCAGGGACCCGTTACAAGGATTCTTTTCAGATTAAGACCCTGCGTAAACCTTTTTTACTGTCTCTTGTTGATACATATCCCCCGGTCTCTTACCATAACCGTGGAGGAGGCTGGCGTTTTGGCATCGGCCGTGTCAGAAGTTTTTGCGCGTACCTGGACACTAGGGGCTTAGGGCATTGTTCTGCCCGTCATCATAAAGACCGAATACCTTAGGGAGTGTTCGGCGTCTCGAGTTAGGCCTTATATGCATCAGCTCCGAATCATGTCTTTGGTCAAATGTTGGGTGAGGGAGTTCCGGACTAGGGGGTGTCCGGATAGCCGAACTATCATGATCGGCCGGACTCTAAGACTATGAAGATACAAGATTGAAGACTTCGTCCCGTGTCCGGATGGGACTTTCCTTGGCATGGAAGGCAAGCTTGGCGATACGGATATGTAGATCTCCTACCATTGTAACCGACTCTGTGTAACCCTAGCCCTCTCCGGTGTCTATATAAACCGGATGGCTTTAGTCCATAGGACGAACAACAATCATACCATAGGCTAGCTTCTAGGGTTTAGCCTCCTTGATCTCGTGGTAGATCCACTCTTGTAACACACATCATCAATATTAATCAAGCAGGACGTAGGGTTTTACCTCCATCAAGAGGGCCCGAACCTGGGTAAAACATCGTGTCCCTTGTCTCCTGTTACCATCCGCCTAGACACATAGTTCAGTACCCCCTACCCGAGATCCACCGGTTTTGACACTGACATTGGTGCTTTCATTGAGAGTTCCTCTGTGTCGTCACCGATAGGCTCGATGGCTTCTTCGACCATCATCAACGACGCAGTCCAGGGTGAGACCTTTCTCCCCGGACAGATCTTCGTATTCGGCGGCTTTGCACTATGGGCCAATTTGCTTGGCCATCTGGAGCAGATCGAAAGCTACGCCCCTGGCCGTCAGGTCAGATTTGGAAGTTTGAACTTCACGGCTGACATCCGCGGGGACTTGATCTTCGATGGATTCGAGTCATAGCCAAGCGCGCCGCACTGTCACGACGGGCATGATCTAGCTCTGCAGCCGGACAGTACCCTGGAGGCCGCACTTGAGCCCGCCCCGATCTTCAATTCGGAGCTGGCTGCGCAGATCGTGGACGGATGGCTAGACACCGCCTCGGGGGCTGCAACCTCTACGGCGATAGAGCCGAACACTGACCTTGTCCCTCATAAATCTCATAAATCCGAGGTGCCGGACCCCTAGCCGGACTCCGAACCTCCCGCGGCCCCTCCAATCGAATCCGATTGGGCGCCGGTCATGGAGTTCACCACTGCGGACATCTTTCAACACTCACCTTTCGGCGACATTTTGAGTTCGCTAAAGTATCTCTCATTATCAGGAGAGCCCTGGCCGGACTACGGTCAGGACGGTTGGGATGCGGACAACGAAGAAATTCAAAGCCCACCCACCACCCACTTGGTAGCCACTGTCGACGATCTAACCGACATGCTAGACTACGACTCCGAAGACATCGATGGTATGGACGAGGATGCCGGAGACGACCAAGAACCAGCGCCTACCGGGCACTGGACAACCACCTCATCATATGACATATACATGGTGGATATCCCAAAGGATGGGAATGGCGAAGGAGCAGCGGAGGATGACCCCTCCAAAAAACAGCCCAAGCGCCGGCGTCAGCGGCGCCGCTCTAAATCCCGCCACAGCAAGAATGGCGATTCCGGCACCGGAGATAATAATACCCCAGACAGTGCCGAAGACAACCCCCTCCAGCAAGATTTAGCGCAGGAGGACGGAAACGCCAGCCCTCACGAGAGAGCGGCATAAGAAGAGGTAGAGGATTATATGCCTCCCTCCGGAGACGAGGCGAGCCTCGACGACGACGAATTCGTCGTGCCTAAGGATCCCGTCGAACAAGAGCGTTTTAAACGCAGGCTTATGGCCACGGCAAACAGCCTCAAGAAAAAGCAGCAACAACTTAGAGCTGATCAAGATCTGCTAGCCGACATATGGACTGAAGTCCTCGCGGCCGAAGAGCATGAGCTCGAACGCCCCTCCAAAAGCTACCCTAAACGCAAGCTGCTCCCCCGATTAGAGGAGGAGGCATATGAACCTGCATCACCAGCAGATAATACGGCTCACCGACCACCCCGTGGTCGCGACAGAGAGGCCTCTAGGCCCTTCACTAGAACCGTACCCCGACATCGCTCGAAAAGCACAAGGCCACAGGGGAACGCTCCGGACTTGCGAGATATATTCGAGGATAAGGCAAGACAATCAAGATCGATCTATGGATCGTGTGGGCGCCCCATGATACGTGACGACAACCGTTGTGTCGGACACAGTAAGTCCGGCCGGGCCGAACCAAATAGACAAAGCTCTTTTGAGCTCCGTCGTGATATCGCCCAGTACAGAGGCGCCGCACACCCATTATGCTTCACAGATGAAGTAATGGATCATCAAATCCCCGAAGGGTTTAAACCCGTGAATATTGAATCTTACGATGGCACAATAGACCCCGCGGTTTGGATCGAAGACTATCTCCTTCACATCCACATGGCCCGCGGTGACGATCTTCACGCCATCAAATATCTCCCCCTCAAGCTTAAAGGACCAGCCCGGCATTGGCTTAACAGCTTGCCAGCAGAGTCAATTGGGAGTTGGGAAGACCTGGAAGCCGCATTCCTCGATAACTTCCAAGGCACGTATGTGCGACCACCAGACGCTGATGACCTAAGCCACATAATTCAGCAGCCAGATGAATCGGCCAGACAATTCTGGACACGGTTCTTAACCAAGAAAAACCAAATCGTCGACTGTCCGGATGCGGAGGCCCTCGCGGCCTTCAAGCATAACATCCGCGACGAGTGGCTCGCCCGGCACCTCGGACAGGAAAAGCCGAAATCCATTGCAGCCCTCACATCACTCATGACCCGCTTCTGCGCGGGTGAGGACAGCTGGCTAGCACGCAGCAACAACCTCAGCAAAAATTCTGGCAGTACGGATTTCAAGGACCGAAATGGTAGGTCGCGTCGTAACAAAAACAAACGCCGCATTAACGGCGACAATAGTGAGGATACGGCAGTCAATGCCGGATTCAGAGGCTCTAAACCCGGTCAGCGGAAAAGCCATTCAAAAGAACTACTCCGGGTCCGTCCAATTTGGACCGAATACTCGACCGCTCGTGCCAGATACACGATACCCCCGAAAAGCCAGCCAACCACACCAACAGGGATTGTTGGGTATTCAAGCAGGCAGGCAAGTTAATTGCCAAAAACAATGACAAGGGGCTGCATAGCGATGACGAGGAAGAGACCCGACCGCCGAACAATAGAGGACAGAAGGGTTTCCCCCCACAGGTGTGGACGGTGAACATGATATACGCAACGCACATACCCAAAAGGGAGCGGAAGCGTGCGCTAAGGGATGTATACGCGATGGAGCCAGTTGCCCCAAAGTTCAATCCATGGTCCTCCTGCCCGATCACTTTTGACCGAAGGGACCACCCCACCAGCATCCGCCACAGCGGATTCGCCGCATTGGTTTTAGACCCAATCGTCGACGGATTTCACCTCACCAGAGTCCTGATGGACGGCGGCAGCAGCCTGAACCTGCTTTATCAGGATACAGTGCACAAAATGGGCATAGACCCCTCAAGGATTAAACCAACCAAGACAACCTTTAAAGGCGTCATACCAGGTGTAGAAGCCAATTATACAGGCTCGGTTACACTGGAAGTGGTCTTTGGATCCCCGGATAACTTCCGAAGCGAGGAGTTAATCTTCGACATAGTTCTGTTCTGCAACGACTATCATGCTCTGCTCGGACATACCGCGTTTGCAAAGTTCAACGCGGTGCCGCACTATGCATACCTCAAGATCAAGATGCCAGGCCCTCGAGGAGTCATCATGGTCAACGGAAACACTGAACGTTCTCTCCGAACGGAGGAACATACAGCGGCTCTCGCGGCAGAAGTACAGTGCAGCCTCTTAAGGAAGTTCTCGAGTCCGGCCGATAAGTGACCAGACACGGCTAAACGCGCCCAGAGTAACCTACAACAAGACCACCTGGCACGTTCCGAGCACGCGTAGCAGTGCGGCCCCAACCCCAGCCCCTGCAAAACGTCAAGACAGTTCCTTCGCGTACACCATTACGCTTTGGAGATACCATGGGCATGGGAAGAGGGGCATGACCACGATAGGCCCAGAATGCGGCTCAACCACACCAGGGGCTCTCAAGTGTGTCGTTCTTTTTTTTCTCTTTTTATTTATTTTTTACCAACAGGACTCCGTTCGTCAGAGGCCCTGTCCGGCAGCAGACCTGCCGAACTCACGATGTAACAGCCAGGGAAGGATAAAGGCTACAACGAATATCCAGGTGGTCTGCATTACGAGCATTTAATCTGTTTTATACACCACTCCGCAGCCTACCCCTGGAGGGGGACATGTTTAACAGTCCCGTCCCTTGCTTATCGCACTATTTGTATCGTTATGCATTCATAGCAGCACTTCTTGAATAAAACAATGCAGCATCTTTTTGCTTATAATTGAATTTCTTTTTTATACATATGTTCATTTATGACATGTTGCATCCGTACACTTTGGTACGGTTAAAATACACCAGGGGCTTATGTTTCCCGCATCATGGTGTGATAAGTCCGAACACTTTCACAAGTGCGGCACCCTGAACTTATAGCATTATATGCATCGGCTCCGAATCATGTCTTGGGTCAATAGTTGGGTTTGCCCGGCTCCCATGTTTTGGTACCTTACGTTCCGTTGTATCGGCTAAGGTAGCACTGGGAGAACCATTGCGATTGCGCCCCAGTTGAGCTGGGTTAACGCCTCAGTGGAGAAAGCTAAAACTGACCGTCATGATGAGGCGAGAGCCGGTCGCTGTTCGAGAGGTTTTTTGCGAGTCCTTAAAGACTTATGCCGCTTAGAGCGAGGAGCCGGTTTTTGTCCGGCCCAGGCGTGGATAGCGCCCCAAATTCAGCCTTCCGAAGACTAGGGGCTTCGCCGAAATTTAAAATTATAGAATTCTATGGCTAAGTGAGAGTGTTCAAGCATTATAAGTCCGGTTGCCTTGTTCGTCGTGTTGAGCGCCTCCCTAGATGGACCCAAAAATGGGAACAAGAGTGCTCAAGTTTATCCCGAACACCCCAGCACTCGTGGCATGGGGGCCGAAGCTGACAACTTGCCATCTCTCAGATTTGATAAACAGCCGCACAGAAGGTAATATTTTAAATTAACAAGCGTTGTTTAGCGCATATGAACTAAGTTTTCAGCGCACAGGATAACAAAATGTGAGTCTACTCAAATATTACATCTTTGGAGCACTCACCCGCAATAGTGCGGGCACCCTTCAGGACACTCTTATAATACATCTCGGGCGTGCGGTGCTCCTTGCCCTGCGGTGGTGGGTCCGTCACAAGCTTCTGGGCATCCATCTTGCCCCAGTGCACCTTTGCGTGGGCAAGGGCCCGACGGGCACCCTCAATACAGGCGGAGTGCTTGATGACTTCAACCCACGGGCACGCATCCACCAGCCGCCGCACCAGGCCGAAGTAGCTCCCAGGCATGACCTCCTTAGGCCACAGCCGAACTATGAGGCCCTTCATGGCCTATTCGGCCACCCTGTGGAGCTCGACCAGCTGCTTCAGCTGGTCGCTAAGGGGCATCGGATGTCCGGCCTCAGCATACTGAGACCAGAAGACCTTCTCCGTCGAGCTCCCCTCCTCGGCCCGGTAGAATGCGGCAGCATCGGATACGCTGCGAGGAAGATCTGCGAACGTCCCTGGAGAGCTCCGAATTCGGGTAAGTGACAGGTAATTAACACTAACATGCTTACTTTGCATGAAAAATACCTTACCCGCCGCTATTTTCTTCAACTCCTCGATTTCTTGGAGGGCTTTGTAGGCTTCGGCCTTAGCAGCTTTGGCACTCTCAAGAGCCGATGCAAGATCAGACTCTCGAGTCTTCGAGTCACGCTCCAAACTCTCATGTTTTTTCATGAGAGCCTGGACCTCTTGCTGTACCTCAGCCACCCGCGCCTCCTGCTTCTCTCGCTCGGAGCATTCCGCGGCCGCATTACGTTTTGCCGCGGACACCGCCTCCTTCAGGGTCGCCACCTCGCTCGTGGCCCCTACAATACGCACGTTATCCTTGTCATTCTTCTTGCAACCAAAATCCTTTTCTGTAAGGTACAATTTTAATAAGGTGTTACCCACCTTCCTTGTCCTCGAGCTGCTTCTTGGCATGGCCGAGCTCGTTCTCGGACCGCTCGAGGCTTTGCTTCAAAGTATCGACCTCTACGCAGTCAGTGCGGCAGTCGTCAGCAGCGCAGCCTGCAATCCCATATTGACATATTTTTTTATGACTCCTGCGCATATCTTTTTAGATCCTCAGTATGGCTTTTCTTTCTGAACACCAAACCGAGCATCAGGGGCTACTGTCTATGTGGTACTATTTTACATATATCAAAATTCTTACCTCAAAGCCTGTTAGAAGGCTGCTGCAGGCTTCGGTCAGCCCACTCTTGGTGAGCTGAACCTTTTGAATCACCGCACTCATAACAGTGCGGTGTTCCTCTTCGGTGGAGGCGCCATTGAGCGCCTCCAGCAAGCTGTCCGGCGCCTCCGGTTGGACGGAGGCTGCCGGCGTCACGGTCTTGCCCTTCTTACGAAGGGGTCGCCCGCCGGACTCCGGAGCCACTGTGGGTTCCGGGGCCAAGTCCGGTACAAAGTCCGGGAGGTTGTCCTGCGACACCTCCGGGGCCTCCTCCTCCTGGTGGGTCCCTTCCCGGGATCCCACCTCGGCATCGTCCGCATCACGGGGGGTGGAGGCAGTCGGAAGGGAATCCATATCCGACGCACCTAAGGACCCGCTCGAAGAAGCGGGAAGATCATCCTTGGGCGGACTGCAGGGTTGTATGCGGCATTAGAAAGACATTATGTGGTGAAAAGAAAAACCATGAAGTTATTCGGGAGTCCGGATACTTACGATCTCACCAGGGGCTTGGCCCTTGGAGGCCAGTCCTCGTCATCATCACTGGTGTTGGCAGAGCAGTCTGGGGAAAGAGTTTTTCCCTTCTTGGACCCTTCGGCCTCCCTTGTTGGGGAGGCCTTCCTTTTCCTCTCTCCCCCCGGTGGGGGAGAGGCTTTTTTCTTCTCCTCCTCGCCTTTGTGGGAGGAGTCGGCCTCGGAGTCATCATCCGATAACACTTGAAAACGGGAACTCTTTCAAGTACCGTGGCCTTCTTGTTGGCCTTCTTCTCTGGCACCACGTGGGGTGCCGGAGCCAGCAGCCCCGTTAGGCGGGCGTCCGCTGGGTCCTTTGGCAATGGGGCCGGACAGATAGTCTGTTCGGCCTTCGCCAGCCAGTCCTGTCAAAGGTAAAGGGAGTTTAGATCCCGCATAGAGTCAATCTATGGAAAACAAACGACAAAATCACTTACCTCGTCAGCTGGACGCTGCGAGCTGAATCCGCGATCTTCGGTAGCGGATGCGGGAGCCTCGGCGCCCTTGAACAGCACCTTCCAGACATCTTCGTACGTAGTGTCGAAGAGCCCGCTCAGAGTCTGGTGCTGCGCCGGATCGAACTCCCACATGTTGAAGCCCCATCGTTGGCACGGGAGAATCCGGGGGATGAGCATGACCTGGACTATGTTGACAAGCTTGAGCTTCTTGTCCACCAGCTTTTGGATACAGGCTTGGAGTCCGGTCAGCTCCTCTGAATCACCCCAGATCTTGCCACTCTCTTTCCAGGAGGTAAGCCGTGTAGGGATCCTAGATCTGAATTCGGGGGCCGCTGCCCATTCAGGGTCACGCGGCTCGGTGATGTAGAACCACCCCGATTGCCACCTCTTAATGGTTTCCACGAAAGTGCCCTCTAGCCAAGTAATGTGGGACATCCTGCCCACCATGGTGCCTCCGCACTCCGCTTGGCTGCCCTTCACAACCTTCGGCTTGACACTGAAGGTCTTGAGCCACAAGCCGAAGTGAGGCTGGATGCAGAGGAAGGCCTCACACACGACGATAAACGCCGAGATGTTGAGGATGAAATTCGGGGCCAGATCATGGAAATCTAGGCCATAGTAGAACATGAGCCCCTGGACAAAGGGATGGAGTGGGAAGCCCAGTCCGCGGAGGAAATGGGGAAGAAATACTACCCTCTCATGGGGCCTGGGGGTGGGAATGAGCTCTCCCTCGTCGGGGAGCCAGTGCGCGATGTTGCTAGACAAATATCCGGCGTTGCGCAGCTTCTGGATCTGGCCCTCCGTGACGGAGGAAGCCATCCACTTGCCTCCCGCTCCGGACATAGTTGGAGAAGGTTGAGGTGAGAAGTGCAGACTTGGGCGCTGGAGCTTGAGTTCACGGAGATGGATAAGCCAAGGGGGAAGAAGGCGCAGGTAAAAGGGTTGGATCTTTATCCCCTTATATGGGCGGACAAAAACATATGTCCCCACCGGCCTGGTAAAACTCGCTTATCTCCCAAGCGCCGCAATCAATGGCCCGGTTGGGTTACCCACGTCCGTATTGATGGGAATCCGGGAATAAGGGGAACACGATCTCTGCTTCGACAAGACGTGCCAAGGAAACCGCTTTGCTAAACGCGCTGAGGTGGTACAATAAAAACAATTTGAGTAAAGGCTTGGTAGTGGTGTGATGTCATGCCACAAAATACGTCAGTAGATTGAACTTGTGTAGTATTATTCTCTCTACGGTGGTACGTGGAATTTATTTTTGTAGAGCGGAACACTATCCTGGTGTTCACAATCTTCTATAGATTATTCGGAGGAAGAACCCGCCTTGTAATGCCGAAGACAACATGCGCGCCGGACTCGTCGTCATTGAAGCCTGGTTCAGGGGCTACTGAGGGAGTTCCGGACTAGGGGGTGTACGGATAGCCGAACTATCATGATCGACCGGACTCCAAGACTATGAAGATACAAGATTGAAGACTTCGTCCCGTGTCCGGATGGGACTTTCCTTGGCGTGGAAGGCAATCTTGGCGATACGGATATGTAGATCTCCTAGCATTGTAACCGACTCTGTGTAACCCTAGCCCTCTCCGTTGTCTATATAAACCGGATGGCTTTAGTCCATAGGACGAACAACAATCATACCATAGGCTAGTTCTAGGGTTTAGCCTCCTTGATCTCGTGGTAGATCCACTCTTGTAACACACATCATCAATATTAATCAAGCAGGACGTAGGGTTTTACCTCCATCAAGAGGGCCCGAACCTGGGTAAAACATCGTGTCCCTTGTCTCCTGTTACCATCCGCCTAGACGCACAGTTCGGGACCCCCTACCCAAGATCCGCCGGTTTTGACACCGACATTGGGTTTTCCCGGCTCCTGTGTTTTGCTGCCTTATGTTCCGCTCTATCGGCTAACGCGGCACCAGGAGAACTACTGCGATTGTGCCCCGGTTCGGCCGGGTGAGCACCTCAGTAGAGAAAGCCGAAAACTGATTGTCATGATATAGCGAGAGACTGGTCAACCACTCGATCGACCACCAGAATGTTTAGAATTCCTCCGCTTTGACGAAGGACCGTTTCCCGGTCAGGCACACACGCGCCCCGAGTTCGGAGAGCGCGGTGCCCCTAGGGGCTATATAGTAGCCCCACCATCGAAATCCTATGGCTAAGTGAAAGTGATAAAGCATTATAGTCCGGTTGCCTAGTTTGCTACGCTATCACCTCCTTCACAGGACCAAGACGTTGGATTAAGTGTGAAAATGCACCTTTTTGCAAACACCCCCGCACCATGTGCGTGGGGGCTGAAGCCGAAGACTGCCATCTTTCAGGTTATATATACATATACATTAACGGCTGCACAGGAGATATTTCAATACTTGAATGCACAAGTATAAAAAGCCCTTATATTATAAATATAGTTTTACAAATCATACATGTCATTTGAACATAACGTTTTTCGAGCACTGTGACTCTATTAAGCGAGCGCCCCGCAGGACTTCCTCAAAATAGTGCTCGGCGGGTAATCGGCTTCTGTTCGAACCCCAGGATGCAACGTCGGTGGCATCCATCTCTGCCCAGCTTGTTTTGACACGGGTGAGGGCCATCCGTGCACCCTCTATGCATGCCGACCGCTTCATCGCCTTGATATGCGGCACCGCATTAAGGAACTGCTGCACCAAGCCAAAATAACTCTTCGGCTTGGGCCTGTCCGGCCACAGATGAGCCACGATATCCTTCATGGCAAGTCCGGACAACCTGTTCAGCTCAGCCCACTCAGCCAATCGATCAGTTAACGGAAGTGGACGCTCCGGACTATGGAATTGAGACCAAAAAAGCTCTTCCATCTCGTGATCCTTTTGGCTTCGGAAGTGCACGACCGCGTCCGCCGCACTCGCCGCCAAATTTAGATAAGTATCCTCCGCACCCCACAACTGGCCCAACTGAGCATACTTCGGGTCCGTAAACTTCCTACGCAGTAGAAAGGGCTTTCCAGCCGCAATATCCCCGGCCTTACGCAGCTCCTCCTTTATAGCCCTCATCGCGGAGCGGGCATATTTGGCTTCGGCAGCGGCCTTCTTCAGGTCCTCTTGCTCCGCTCGGTGTTCTCTTTCAAGAAACTCATAGCGGTCGGTAGCATCCTTCAGCTTCACGGCCATTTCGGCCATCTCCTCCCTGCTTCGGCAGTGAGCAGCCTTTTCGGCTTTTAGCTCTTCGGCCGCCTTCGAGGTAGCCGCATCACTCTTTCTGGCTTGCTCCTTGACTCGGGAAAGCTCCGCCCGAAGCTCCTCCATAGCAGCGGCGCCATATGCATCAAGCATACATATTGTCAGGCGTGGGCATCACCCCCCTTACCAGGTGACCGCGGAGAAGCCACCTATCTTGTGACTCGTCAAGCCGTTTATTGACCAGCGCGATGTCCGCATCCGCAACGTCAAGTTGACACTTCAGTTCGGCAACTACATCAGTCCGGTCGGCCACCGAACGCCCCGCCACCTGTACGGGAAGAGCGATACCTTATAACTGAGATTATGACCCTCGGCACGCTGTCGTTCTCGCCAACATACCGAGTCTTAGGGGCTACTATCTATACAGGGCGCATTCCAAGCACAAAACTGTCAAAAAGTATGGTCATTTTTACGTACCTCAAACCCCGTCAGTAAACTTCTGACGGCCTCATGCAACCCGCCCTCAGCGGATGAAATCCTTTCAATCACCGTACCCATTAATGTACGGTGATCTTCTGGGATAGACGCCCTCTCGAGCAGATCCTTCAGCTCCTCTGGCCGTACACCAGTTGGTGTCGAACTCTCCGGCCCCACCGGACTCGGGGAGACCCTCGGCGACGACACCTCAGGGTCGTCCGCCCCGCCTGACGGTGCGGCAGATGGAGGCGTCTCGCTCTCCATCATCTCCGGACGAAGATCCCCCGAAGATGAGCTCTGCTGAGAAGGGCTGAGATCCGAACTACAAGGTAAGAACTTCGGTTATCCTCAGAAATAAAAACAGGGATGTCCCTTATTATGAAACTCCTCTTTTCTACTTATGGCTCGCTGGAGGGACGATTCCCTTGGGGAAATAGTGCGGCCGGGGTTTCCCCTGGCGCAGGACCTTCCGGTGAAGATTTCTTCCCCCGCTTTGAGGCCTTGACCCCCGGATCTTCGGAAGCGGTCCTCTTCTCCCCCTGGAGGGAGGGATTCTCGATCCCCCTTTCTTGAGAGCCTCTTTAGCAGAGGCAGTAGTTTCCCTATTTCCCCCTTCGCCCTCTTCTAAAGGCACAGCCTCCACCATCCTGGCTAACACGGGATCCGGCATGGTCTAAGGGAGGGGGGCCGGACACCTTATTAGCTTTGCTTCTGCTATCCACTCCTGTTCAGGGGACATCTTTTTAAAAGAGCGAGAATTATGATGAATATACGGATAGCACGTCCGGGCAAGGGAACTACTTACTTGAGTATCCGGGCGATTGCAGCTTAGGCCGGCATCCTCGGTCAAGTCCGGACACATCTCTTGTGATCCGAAGAACAGTTTATACATCTCCACGGGCGTCGCACCCATGAGGTGGCGGAGAGCTCGCGGTCCCTCTGGATTGAATTCCCATAGCCAGAGAGGGCGACGTTTGCAGGGCAGTAGGCGCCGGATCAGCATGACGTGCGTCACTATGACCAGAGTGATCTCCCTCTCTTGGAGGTCTCGAATCCAGCCCTGCAGTATTGGTACGTCCTTGGACGGCCCCCAGTCAAGCCCTTTGTTGACCCACGACGCCAGCAGCTGTGGAGGGCCCGGGCGAAAGACAGGTGGCGCCACTTGCCTGGTGCCCCTTTGAGCGGTGATGTAGAACCACTCATGTTGCCACAAACCAAGCTCCTCTTGAAAAGAGCCCTCGGGCCATGGAGCATCGGCCCTCTTGCTTATGACAGCCCCTCCGCACTCTGCCTGTCGCCCCTCGATCATCTTTGGCTCCACGTTGAAGGTCTTGAGCCATAATCCGAAGTGAGGGGCAGTGCGGAGGAAGGCTTCGTAGACAACAATGAAAGATGAGATGTGGAGGATGGACTCCGGAGCCAAGTCATGGAACTCCAGCCCATAATAGAACATAAGCCCCCTCACGAAAGGGTCCGTCGGGAAGCCTAAACCCCGATGGAAGTGAGACATGAACACCACGCTCTCACCAGGCTCAGGGATGGGAATGACTTGCCCTTGGGTGGGCAGCCTATGCGAAATCTCGCAGGTTAGATACCTGGCATCTCTCAGCTTTAGCACGTCCTCTTCCGTGACGGAAGAAGGCATCCACCGGTCCTGTAGGTCGGAGCTGGACATTGTCAAAGGTCTGAAGCGCTCGAATCTGGAACCTTGGGTGTTGGAACTCGGGGCGAGGGGCGGATTTGATCAAGGATTGAAGAAAAGAAATAGGCCTTGGTCTCATTATAAATGGGTAGAATACCAAGAGCCGTCCCCGTGACCGTTTGGAACTCGCCTCCGATGGAGGGGGCGTGGCAACGGGTGCGGTTGGGTTACCCACGTCCGTATTGATGAGAATCCCGGAATAAGGGGACACGATCTCTGCTTTGATAAGACGTGCCAAGGAAACCGCTTCGCTAAACGCGCTGAGGTGGAACAATAAAAACAATTCGAGTAGAGGCTTGGCCATGGCGCGATGTCATGCTACGAAACATGTCAGCAGATTGAAGTTGTGTAAATATTATTCTCTCTACGGTGGTATGTGGAATTTATTTTGCAGAGCCGGACACTATCCTGGTGTTCACAATCTTCTATGAAGTATTCGGAGGAGGAACCCGCCTTGCAATGCCGAAGACAATATGCGCGCCGGACTCGTCGTCATTGAAGCCTGGTTCAGGGGCTACTGAGGGAGTCCTGGACTAGGGGGTGTCCGGATAGCCGAACTATCATCATTGGCCGGACTCCAAGACTATGAAGATACAAGATTGAAGACTTCGTCCCGTGTCCGGATGGGACTTTCCTTGGCGTGGAAGGCAAGCTTGGCGGTACGGATATGTAGATCTCCTACCATTGTAACCGACTCTGTGTAACCCTAGCCCTCTTCGGTGTCTATATAAACCGGAGGGTTTTAGTCCATAGGACGAACAACAATCATACCATAGGCTAGCTTCTAGGGTTTAGCCTCCTTGATCTCGTGGTAGATCTACTCTTGTGCTACCCATATCATCAATATCAATCAAGCAGGAGTAGGGTTTTACCTCCGTCGAGAGGGCCCGAACCTGGGTAAAAACATCATGTCCCTTGTCTCCTATTACCATCCGCCTAGACGCACAGTTCGGGACCCCCTACCCGAGATCCGCCGGTTTTGACACCGACAATTGGGCATCAAGATCTATAGAGATAGACCAAGACGCTTAATTGGACTTTCATAAAGCACATACCTTGATAAAGTTTTGAAAAAGTTCAAAATGGATCAAGCAAAGAAAGGGTTCTTGCCTGTATTACAAGGTGTGAAGTTGAGTCAGACTCAATGCCCGACCACTGCAGAAGATAGAGAGAAAATGAAAGATGTTCCCTATGCTTCAGCCATAGGCTCTATCATGTATGCAATGCTATGTACCAGACCTGATGTGTGCCTAGCTATTAGCTTAGCATGGAGGTACCAAAGTAATCCAAGAGTGGATCACTGGACAACGGTCAAGAATATCCTGAAATACCTGAAAAGGACTAAGGATATGTTTCTCGCTTATGGAGGTGACAAAGAGCTAGTCATAAATGGTTACGTCGATGCAAGCTTTGACACTGATTCGAACGATTCTAAATCGCAAACCGGATACGTGTTTATATTGAACGGTGGAGCTGTCAGTTGGTGCAGTTCTAAACAAAGCGTCGTGGCGGGATCTACATGTGAAGTTGAGTACATAGCTGCTTCGGAAGTAGCAAAAGAAGGAGTCTGGATGAAGGAGTTCATATCCAATCTAGGTGTCATACCTAGTGCATTGGGTCCAATGAAAATCTTTTGTGACAATACTGGTGCAATTGCCTTGGCAAAGGAATCCATATTTCACAAGAGAACCAAGCACATCAAGATACGCTTCAATTCCATCCGGGACCAAGTCCAGGTGGGAGACATAGAGATTTGCAAGATACATACGAATCTGAATGTTGCAGGCCCATTGACTAAGCCTCTTCCACGAGGAAAACATGATCAGCACCAAGGCTCCATGGGTGTTAGAATCATTATTGTGTAATCTAGATTATAGACTCTAGTGCAAGTGGGAGACTAAAGGAAATATGCCCCAGAGGAAATAATAAAGTTATTATTTATTTCCTCATATCATGATAAATGTTTATTATTCATGCTAGAACTGTATTAATCGGAAACATAATACATGTGTGAATACATAGACAAACATAGTGTCACTAGTATGCCTCTACCTGACTAGCTCATTGATCAAAGATGGTTGTGTTTCTTAACCATAGACATGAGTTGTCATTTGATTAACGAGATCACATCATTAGGAGAATGATGTGATTGACTTGACCCATTCCGTTAGCTTAACACTTGATCATTTAGTATGTTTCTATTGCTTTCTTCATGACTTATACACGTTCCTATGACTATGAGATTATGCAACTCCCGTTTACTGGAGGAACACTTTGTGTGCTACCAAACGTCACAACGTAACTGGGTGATTATAAAGGAGCTCTACAGGTGTCTCCGAAGGTACATGTTGAGTTGGCGTATTTCGAGATTAGGATTTGTCACTCCGATTGTCGGAGAGGTATCTCTGGGCCCTCTCGGTAATGCACATCACTATAAGCCTTGCAAGCAATGTAGCTAATGGGTTAGTTGCGGGATGATGCACTACGTAATGAGTAAAGAGACTTGCCGGTAACGAGATTGAACTAGGTATGTGAGATACCGACGATCGAATCTCTGGCAAGTAACATACCGATGACAAAGGGAACAACGTATGTTGTTATGCGGTTTGACCGATAAAGATCTTCATAGAATATGTAGGAGCCAATATAAGCATCCAGGTTCCGCTATTGGTTATTGACCGGAGACATGTTTCGGTCATGTCTACATAGTTCTCGAACCCGTAGGGTCTGCACGCTTAAAGTTCGGTGATGATCGGTATTATGAGTTTTTGTGTTTTGATGTACCGAAGGTAGTTGGGAGTCCCGGATATGATCACGGACATGACAAGGAGTCTCGAAATGGTCGACACGTAAAGATCGATATATTGGATGACTATGTTCGGACACCGGAATGGTTTCGGATGGTTTCGGGCATATACCGGAGTACCGGTGGGTTACCGGAACCCCCCGGGGGGTTTATTGGGCCTCATGGGCCCTAGTGGAGAAGAGGAGGGGTGGTTAGGGCAGGCCGCGCGGCCCCTCCCCCTCTAGTCCGAATAGGACAAGGAGAGGGGGGCGGCGGCCCCCTTTCCTTCCTCTCCTCTCTCCCTTCCTTCCCCCCTCCTACTCCAACTAGGAAAAGAGGGAGTCCTACTCCCGGGGGGAGTAGGACTCCTCCCTGGCGCGCCTCCTCCTGGCCGGCCACCCTCTCCCCCTTGATCCTTTATATACGGTGGCAGGGGGCACCTCTAGACACACCAATTGATCTCTTGATCTCTTAGCCGTGTGCGGTGCTCCCCTTCCACCAGATTCCACCTCGGTAATATTGTAGCGATGCTTAGGCGAAGCCCTGCGTCGGTAGCATCATCAACACCGTCATCACACCATCGTGCTGATGAAACTCTCCCGCAAAGCTCTGCTGGATCGGAGTTCGTGGGACGTCATCGAGCTGAACGTGTGCTGAACTCGGAGGTGCCGTACGTTCGGTACTTGATCGGTCGGATCGTGAAGACGTACGACTACATCAACCGCGTTGTGCTAACGCTTCCGCTTTCGGTCTACGAGGGTACATGGACAACACTCTCCCCTCTCATTGCTATGCATCACCATGATCTTGCATGTGCGTAGGGAATTTTTTGAAATTACTATGTACCCAACACGAACAAGTGGAGTTGCTCTAATGCAGGTTGCAACCAAACATGTCCTATGTGCGCCTAATGCTATGCGGCCAAACAAACAGTAGGTCAAAAATTGTTCCCTCGTGCAGCAAACCTATATGCAGACAACCAAACAATTTGCAATTGGTGCTTTATAGGTTGTTTTTCCTCGGCCAGACCCATCTGATAAGTCTATGCAAATGCGTCAAAATTGATGCGGAGCCAGACCCATCTAAGAAGACTATGCAAATGCGTCAAAATTGATGCGGAGCCAGACCCATCTTAGAAGTCTATGCAAATGTGTCAAAATCGATGCGGGCAATCAAACACGTTCTAGATGGCAGGGTGCACCAGCTCATGTGTCGGAGAACCAAGCATTGTTTTGTATCACGAGTTTCTTTAGCTGTAGATGACATACGTACGTGCCATGTCGTGTCGACACAAAGATTTCCGTTGTTTTCGTCAACGTTTACACTTTGTACATCAACTTTTGGTATATGATGTGTGTCAGTATGTGCGTAGTCTGATGTATGTCGCCGGAATTCACATCCCAAGGCCCCAATGCGCATCCTGGCTGCCAAATGACCAAGTTTTTTTTCCTTCCCAGGGAGTGAAATAGGGAAAACCCTATATGACACATTTTGCGTCACGTTGTCGACCTTTCGCACAGGGAGGTCGCGATTGAGGGTTGAGATGGGTTGTCCCGTTAATGTGTTCCTCGTTGCCGGTTTCGGGACGCTTCTCGAAGGTTCCAGCGGTCTTTTCCGGTTTTGGGAATCTTCTAGAAGGTTCCTAAACCGGGTCTTTTTATTTCCTTTTTCGTTTTTCATTTTTTTTTGTTTTTCTGTTCTTTTTGTTTCCTTTTTAAGTTTCCAGTTTTAAATAAATTCAGAATTTCATAATTTGTTTGGAATTTCAAATTTAGCTCAAAATTTCAAACAATCTTCGGAAATTTATTTTGATCATGTTCTTTAAATAAATGATAAACAATTCAAAAAATGTTCAGATTTCAAAATTTTGTTCACATTTTGAAAACTTGATTCTATTAATTTAAAAAATGTTCGAGTTTCCAACCTTGTTCCCATTTTTAAAAATGTTTGGATTTTCAAATTTTTGTTCACATTTTGAAATCTTGTTTATATTAATTCAAAAAATGTTCAAGTTTCAAAACTTGTTCGCATTTTCAAAAAATGTTCAGATTTTCAAATTTATGTTTCACATTTTGAAAACTTGTTTCTATTAATTCAAAAAATGTTCAAGTTTCAAAACTTGTTCGCATTTTCAATAAATGTTCAGATTTTCAAATTTTTGTTCACATTTGAAATCTTGTTTCTATTAATTCAAAAAATGTTCAAGTTTCAAAACTTGTTCACATTTTCAAAAAATGTTCCGATTTTCAAAATATTGTTCACATTTGAAATCTTGTTTCTATTAAATCAAAAAATGTTTGAGCTTCAAAACATGTTCACATATTAGAAAAATGTTCAGATTTTCAAAATTTTGTTCACATTTGAAATCTTGTTTCTATTAAATCAAAAAATGTTTGAGTTTCAGAACTTGTTCAAATTTTCAAAAAATGTTCAGATTTTCAAAATTTTGTTCACATTTGAAATCTTGTTTCTATTAATTCATAAAATGTTTGATTTTCAAATCTTGTTCGCATTTTCAAAAAATGTTCACAATTCCAAATAATGTTCGCATTGCGAGTTACAAAAAATGTTCCCTTTCTCAAAATAATTTCTCAGATCCAAAAATATGTTCGCTTTCTTCAAATTTTGTTCCAAGTTCCAAAAAATGTTCACTTTGACAATTTTCATTCAAAATTTTATGAAATGTTCATGTTTTTCAAAATTTGTTCAACATTACAAAAAAACTTTTCTGTTTTTCAAAAAATTGTTCACAGGTCAAAAAATGTTAAACATTTTAAAATAATTATTCACAATGTTGGAATTGTCTGTGTTCAAAAAAAGATACAGGTTGTGAAAACGAACTGTGTTTTTCCCGCAAAAAAAAAAGAACTACGTTGGAACTTTAAAAAAAGTTTAGATCTGTCTTGGATTATGTTCTTATAGAGTGTGCTGCTTAATATTTCCAAAGAAACTTTCGTGGTGCAATGGCTAGCCGAGACACCCCCTGTGCGAAATGTCAACTCTTTGACGCAAAGGCGTAACATAGAGGCACCCGTGAAACAGCCCAGTTCCATTCTCATTAAGAAAACAAGAGACAAACATTGGACCTCGTTGTGCACACAGCGGCGAGCTTAGCCCATGCCTCGAAAAAAAAGCGAGCCACCATGCGTACAAACACTGGTGTCATAATTTTCAAACAATGTTCAAATCTTCAAAATAAAAATCATTTTAAAAAATTTGTTCAGAATGTCCAGTTTTTTATTTGGGTTCTATTTGTTTTGAAATATAAAAAATACCACTTTCCAAAAAGTGGTCCGAATCTTCAAATTTTGGTCAGCTTCTTAAATTTTTTGTTCAAACATTTCCAAATTTTGAAAAATAATGTTTCAATTTTTTTCCAATTTTGAAAAAGATTTGCGTTTTCAAATTGTGTTCTGAATTTCATAAAAGGTTTTTTTTTACAAAATTTGTTCACAAATCCAGAAAATATTCATGTTTCTAATTTTATTTGGAATTTCAAAAAAACATGTTCTCAAAATATGTTAGTGTTTCAAAATTTTGTTAAATTTTCAAAAATTGTTCTCGTTTATCAAATGTTTGTGTTTCCAAAAAATATATGAGATTTGTTTTGAAAAAATGTTTGAGTTTTACAAAATTATTTGCAATTTAGAAAAAGGTTATCATTTCAAAAATTATTCACTTTAGAAAAACTTGTTTAGAAGTTTCAAAAAATGTTTCAGACATGTCCGTCTCTTCTGTCGTGGGCAGATAGTCGCTTCGTTTTGGCCAAACTCTACATGTTCTCTCTCTGGGCACGTACGTGTATCCTCTAGATGACATGGTGCAGCGGCTCATGCGTCGGAGAGCCAACCAATGTTTTGTATCGCCAGCTTCTTCAGCCGTAGCCTGTAGATGACATATATACGTGCCAGGTCGTGTCGACACAAAGATGGCCGCGATGTTTCCATAGACGTTTACACTTTGTAACATTAATTTTTTGGTATATGATGTTGTGTATCAGTATGTCTGTAGTCTACTGTAGGATTTCAAAAGGGCCTCCAATACAAAAAAAAGATAAGACGCAGCGCGCACCACTCGCTCCTCTTGCGCCCTCCTGGGCCGGCCCATGTGCACGCACACTTTTTAATTTAACTTTTTCTTAATTCTTTTTTTCCTGTTTTTCTTTTTTCTACTTTAAATAACTTGGGCTTTCAAAGAAGTTCTCAATTTTTTTTTAAAATAAGAATTTCGTAAAAAAATTCAAGAAATCATGTTCACACATTTAAAAAATGTTTGTCATTTAAAAAAATGTTCACATATTCACAAATTTTCTTGTATTGACAAAATGTTCAAATAATGTTTAAAAACGTATAAACTGTCCCTCTAACCATTGTCATCGAAGTCATCGTAGGCACCTCGTCATCGATGGGAACGTCTCCTCCCACTGAATACGCATCGCCGGAAATTCTGAGATAAATCCAAAAATAAATGCGAGCACCAGGACTTAAACACTGGTGGGCTGGGATACCACAGTCCCTCTAACCATTCAACCACGAGTTGGTTTTATCAGCATAACATGTGTCACAGCCCCACAGGGGCCATTTTTTCTTAATAAAGCAAAACAACCGTAATTTGAAAGTAACTTAAGGTTAATTAATGGAGCATAAGTTGACCTGACAGCAGAAACATTCAAAAGGATGATCAGAACCTCTAGAGATTGTACGTCGTTCCGGTTGTACGGTCAGCACAACGATGAACATCCGTTGAAAGCTACGGCCAGCGTATAACCACAAATTCACAAAAAAGCTTGCTTTCAGTTTTGGCTCAAACAGCTCTAGAAGGACGCTTCTTGCAAAGACATGTTTTTCTCGTATGGCATCAGCTAAACCCATAATTAAATTGCCATGCATCTTCGGAGAAGCGACTCAGTTAATCCGGAAACGTACCTTATCTCTTTTCTTACAGTTTATACAAAGCACAGCTACAGCTACAGGCCGATGACCACCTGCTCGCCACCTTTTTTTTGCGATGGACCTGCTTGCCATTTCATCCAAGTATTTTGGATCTGCTATTCTGTTTAATTCTCTTTATGGATCATGACCTCGAGAAAGCGAGAAATATGAAACTGATTTTGCAGCAGTCGAGCAACTCCATGTCTTAAGATCAATTTTCATAAAAGTGAATTGTTTTGCTTTGACGACACTCAAGACGAGGCCGACCTGTACGCTGAACTATTCAGATGCGGATTGGACCAGTTTCCGATTGCATATTTGGGGATATAGGTACATTATCGAAGACTCACAAATACTGAATGAAAACACGTCGAATAAAGACTGCAAAAATGACTTAGGAGTTGAAAAGGTAAACTCTGTCTCTGGGTGGATGATTGGTCTTCCTAAATTTATTACTAAGTAATATGGTACTATATACGATTTTCTTCTTCCAGTTGCCGAAAGGAGTTTTACATAGATTGAATTATTTTTGATCAAGATTCTTTTGGCAAGGAGATAGCAAGAGAAAGAAATATCGACTGGCTAAATGGAGTGTGTTTGGCGTCCCAAAGACCAAGGGCAGGTTGGGCATTCATGACCTTGAGGTTTAAAATAGGGCCCTCCCGGGCAAATGGTTGTTTAAATTACTGACGGAAGATGGTGTACGGAAAACCTTCCTAAAGAAAAAATATGTGGGTTCTAAGGCGGTATCCCAAGTATATTAGAAGTCTGGGGATTCCCACTTTTGGGCTGTTCTAATGGCTACGAACAAAATATTTCTTCTGCTATGAATCCTTCTCGATTAAGGATGGCTTAAAAATTAGATTCTGGGAGGACAAGTGGCTAGGAAATGCCATACTCCAGGAACAATATCCGACTTTATTCAATATTGTGACATTCAGAAGAGATTTAATTGGACTGGGACTCCAATCCTGGAACATCCTGCTCTAGTGGTTGTCGACGGTGCAATTGTCACATGGGTCTGATTTATTTCCATGGAACCTCCATGTGAATGGACAATTCTCATTTGAGCCCATGTATAGAGCGTTAGTCCAGTCTGATGTGCCAGTTGATAACAATAAGAAGATATGGAAGATGAAGATACCTCTTAAGAATAAAATCTTTGTATGACATCTTTGTCGCAGAGTCATTCTTAGATAACCTTATTAAGAAGAATTGGCACGAAAGTCCGCAATGTGTGTCACCATGATGAGACAATAAAATATTTATTCTTCCAATGCAAATTGACTTGTTCTATATGGCCAGTCATCCAAATAGCTTCTATCTTGTATCCTGTCTTGCTAATGTATTTGGCAACTGGTTACACGGGATTAATCACAAGTTTAGAACTCTTCTCAGGATGGGAGCGCTTACCTTTATTTGGTCGCCTTGGCTATGTAGAAATAATAAGATTTTTAATGATAAAAGTACTTCTCAGGTTATCTACAGATGTACCCGGACTCTTCGTTTATGATCCTCTCTACAACGCGTAAGGAATCGAGACTTGTTTACAAAAGTGTGTACATGATTGGAGGCTACGATGAAGGATACTTTTATCCAACATGGGTGGCAGCATGATCGTCAGATTGGCCCCCCTCCGTTTTAGTGTTATACAGACTCTACATGTCCCTTTGTATTTCGCCTTTTTTTCGTTTGTATGAGAGAACCCTGTTTGGTTGTGTGCATTTTAGTTATGCCGAGACTGGGTGTAATGCCTAAATCTTTTAAGTAATAAAGTGCTCTTTTTCAAATAATATTTTTAAAACCTAACAGGTTTGTGTAGGGGCAGTCAATCCAGCTTCAGGGACCCCCACCCCACCCCTCTCTCAGCCACATACACAACCCCTCTGGCAATAGACCGGGATTATAGAAAACGGTGTGTCAGTTTCAGGGATTTCAAGATCAGGGTTCAGTACGGTCTCGATGTATGAATTTAAGGTTTATTTTAAACTTTCTCTTTTAACCTACGGCGGCGGAACACCGCCACCCACGGCCATCAAGTGTTGTCGCCTCCGCCGTGCCACCGTCACTGTGGCATCCCTTCTAATTGCAGCCACGAACTATAGCGTTGGCGACCCGCAAATAAACCTACAAACATGAATTTCTTCGACGGCGACGACATGTTACCCCACCAGGGCCTTGGTGAAATTGCCTCATTCAGTATTTGTTCGTTGTCTTTGCCAGTGAGGACTCGATCCCACGACTTTTTCTTTTTTTTAGGGAATATGGTGCAAGATGCATAGCAGACTGACCGCTAGAGAGCACGCATCAAGTTCGTGTATGAAAATAGGTTAGAAATTGAATATATTTTTACAGAAGAAACTATATAAGTCAAAATTCGTTTGAATTCTTTTCGACAAAAGAATTATTCTTTTAAGATTTTTCAGAAACCGGTTTCTTTCGGCCCTACCTGAAGAAAAAAAAATCCGTGCCGAAGAAAAATACTTGTAGTTGTGCTAGCCTTATCGTGGTGGGAGCTATTTCTTCGGGTGGAGCTATTTCTTCGGGTGGAGCTAAGAGAAACCAACGTATGTACACTTCAGGTTAGTTATTTATATAGCCGTCACTGACAAGTCTTGAGGAATCAAAGTTGGACATCTAATCTCGAGGAAAGTCTGAGATAAACCTTGAATTCGTACTTCCAGGGTAAATCAAACCCTGATCTCAAAATCCTGAAACTGTCACACTGTCCTCTCTAATCAAGTCTATCGCGGTCTTTTTTGTTAAGAACTCATTTGTGCTTGGGGGATTGCATGCGTGACAGAGAGGGGGAGGGGGATTGCCGCCCTTGGTAAGAAAAAATAATTCTATAAGACCAGGTCTCATGGTTTAGCAGGTGAGACCCATCCTGATGGATGACACGTGGCATTCGCAAATTATCCCCATCCCCACCTAAAAACAGTTGGGGGGGGGTGAATATTAGATGCTTTGTGATTTGTGAATGTCACGTGTAGCACCGCATCTGAAATATGCCATGCAAAAAATGGAGCAGCATGTCCTACCATCCCTGTCAATAACCAAAATAATTTTGAGTGTTTTTTTAAACACACTACAGACGCAAAGCGCTCATATACACGCGCATATACTCACCCCTATGAATGTACACACGCACACCCTACCCCTATTAGCATCTCCGACAGATCGAGCCGACATATCATCTTGAAATTTACGAAGTCACCGTAGGCACCTCGTCATCGATGTGAACGTCTCCTCCCACTGAATACGCATCGCCTGAAATTCTGAGATAAATCCAAAAATAAATGCGAGCATCAGGACTTAAACACTGGTGGGCTGGGATACCACAGTCCCTCTAACCATTCAACCATGAGTTGGTTTTATCAGCATAACATGTGTCACAGCCCCACCAGGGGCCATTTTTTCTTAATAAAGCAAAACAACCGTAATTTGAAAGTAACTTAGGGTTAATTAATGGAGCATAAGTTGACCTGACAGCAGAAACATTCAAAAGGATGATCAGAACCTCTAGAGATTGTACGTCGTTCCGGTTGTACGGTCAGCACAACGATGAACATCCGTTGAAAGCTACGGCCAGCGCATAACCACAAATTCACAAAAAAGCTTGCTTTCAGTTTTGGCTCAAACAACTCTAGAAGGACGCTTCTTGCAAAGACATGTTTTTCTCGTATGGCATCAGCTAAACCCATAATTAAATTGCCATGCATCTTCGGGAGAAGCGACTCAGTTAATCCGGAAACGTACCTTATCTCTTTTCTTACAGTTTATACAAAGCACAGCTACAGCTACAGGCCGATGAGCACCTGCTCGCCACTTTTTTTTTTTGCGATGGACCTGCTTGGCATTTCATCCAAGTATTTTGGATTTTGCTATTCTGTTTAATTCTCTTTATGGATCATGACCTCGAGAAAGCGAGAAATATGAAACTGATTTTGCAGCAGTCGAGCAACTCCATGTCTTAAGATCAATTTTCATAAAAGTGAATTGTTTTGCTTTGACGACACTCAAGACGAGGCCGACCTGTACGCTGAACTATTCAGATGCGGATTGGACCAGTTTCCGATCGCATATTTGGGGATATAGATACATTACCGAAGACTCACAAATACTGAATGAAAACACGTCGAATAAAGACTGCAAAAATGACTTAGGAGTTGAAAAGGTAAACTCTGTCTCTGGGTGGATGATTGGTCTTCCTAAATTTATTACTAAGTAATATGGTACTATATATGATTTTCTTCTTCCAGTTGCCGAAAGGAGTTTTATATAGATTGAATTATTTTCGATCAAGATTCTTTTGGCAAGGAGATAGCAAGAGAAAGAAATATCGACTGGCTAAATGGAGTGTGTTTGGCGTCCCAAAGACCAAGGGCAGGTTGGGCATTCATGACCTTGAGGTTTAAAATAGGGCCCTCCCGGGCAAATGGTTGTTTAAATTACTGACGGAAGATGGTGTACGGAAAACCTTCCTAAGGAAAAGATATGTGGGTTCTAAGGCGGTATCCCAAGTATATTAGAAGTCTGGGGATTCCCACTTTTGGGCTGTTCTAATGGCTACGAACAAAATATTTCTTCTGCTATGAATCCTTCTCGATTAAGGATGGCTTAAAAATTAGATTCTGGGAGGACAAGTGGCTAGGAAATGCCATACTCCAGGAACAATATCCGACTTTATTCAATATTGTGACATTCAGAAGAGATTTAATTGGACTGGGACTCCAATCCTGGAACATCCTGCTCTAGTGGTTGTCGACGGTGCAATTGTCACATGGGTCTGATTTATTTCCATGGAACCTCTATGTGAATGGACAATTCTCATTGGAGCCCATGTATAGAGCGTTAGTCCAGTCTGATGTGTCAGTTGATAACAATAAGAAGATATGGAAGATGAAGATACCTCTTAAGAATAAAATCTTTGTATGACATCTTTGTCGCAGAGTCATTCTTAGATAACCTTATTAAGAAGAATTGGCATGAAAGTCCGCAATGTGTGTCACCATGATGAGACAATAAAATATTTATTCTTCCAATGCAAATTGACTTGTTCTATATGGCCAGTCATCCAAATAGCTTCTATCTTGTATCCTGTCTTGCTAATGTATTTGGCAACTGGTTACACGGGATTAATCACAAGTTTAGAACTCTTCTCAGGATGGGAGCGCTTACCTTTATTTGGTCGCCTTGGCTATGTAGAAATAATAAGATTTTTAATGATAAAAGTACTTCTCAGGTTATCTACAGATGTACCCGGACTCTTCGTTTATGATCCTCTCTACAACGCGTAAGGAATCGAGACTTGTTTACAAAAGTGTGTACATGATTGGAGGCTACGATGAAGGATACTTTTATCCAACATGGGTGGCAGCATGATCGTCAGATTGGCCCCCCTCCGCTTTAGTGTTATACAGACTCTACATGTCCCTTTGTATTTCGCCTTTTTTTCGTTTGTATGAGAGAACCCTGTTTGGTTGTGTGCATTTTAGTTATGCCGAGGCTGGGTGTAATGCCTAAATCTTTTAAGTAATAAAGTGCTCTTTTTCGAATAATATTTTTAAAACCTAACAGGTTTGTGTAGGGGCAGTCAATCCAGCTTCAGGGACCCCCACCCCACCCCTCTCTCAGCCACATACGCAACCCCTCTGGCAATAGACCGGGATTATAGAAAACGGTGTGTCAGTTTCAGGGATTTTAAGATCAGGGTTCAGTACGGTCTCGATGTATGAATTTAAGGTTTATTTTAAACTTTCTCTTTTAACCTACGGCGGTGGAACACCACCACCCACGGCCATCAAGCGTTGTCGCCTCCGCCGTGCCACCGTCACTGTGGCATCCCTTCTAATTGCAGCCACGAACTCTAGCGTTGGCGACCCGCACATAAACCTACAAACATGAATTTCTTCGACGGCGACGACACGTTACCCCGCCAGGGCCTTGGTGAAATTGCCTCAACTGCACAAACGTCGGTTTTGCTATTTATCAGGCACCTAATTTTTTTCAAAGCATCAGTCACTTTTTCTTTGTTCATTCCTAGCTCATTAGTGAAGAAAGCTCCACTATCTATCTTACGAGGAAGCCACGACCCATTTATCTATCTTAGGGGGGAGCCATGGCCCAACTATCTATCCTAAGGGGCAGGGGCGCTGCAGGGATCGCCGAAGTTGTGCGGCGAGGCTTAGATATATGGTCGGGGCTGTGCGAGGAAGGAGATAAACAGTAACGTTGATACACTTATTTTGGGATGGAGGAAGTATAAGAGACTTTTTGTTTCCCATTCCCTGTTAAAAAACCTTTTAGTTGTTTAAGGAATAGCAAATCCATTATAGATACGTTGCGTACAATATTACTGAATTCTTGAATTTAACTATAGAAACCGCATCATGGACTTTCTTTCTTGTAATTTTCTTCAGAGTTCAGAGTTGACTCTGACGCTGAGTAGAATGGATGAGACGTAGCTTCAAGTCCTTGGGATGGCGCGAACACGGAGGGGATGCTTCATGAGGGTGGTGAAATCCAGCACCTCGGTCATGTCCACCTCCTCTCCGTCCGCCGCCGGCAGCCACTCCAGCTCCCTCACGAGGCTCCCGACGAAGACGTGCAGCATGGCGAGCGTGTATCCCGGGCACATCCTGCGGCACGCTCCGAAGGGCATCATCTTGATCTCTCTGCTACCCGTGATGTCCACGCCGCACCCCTCGCCGCCGTCCAGGAACCGCTCCGGCCGGAACTCCCGCGCCGCCGCCCACACCGTCTCGTCGCGCCCGTACTCAGCGACCAGGAAGTTGACATCCGCGCCCTTGGGGACCCTGTAGCCGCCGATCTCCGTGTCGCTCTGCACGGCGTGAGGGAGGAGGAAGTGAGCCGGCGGGTGGAGCCGCAGCCCCTCGAGGACGACGGCCTTCAGGTACGGCATCCGCTGCAGGTCGCCTTCACTGAGCTCCGCCTTGCTCCTGACCTCCTCGTAGACCTTGGCCTGCATGTCCGGATGGTTCACCAGCTCCCCCATGATCCATTCCAGCGAGGTCACCGTGCTGTCCGTGCCACCGCTCAAGAACTCGGAGCAGAGACTGACGAGCTCGGAGTCCGTGAGCGGGCGGCCGCCTTCGTCCGCCACACGCAGCGCCAGAAGCGAGTCGGCGTAGCACGGTGGGTTGTCAGCGCCGCGGGGCACGGAAACGGAACGCCTTGTTTCGATCAGCGGGAGCAAGATCTCGTCCTGCCTCCGGCGGACGGCAAGGTGCGCTTCCCATCGCTTGCGGAAGAGCCTCTTGGTGAGCGCCGGCAAGAAGGAAAAGATGGGGAAGCCGGTGATGGTGCGGACGACCCACAGCTGCATCTCCTGCATCTCGTCGAGCATCTCCGGGGCGAGCCTGGCGCCGAGGCTCATGTACACCAGCAGGTCGAACATGGCGTTCCGGAACGGCGTCCTCACCTCGACGGGGTCGCCGGCGGCGCCGCGCGCGCGGAGGTCGCGGACGAGCATGTCGCGCATCCGGCGCCTCGCGGGCGCGAACTGGCTGACGCAGGCCGGGTGCAGCGCCTCGGAGGCGAGGTTGCGGCGGACGAGGCGCCAGTAAGGCCCGTAGGGCGCGGCGTTGATGTTGCGGGAGCCGGAGGTGAAGAGGAGGCCCGGCTCGAAGAGCCTCGGGCGGTCGGCGAAGGTGGCGCCGCCCTGGACGAGGACGCGGTGGGCGAGGTGGCGGTCGGAGACGAAGACGAGGGCGCGGAAGAGGCGGATGGAGATGACGGGGCCGTAGCGCGCGTGCAGCTCGCGGAGGAGCGGCGCAAGGTGGAAGATGGATCGCCGGAGCGCTAGGAACTTGGCCAGGAAGAGCTGCGCCGGTGGGCCTGGGGGAAGCTCCTTCCCGGTCACCTTCTTCTCGACGCTGTGGCGGCAGCTGAGCAAGAAGAGGAGCGCAGCTGCGAGCGAGAGTGAGAGAGTGATGAGCAAGAGGAGCGGTGGCCAGGCCGTGAGCTCCATGTGTTAGACTACTTGTATTGGTCTCCTACGCTATCGGCTTGAGCTGGTCAAGTGTGCCTTATCCCGTCGACGTTGCATGGCGCATGCAGCGCAACTACCCATCGATCTAGGATCGATTGTTGTATTCAGTTAGAGAGTGCGTGTGTATCTTCTTCTCCTCTCTCACTGATGTAATCTATATATCATTACCCCTTGTGGATGAATACAAGTGTGATGCATCCCAACCTCATCTCAATTCTTAACATGGTATCAGTTTGATCCACCCCACGCTTCCGCCATGGCCACCGAGGTCGACACCGCCGCGGCTGCCGCCGCCGCCGCCTCCTCCTCTCCGGCTACCTCCTCTCCTCCCTCTCCTCCCACTTCATCTCCCCTGCCAACCACCAACCTCCCTCCCGAAACCCCATCTCTGAGTGTCACTTCCGTGCCTCTCCCTCTCCAGACGGCGCCGCCACCGGCCTTCTATCCGACGCCCGCGTATGTGCACGCCATGCGCGCCGAGGGCGCTCACATCAATCTCCCCGTCCGCCTCGCCA
Organism: Triticum dicoccoides; assembly: GCF_002162155.2. Lineage (NCBI taxonomy): Eukaryota > Viridiplantae > Streptophyta > Magnoliopsida > Poales > Poaceae > Triticum > Triticum dicoccoides. The sequence continues at coordinate 637,437,837 of NC_041381.1, forward strand.
TGAACGGCGCCAACTACACTGTCTGGCGGGGGATGATGCTGGACGTCATCGATTAGTATGACGTCGCCTCTAGGATCGCGCCGGACTTCGCCGACCACGCCGGCGACGCGAGCTGGAACATCGTCAACAAGGCCGTGAAGCGGTGGTTCCTCGGCGCGATGGCGACGGAGCTCGCCGCCTTCATGCTCGACCGGGAAGCCACCGCCGCCCAGACCTGGGCCTCCGTCGAGGCTCTCTTCGTCAACAACCGCCGGGCGCGACGGTTCCAGCTCCAGACGGAGCTCTCTGAAACTCGTCAAGGGGACTCCTCCGTTTCCATCTTCTGCGCTCGCCTCAAGTCCATCTCCGACCAGCTGCGCGACGCCGGCAAGATCCTGGATGATGACGAGTTGGTCATCCAACTTCTACGCGGCATCAACAAAGATCGTCATCAGACTACTGCCAAAATTATAGAGAAGTCCCCAACTCCCATCCCTTTTGACGTTGCCGTCGGCATGCTTCTGCACGACGAGATCGGCAACAACTTCGCCGGCTCCACCCATCACACCGCCCTCGCTGTCCAGCCGAGGGGTCCGTCGCCCGCGCCCTCGATTGGGGCCTCCGGCGGCCAGGCTCGGCCGCCCGCTGCTGGTCTCGGCGGCGGCAAAGCCTCCTCTCCCTCACCCAACCAGGAACACAACAAACGCCGCCGCTACACCAACAATGGCGGGTATCAGGGGGCCGCGGCTACACCGCCGTGGACGGGGCACGTCTACGCCTACCCGATGGCACTCCCACCTCAACCTCGTCCGGCGCCCGGGATCCTTGGTCCGCGGCCGCCGCACGCCTACGCCGCCTTCGGCGGCCACCTCCAGCAGCCGTCTCCGATGGGCTACCCTCCACTGCAGCAGTACCTGCCGGCGGCGCCTCCTTCTCATCAGCAGTTCCTGCCGGCGCCACATCTTCCGCAGCAGTACCAGGCGCAGCAGCACCAGGCGCAGCCGTACTTCCACCCGCCCGCGGCCGCCGTCTCCAACACCGTCGACCACTCCGCCCTGATGAGCGCTCTGCACAACCTGTCGATCCAGTCGCCCAGCGGTGGCTGGGTTGCGGACTCCGGCGCCTCCTCTCATCTAGCGGCTGATCCCGGTATGCTTTCCTCCGTCGCCGCTTTATCAAATTATCCCCCTGTTTTTGTCGGAAACGGTAGTGCTATGCCTATAAGTCACGTTGGTTCCTCCTGTCTTCCTAACCCTAATCGACTCCTATACCTCAACAACTTACTCGTTGCCCCTAATCTCATTAAAAATTTGCTTTCCGTTCGTCACTTAACCACTGATAATAACTGCTCCGTTGAATTTGATCCGTTTGGTCTCTCTGTAAAGGACTATCCAACCAAGGTGGAGCTTCTTCGATGCAACAATGACGGCGAACTGTATGACATCTTCCCTTCGGCCACCTCGTCGTCATCGTCCCCCACCGCCCTCGCCGTCGTCGTCTCCCGCCTCACCGACCTTTGGCACCGGCGTTTGGGCCACCCCGGCGATGCTACTTTTCGTTTAAATAAAACTTTAGAACATTGTAATAAACCTATTTCAGATGGGCGCTTGTGTGATGCTTGTCAGACTGGAAAGCATGTCCGCCTCCCTTTTACTTCCTCCACTAGTCGAACTGCTGCACCATTTGATCTTATCCATTGCGATGTTTGGACTGCTCCTTTGTCTAGCGCCTCTGGCAGCAAGTATTATCTCCTACTTATTGATGATTTTTCATGCTACCACTGGACTTTTCCTCTCAAACTCAAGTCTGATGTTCCTACCATTTTTCGTTTCTTTCATTCTTATGTTCGCACCCATTTTGGGCAGACCATACGGACTCTCCAATGCGACAACGGGCGTGAGTTTGATAGCGCACAAAATCGCGACTTCTTTCTTCCCTTCGGTACGGTGATGCGTTTTTCTTGCCCATACACATCTTCCCAGAACGGTAAAGCCGAACGTGCTATTCGCTCGACCAATGACGTGATACGCACCCTTCTGCTCCAAGCCTCCATGCCACCACACTACTGGGCTGATGCACTCACCACCGCCACTATTCTCCTTAACCTTCGCCCCACGAAGCGTCTCTTTCTCGTCACCCCTCACGAGACCCTTCACCAAACACCACCCACGTACACTCACCTCCGTGTCTTTGGGTGCCTGTGCTATCCTAACACGGAAGCCACCGCCCCTCACAAACTTGCCGCACGCTCGGTCGCTTGTGTCTTCATAGGTTACCCGCGTGATCACAAAGGGTATCGTTGCCTCGATCCCTCTACAGGTCGCGTCTACGTCTCGCGACATGTCACCTTCGATGAGTTCGTCTTTCCCTTCTCACGCACCCCCCAAGACCCCTCGCTAACCGACTTCTTGTTGGGGAACGTAGCAGAAATTCAAAATTTTCCTACGTGTCACCAAGATCTATCTATGGAGAGACTAGCAACGAGGGGAAGGAGAGTGCATCTACATACCCTTGTAGATCGCTAAGCGGAAGCGTTCAAGTGAACGGTGTTGATGGAGTCGTACTCGTCGTGATTCAGATCACCGATGATCCTAGTGCCGAACGGACGGCACCTCCGCGTTCAACACACGTACAGCTCGATGATGTCTCCCACGCCTTGATCCAGCAAGGAGAGAGGGAGAGGTTGAGGAAGACTCCATCCAGCAGCAGCACAACGGCGTGGTGGTGATGGAGGAGCGTGGCAATCCTGCAGGGCTTCGCCAAGCACCTACGGGAGAGGAGGAGGTGTCACGGGAGGGAGGGAGGCGCCAAGGGCTCAGGTATGGATGCCCTCCCTCCCCTCCACTATATATAGGGGCAGGGGAGAGGGGGGAGGCGCAGCCTTGCCCCTTCCTCCAAGAAAGGGGTGCGGCTAAGAGGGGGGGAGGAGTCCATGCTCCCCAAGGCACCTCGGAGGTGCCTTCCCCCTTGAGGACTCTCCCCTTTTTCCTATATCTTGGCGCATGGGCCTCTAGGGGCTGGTGCCCTTGGCCCATGTAGGCCAAGGCGCACCCCCTACAGCCCATGTGGCCCCCTGGGGCAGGTGGCCCCACCCGGTGGGCCCCCGGGACCCTTCCGGTGGTCCTGGTACAATACCGATGACCCCGAAACTTGTCCCGATGGCCGAAACAGGACTTCCTATATATAAATCTTTACCTCCGGACCATTTCGGAACTCCTCGTGACGTCCCGGATCTCATCCGGGACTCCGAACAACATTCGGTAACCGCATACAAGCTTCCTATATAACCCTAGCGTCATCGAACCTTAAGTGTGTAGACCCTACGGGTTCGGGAGACATGCAGACATGACCGAGACGTTCTCCGGTCAATAACCAACAGCGGGATCTGGATACCCATGTTGGCTCCCACATGTTCCACGATGATCTCATCGGATGAACCACGATGTCAAGGACTCAATCGATCCCGTATACAATTCCCTTTGTCTAGCGGTATGGTACTTGCCCGAGATTCGATCGTCGGTATACCGATACCTTGTTCAATCTCGTTACCGGCAAGTCTCTTTACTCGTTCCATAACACATCATCCCGTGATCAACCCCTTGGTCACATTGTGCACATTATGATGATGTCCTACCGAGTGGGCCCAGAGATACCTCTCCGTTTACACGGAGTGACAAAATCCCAATCTCGATTCGTGCCAACCCAACAGACACTTTGAGAGATACCCGTAGTGTACCTTTATAGCCACCCAGTTACGTTGTGACGTTTGGCACACCCAAAGCACTCCTACGGTATCCGGGAGTTGCACAATCTCATGGTCTAAGGAAATGATACTTGACATTAGAAAAGCTTTAGCATATGAACTACATGATCTTGTGCGAGGCTTAGGATTGGGTCTTGTCCATCACATCATTCTCCTAATGATGTGATCCCGTTATCAACGACATCCAATGTCCATGGTCAGGAAACCGTAACCATCTATTGATTAACGAGCTAGTCAACTAGAGGCTTACTAGGGACATGGTGTTGTCTATGTATCCACACATGTATCTGAGTTTCCTATCAATACAATTCTAGCATGGATAATAAACGATTATCATGAACAAGGAAATATAATAATAATCAATTTATTATTGCCTCTAGGGCATATTTCCAACAGTCTCCCACTTGCACTAGAGTCAATAATCTAGTTCACATCGTTATGTGATTAACACTCAAGGTCACATCCCCATGTGACTAACACCCAAAGAGTTTACTAGAGTCAATAATCTAGTTCACATTTACCATGTGATTAAGACTCGATGAGTTCTGGGTTTGATAATGTTATGCTTGTGAGAGAGGTTATAGTCAACGGGTCTGAACCTTTCAGATCCGTGTGTGCTTTACAAATCTCTATGTCATCTCCTAGATGCAGCTACCACGTTCTATTTGCAGCTATTCCAAATAACTGTTCTACTTGGAGCTATTCTAAATTGTTGCTCCATTATACATATCCGGTATCTCTACTCAGAGCTATCCGGATAGGTGTTAAGCTTGCATCGACGTAACCCATTACGACGAACTCTTTTACCACCTCCATAATTGAGAAAATTCCTTAGTCCACTAGTTACTAAGGATAACTTTGACCGCTGTCCTGTGATCCATTCTTGGATCACTCTTGTACCCCTTGACTGACTCATGGTAAAGCACACTTCAGGTGCGGTACACAGCATAGCATACTGTAGAGCCTATGTCTTAAGCATAGGGGACGATCTTCGTTCCTTTCTCTCTATTCTGCCATGGTCGAGCTTTAAGTCTTAACTTCATACCTTACAACTCAGGCAAGAACTCCTTCTTTGACTGATCCATCTTGAACACCTTCAAGATCACGTCAAGGCATGTGCTCATTTGAAAGTACCATTAAGCGTTTTAATCTATCCTTATAGATCTTGATGCTCAATGCTCAAGCAGCTTAATCCAGGCTTTTCCATTGAAAAATACTTTCCAAATAACCCTTTATGCTTTCCAGAAATTCTACGTCATTTCCGATCATTAATATGTCAACAACATACACTCATCAGAAATTCTATAGTGCTCCCACTCACTTCTTTGGAAATACAAGTTTCTCATAAACTTTGTATACACCCAAAATCTTTGATCATCATCAAAGCATACATTCCAACTCCGAGATGCTCACTCCAGTCCTCAGAAGGATTGCTGGAGCTTTGCATACTTATTAGCATATTTCAGGATGGACAAAACCTTCCGGTTGTATCACATACAACCTTTCCTCAAAAATCGTCGAGGAAACAATGTTTTGACATCCTATCTGCAAGATTTCATAAATAATGTAGTAATTGCTAATATAATTCCAACAGACTCTTAGCATCGCTACGAGTGAGAAAGTCTCATCGTAGTCAACTCCTTGAACTTGTCGAAAAACATCTTAACGACAAGTCGAGCTTTCTCAATGGTGACACTTACCATCATTGTCTGTCTTCCTTTTAAAATCCATCTGCACTCAACAGCCTTACGACCATCGAGTTGTTCTGCCAAAGTCTACACTTTGTTTTCATACATGGATCCTATCTCGGATTTTATGGCTTCTAACCATTTGTCGGAATTTGGGCCCACCATCGCTTCTCCATAGCTCGTAGGTTCATTGTTGTCTAGCAACATGACCTTCAAGACAGGATTACTGTACCACTCTGAAGTAGTACGTATCCTTGTCACCCTACGAGGTTCGGTAGTGACTTGATCCGAAACTTCATGATCACTATCATAAGCTTCCACTTCAATTGGTGTAGGTGCCACAGGAACAACTTCCTGTGCCCTGCTACACACTTGTTGAAGTGACGGTTCAATAACCTCATCAAGTCTCCACCATCCTCCCACTCAATTCTTTCGAGAGAAACTTTTCCTCGAGAAAGGACCCGATTCTAGAAACAATCCCTTATTGCTTTCGAATCTGAGACAGGAGGTATACCCAACTGTTTTGGGTGTCCTATGAAGATGCATTTATCCGCTTTGGGTTCGAGCTTATCAGCCTGAAACCTTTCCACATAAGCATCGCATCCCCAAACTTCTAAGAAATGACAGCTTAGGTTTCTCTAAACCATAATTCATACGGTGTCATCTCAACGGAATTACGTGGTGCCCTATTTAAAGTGAATGTGGTTGTCTCTAATGCCTAACCCATAAACTATAGTGGTACTTCGATAAGAGACATCATGGTATGCATCATATCCAATAGGGTGCAGTTATGATGTTCGGACACACCATCACACTATGGTGTTCCAGGCTGTATTAGTTGTGAAACTATTTCCACAATGTCTTAATTCTGTGCCAAACTCGTAATTCAGATATTCATCTCTATGATCATATCATAGATATTTTACCCTCTTGTCACGACGATCTTTCAACTTCACCCTGAAATTACTTGAACCTTTCAATAATTTAGACTCGTGATTCATCAAGTAAATATACTCAACATCTACTCGAATCATCTGTGAAGTAAGAACATAACGATATTCACTGCATGCCTCAGCACTCATTGGACTGCACACATCAAAATGTGTTACTTCCAACAAGTTGCTATCTTGTTCCATCTTACTGAAAACGAGGCTTTTCAGTCATCTTGCCCATGTGGTATGATTTGCATGTCCCAAGTGATTCAAAATCAAGTGAGTCAAAACGGTCCATTTGCATGGAGTTTCTTCATGCATATACACCAATAGACATGGTTCGCATGTCTCAAACTTTTCAAAAACGAGTGAGCCCAAAGATCCATCAATATGGAGCTTCTTCATGCGTTTTATACCGATATGACTTACGTGGCAGTGCCACAAGTAGGTGGTACTATCATTACTATCTTTTGGCATGAACATGTGTATCACTACGATCGAGATTTAATAAACCATTCATTTTAGGTGTAAGATCATTGAAGGTATTATTCAAATAAACAGAGTAACCATTATTCTCCTTAAATGAATAACCGTATTGCGATAGACGTAATCCAATCATGTCTATGCTCAACGCAAACACCAAATAACAATTACTTAGGTTTAACACCAATCTCTTTGGTAGAGGGAGCGTGCGATGCTTGATCATATCAAGCTTGGAAAAACTTCCAACACATATCGTCAGCTCACCTTTAGCTAGTCTCCGTTTATTCCGTAGCCTTTTGTTTCGAGTTACTAACACTTAGCAACCGAACCGGTATCTAATACCCTGGTGCTACTAGGAGTACTAGCACAGTACACATTAACACAATGTATATCCAATATACTTCTATCGACCTTGCCAGCCTTCTTATCTACCAAGTATCTAGGGTAATTCTGCTCTAGTGGTTGTTCCCCTTATTACAGAAGCACTTAGTCTCGGGTTTGGGTTTTACCTTGGGTTTCTTCACTAGAGCAGCAGCTGATTTGCCGTTTCATGAAGTATCCCTTCTTGCCCTTGCCCTTCTTGAAACTAGTGGTTTCACCAACCATCAAAAATTGATGCTCCTTCTTGATTTCTACTTTCGCGGTGTCAAACATCGCGAATACCTCAAGGATCATCATATCTATCCCTGATATGTTATAGTTCATCACGAAGCTCTAACAGCTTGGTGACAATGACTTTGGAGAACCATCACTGTCTTATCTGGAAGATCAACTCCCACTCGATTCAAATGATTGTTGTACTCAGACAATCTGAGCACAAGCTCAACAATTGAGCTTTTCTCCTTAGTTTGCAGGTTAAGAAAGTCATCGGAGGTCTTATACCTCTTGACATGGGCACGAGCCTGAAATCCCAATTTCAGCCCTCAAAACATCTCATATGTTTCGCGATGTTTCAAAAACGTCTTTGGTGCCTCAACTCTAAACCATTTAACTGAACTATCACGTAGTTATCAAAACGTGTACAAACGACGTTTGGGGTTCAACACACTGAGCGGTGCATTAAGGACATAAGCTTTCTATGAAGCAATGAGGACAATCCTCAGTTTACGGACCTAGTCCGCATAATTGCTACTATCAACTTTCAACTAATTTTTCTCTAGGAACATATCTAAACAGTAGAACTATAGCGTGAGCTACGACATAATTTGCATAAACCTTTTGACTATGTTCAGCATAATTAAGTTCATCTTGTGAACTCCCACTCAGATAGACATCCCTCTAGTCATCTAAGTGATTACATGATCCGAGTCAAACTAGGTCGTGTCCGATCATCACGTGAGACGGACTAGTCATCATCGGTGAACATCTTCATGTTGATCGTATCTTCTATACGACTCATGTTTGACCTTTCGGTCTCCGTGTTCCGAGGCCATGTCTGTACATGCTAGGCTCGTCAAGTTAACCCTAAGTGTTTCGCGTGTGTAAATCTGTCTTACACCCGTTGTATGTGAACGTTAGAATCTAACACCCGATCATCACGTGGTGCTTCGAAACACGAACTGTCGCAACGGTGCACAGTTAGGGGAGAACACTTCTTGAAATTGTTGTAAGGGATCATCTTATTTACTACCGTCGTTCTAAGCAAATAAGATGTATAAACATGATAAACATCACATGCAATCAAATAGTGACATGATATGGCCATCATCACTTTGCTCCTTTTGATCTCCATCTTCGGGGCTCCATTATCATCATCGTCACCGGCATGACACCATGATCTCCATCATCGTGTCTTCGTGAAGTTGCCTCGCCAACTATTACTTCTACTACTATGGCTAACGGTTAGCAATAAAGTAAAGTAATTACATGACGTTTAAGTTGACACGCAGGTCACAAATAAATAAAGACAACTCCTATGGCTCCTGCCGGTTGTCATACTCATCGACATGCAAGTCGTGATTCCTATTACAAGAACATGATCAATCTCATACATCACATATATCATTCATCACATCCTTTTTGTCCATATCACATCACATAGCATACCCTGCAAAAACAAGTTAGACGTCCTCTAATTGTTGTTTGCATGTTTTACGTGGCTGCTATGGGTTTCTAGCAAGAACGTTTCTTACCTACGCATGAACCACAACGTGATATGCCAATTGCTATTTACCCTTCATAAGGACCCTTTTCATCGAATCCGATCCGACTAAAGTGGGAGAGACAGACACCCGCCAGCCACCTTATGCAACTAGTGCATGTTTGTCGGTGGAACCGGTCTCACGTAAGCGTACGTGTAAGGTTGGTCCGGGCCGCTTCATCCCACGATGCCGCCGAATCAAGATAAGACTAGTAACGGCAAGCATATTGAACAATATCGACGCCCACAACTACATTGTGTTCTACTCGTGCAAAGAATCTACGCAATAGACCTAGCTCATGATGCCACTGTTGGGGAACGTAGCAGAAATTCAAAATTTTCCTACGTGTCACCAAGATCTATCTATGGAGAGACTAGCAATGAGGGGAAGGAGAGTGCATCTACATACCCTTGTAGATCGCTAAGCGGAAGCGTTCAAGTGAACGGTGTTGATGGAGTCGTACTCGTCGTGATTCAGATCACCGATGATCCTAGTGCCGAACGGACGGCACCTCCGCGTTCAACACACGTACAGCTCGATGATGTCTCCCACGCCTTGATCCAGCAAGGAGAGAGGGAGAGGTTGAGGAAGACTCCATCCAGCAGCAGCACAACAGCGTGGTGGTGATGGAGGAGCGTGGCAATCCTGCAGGGCTTCGCCAAGCACCTACGGGAGAGGAGGAGGTGTCACGGGAGGGAGGGAGGCGCCAAGGGCTCAGGTATGGATGCCCTCCCTCCCCTCCACTATATATAGGGACAGGGGAGAGGGGGGAGGCGCAGCCTTGCCCCTTCCTCCAAGAAAGGGGTGCGGCTAAGAGGGGGGGAGGAGTCCATCCTCCCCAAGGCACCTCGGAGGTGCCTTCCCCCTTGAGGACTCTCCCCTTTTTCCTATATCTTGGCGCATGGGCCTCTAGGGGCTGGTGCCCTTGGCCCATGTAGGCCAAGGCGCACCCCCTACAGCCCATGTGCCCCCCCGGGGCAGGTGGCCCCACCCGGTGGGCCCCCGGGACCCTTCCGGTGGTCCTGGTACAATACCGATGACCCCGAAACTTGTCCCGATGGCCGAAACATGACTTCCTATATATAAATCTTTACCTCCGGACCATTCCGGAACTCCTCGTGACGTCCCGGATCTCATCCGGGACTCCGAACAACATTCGGTAACCACATACAAGCTTCCTATATAACCCTAGCGTCATCGAACCTTAAGTGTGTAGACCCTACGGGTTCGGGAGACATGCAGACATGACCGAGACATTCTCCGGTCAATAACCAACAGCGGGATCTGGATACCCATGTTGGCTCCCACATGTTCCACGATGATCTCATCGGATGAACCACGATGTCAAGGACTCAATCGATCCCGTATACAATTCCCTTTGTCTAGCGGTGTGGTACTTGCCCGAGATTCGATCGTCGGTATACCGATACCTTGTTCAATCTCGTTACCGGCAAGTCTCTTTACTCGTTCCGTAACACATCATCCCGTGATCAACCCCTTGGTCACATTGTGCACATTATGATGATGTCCTACCGAGTGGGCCCAGAGATACCTCTCCGTTTACACGGCGTGACAAAATCCCAATCTCGATTCGTGCCAACCCAACAGACACTTTCAGAGATACCCGTAGTGTACCTTTATAGCCACCTAGTTACGTTGTGACGTTTGGCACACCCAAAGCACTCCTACGGTATCCGGGAGTTGCACAATCTCATGGTCTAAGGAAATGATACTTGACATTAGAAAAGGTTTAGCATACGAACTACATGATCTTGTGCTAGGCTTAGGATTGGGTCTTGTCCATCACATCATTCTCCTAATGATGTGATCCCGTTATCAACGACATCCAATGTCCATGGTCAGGAAACCGTAACCATCTATTGATTAACGAGCTAGTCAACTAGAGGCTTACTAGGGACATGGTGTTGTCTATGTATTCACACATGTATCTGAGTTTCCTATCAATACAATTCTAGCATGGATAATAAACGATTATCATGAACAAGGAAATATAATAATAATCAATTTATTATTGCCTCTAGGGCATATTTCCAACACTTCTCTCATCCAGCCGCACCCACGTCGACTACCACACTGCCGGCCCTTGCCATGGCACCATTCTGTGTCAGTCCGACCGCTCCCACGGCAGCCGTCTCACCTGACTAGAACGCTGCCTCGGCAGTCCCTTCACCCCCCACGAACGCCGCCCCAGCAGCTTCTTCTCTGCACTCACACCCGGCCACATCTCCGGCCTCCACGCCTACGGCCTCCACATCTATGGACTCTCCCCCGCGCTCGAACACTCCTAACCCTAGTTCTTCCAGCTGCTTGCCGTCCACCAGCCCTGCCTCTCCCTCGTCCGGCAGTCCCCCCACCCCACGACCGCTTCCACCCCGTGCTGTCGCCGTCGCGCCTCCCGCTAACCCTCACAACATGCGCACCCGGGCCAAAACAGGTTTCCACATACCCTCTCGCCGACTCAACTTTCTCGCCGACCTTCAGGGTGCCTCACCACTTCCCCGCACCTACCGCGCAGCCCTGGCCGACCCACGCTGGGCTAGTGCCATGGGTGATGAGTACCGAGCCCTCCTTCAGAATAAAACCTGGTCGCTTGTCCCTCGACCCTCCACGGCTCCGATCATTAGTGGGAAGTGGGTTTTTCGGCATAAGTATAACTCTGACGGATCCCTAGCGCGCTACAAGGCGCGATGGGTCGTTCACGGTTTTTCTCAAACTGAAGGCATTGACTACGACGAGACCTTCTCTCCAGTAGTTAAGCCGAGCACCATTCGTGTCGTTCTCTCTCTCGCTACCTCTCACTCGTGGCCCATTCACCAGCTAGACGCTAAAAACGCTTTTCTCCACGGAAACCTTGCCGAGACAGTTTATTGTCAGCAGCCCCTCGGATTTGAAGATCCGACCGCCCCCTCACACGTTTGTCTTCTTAAGAAATCCCTTTATGGACTTAAGCAAGCCCCCCGTGCCTGGTTCACTCGCTTTGCCACCTATGCCGCATCCATTGGCTTCGTTGCCTCTAAATGCGACACTTCTCTTTTTATCTACAAATCCACTACCTACACAGCCTACCTCCTCCTATAAGTTGATGACATCATTCTCACGGCATCATCTCCGGCGTTTCTCGACTATGTTATTTCTCTCCTTGGTCGCGAGTTCTCCATGACAGATCTTGGCCTTCCCTCTCACTTCCTCGGCGTTGCCGTCTCCCGCTCGTCTTCGGGTCTCCAACTCTCTCAGCGACAGTATGCCTTGGACATCATCGAGCGAGCCGGTATGTCCGACTGTCATCCTGTTTGAACTCCTGTCGATTCGGGCGCCAAACTCTCCATTGCAGACGGTGACCTTCTCGATAACCCTACTATCTACCATAGCCTCACCGGTGCCTTGCAGTACATGACGATCACCCGTCCCGATTTGTCCTATGCTGTTCAACAGGCCTGTCTTTTCATGCACGCCCCTCGCTCCTCTCACTACAACCTTGTCAAGCGCATCATACGTTATCTCAAAGGCACCCTAGACTATGGCTTACATCTCTACCCATCATCGCCCACCACTCTTCTTGCCTACTCCGACGCAGACTGGGCTGGCTGCCCCGACACTCGATGTTCTACCTCTGGGTTTTGCGTTTTCCTCGGGGATAATTTGATATCTTGGTCGTCGAAGCGACAACTTACTGTTTCCAGGTCTAGCGCTAAGGCGGAGTACCGGGCCGTGGCCCACGTCGTCACTGAGACGGCTTGGCTGCGACAATTATTGGAGGAGCTTCATCAACCCATCGCCAAGTCTACTGTGGTTTATTGTGATAATGTGTCTGCAGTTTATATGTCGGCTAACCCCGTGCAGCACCGACGGACGAAACACATCGAGATCGACATTCATTTCGTCCGTGACAAGGTTTCGTTGGGGGAAGTGCGCGTGTTGCATGTTCCTACTTCCTCCCAGTATGCAGACATCTTCACCAAAGGACTGCCTACTGCCACTTTCACACAATTCAGGTCCAGTCTCAACGTTCGGTCCTCCCACGATGAGACTGCGGGGGGCTGTTAGACTACTTGTATTGGTCTCCTACGCTATCGGCTTGAGCTGGTCAAGTGTGCCTTATCCCGTCGACGTTGCATGGTGCATGCAGCGCAACTACCCATCGATCTAGGATCGATTGTTGTATTCAGTTAGAGAGTGCGTGTGTATCTTCTTCTCCTCTCTCACTGATGTAATCTATATATCATTATCCCTTGTGGATGAATACAAGTGTGATGCATCCCAACCTCATCTCAATTCTTAACACCATGGTTGCAGCTCAAGCTATTCTGAGTTTCTGACCGATCGAGCCTGTACTGTTCCAGCGCAATCGTTCGAGTTAACTACTACTCCTAGTGCTGGCGTATGGGCATTTGGTCATCGCATACTCGCATTGGACGCATTAAGTTCTTGTCGATACCTGGAAGAGAATACTAGTCGACTACCATAGATTGCAAATATCATCGCGAACTGCGGAATAATAAACTCATCAACAACCCGAGGTCACGGGCGTGCCAATAATGCTAGATCTGCGGGAAAGAATTGACCTTATTACGAAATGAGGTGGCGTGCAACCACGCAACTGCTGGAGAAATTTTTTGAGCAACTGACTTCACCGGTGAGCCCGTGAATCTTCTCCAGCTCCGGCATAGATTCCTCATGCAAAACTTAATGAAGAATTACACATCCATTCAAAATGTACCTCCCAATCCAAAAGTCCGAACTCATAGACGTGGGATCGATGTAGGCCGCAGAATCCTTTTTATTTAATATTGCGTTGGCAGGGTTGTGAAATCAAGACTTTCTGGCTTAGATAAATAGTGAATTCATGCTGCAGCCAACTCATCCAAAAGTCTAAACTGATGGAGTGTAAAACGTAGGTTTGGGCGGAACTGGCTCAACCCTCTATGGGGTGGCCTATCTCTCTCTCTCTCTCACACACACACACACAAACACACACACACACACACATATATATATATATATCCCTAATAATAATAAAGCACGGATTGAATCTGTTGGGTTCACCGTCGCGGCTTTTTTGCATAAAGGTCCCTGCGCTTTTTAGTATTTGACCCGCAGTCCATGGATAAGTGAAAAACGATTCGTCCACGCCGTCTTATTTTCCACCGCGCCGCTCAATGATGGATAAGGCGAAGGGGGCGACAGATGCTGATGCGAGGGGGAGAGAGTGGGAGGAGCTTGCGTACACGGGAGGCGGGAGGCGGGGCCAGGGAGGAGGAAGACAGCCGCGACGGCGACCAGTGCCGCGGGGCCGGCGGCGAGGAGAGCTCCAGGGTCACCGAATCGAGCGTCGCCGGGGAGGGCGACACTCCACAGCGGCGGTGCTTGGGGCTCCGACGAGCGGAGGCGAGCGATAACAGGAGGCGACAGGAGAAGCTCCGCGGCGACGCCCTGAAGGCCATCAGCCATGGCCATTGTGGTCTCGCTGCACGGGGATGAGGACGGGAGGGGCTTGGCAGTCAAGCGCGAAGCAGAGGGGGCGAGCAGTCGAGGCAGAGGCGTCGTCCTCTGCCCGAACTGCTGCTGCTCGATGCAGAGAGCTGGGGGCAGCGTCTGGAGTTGCAGGGAAGCGTGCACAGGAGGGATGGATGGGTTCATGGCGGAGGCGTCGGGGCTCCATGGAGGGCAGTGGCAGCTGCTTACCGAAGAAAGTAAGGAGAGAGAGATTCAGAGAGGGAATATGGGAAGGAAGCAGAGAGAGACTGCGGGATAGGGGCTTCCTACCGGCGTCATGGAGGATCTCCGGTGAGGCTCGACGTGCTGCGGGTTGGACGGGAGGACAGCAGCCGGGCCGCCGTCGCACCAAGGCTAGGTTCGCGCGCTGCATCGAGCTCCGCCTCCCCCTAGCGTGCAGCCGCTCGCTCTCGCCTGCCCCCACGGCGAGCTCCGCCTCCTGCGTGCGGTCGCCGCCTCCCTCAACCTCCACCACCTGCTACAAGCTGGTGCCCAGGGCGTCGCAAGCTGCCAGCGGCGGCAGAGTTGCTGCTCCCGTGTCGTGATTGGACTCCGTGTTCTTCTCCAACAGCAAATACATGTTCTTCTCCAACACCAATCGATGGATTTCCCGAGCCGGATTTGAGTTGCCTACTATAAGAAGGAAGGGTCCTCGGACCAGAAGCTCCATCAAATCAAATCAAATCAAATCCCGTCGAAATTGCAATCTTCGTCGAAACATCCATGTCACCGCCGAGTTCGCCGGAGGAAGAAGCGCAGAGTTCCCCGGAGGAACAAGAACGTCCGTCCAACCATCCAATGTCGCTGCCGGCGGCTACAACAGAGGTATATATCCCCTTGATATTGATTGGATGCAATTCCCTGTTTTAGATGTTGTTTCTGTCCCCTGCCTCTGATTATGCTATGTAGGAGCCTTTTCTTTTCTTTTCAGTTATTTAGTGATATGGGGCTGGGCATCTGAATGAACGAATTCAGTGATATATCCAGACTGGGACCTTTGTTCCTGTTATTTTGTCGTCAAAACTGAAAAAGAGTGTCAGCTTCAGGTAGTTATTTTCAGTTGACAGTATACTAAAAAAAATTGACAGTGAATATTTTGAGCCATTCAGAAACATTGCCTATGATGTTAATATGTTGACTAGGGGCCTTTTTAGAGCAGCGGCAGCAAGTGTGCTCAAGTAAATTCAGTCAGTTAGTTAATCAGGCATGTTCTTCTTTCAGGACAAGTGATGTTGTTCTTCCAGGACAAATGATTCAGTAAATTAGTGATGTTCTTCTTTCATGAAAAATAATTCAGTGATGTTGGTCTTGAGCTGTTAGCTATGTAGCAACACCGCGTTAGGTGATCTCATCTCTGCTCACATTTACACTCGTTCAGCCCAGCTAGAAAATTAGTTACCTTGTTGATTTGCGCCTCTGTATTGACCTTCTGAATGGCCAACTCTTAACCCAGATAAATATGGCTTCTTTGTATTAACCTTATTGATTCTGAGCTTGCATAAATCCAGTTTATGCAATAACATCCCAACTGTAAACTCACCATGATGTACTAACAGTTGGAGGTTTACATTTTATTTTTGTTGTGACTGCAGAAATTAGATGACATCGTTGAAGTGAACATTGTAGAGGATTTTGATAACCGACCTTCCAAAAAGGCAAAAATTTCCAAATCAATTTTTTTTAATAATGGCCCGTAGCAACGCACGGGCATTGTACTAGTATATATAATGGTGTCATACAAGTCCTATACCAATATGATATGGATTACACAATAAGGATACAATACGAAGTCTAACACCCTTCCTCAATCTCAACTCACTCCTGAAGCATCTAGGAGGTTGAGATTGCGCCTACAGACCTCAAACATGGGAGAAGGTAGAGGCTTGGTGAAGATGTCTGCAAGTTGATCTTTTGAAGAGATAAACCTGACTTGTAGTAGCTTCTGTGCGACACATTACCTCACAAAATGATAGTCAATCTCAATGTGTTTAGTCCATGCATGGAACACTGGGTTTGATGACAGAAACATAGCACTGATGTTGTCACACCAGAGGACCGATGGATGCGACTGAGCAACTCCTAGCACACGAAGTAGGGACTCAATCCATATAAGTTCAACAGTCGCATTGGCAACTGACTTGTACTCAGCCTCTGTGTTGCTGCCAGAAATGGTGGCTTGCTTGCGTGCACTCCAGGCGATCAGATTAGGCCCCAAGAACATTGCATGTCCCCCCGTAGATCGCCTGTCATCTAGACACCCATCCCAATCAGCATCTCAGAATGCAGAAAGAACTCCAGAGGAACTGGGGCGGAGATGAAAACTAAAGGAGACAGTAGGACGCACATAGCACAATATGCGCTTCACAACAGACCAGTGCATGTTAGTAGGTGCATGACGATACTGGCACACCCTGTTAACTGTAAGGAGAGATCAGGACGTGTGATCGTCAGATACTGCAGGCCACCAACAATACTAATGTACTGGTAGCAACCTCAGGAGATAGAAGAGTACCATCAACAGCTGAAAGTTTGTCAGTGGAGGACATGGGCATAGGCGATGTCTTGCACTTGAGCATACCAGCATGGCGCAGAAGATCAAGAGAGTACTTCTTCTGGGTGAGAGCCAAACTGCCACGAGACTGATGAGCGACTTCAACACCCAGGAAGAAATGAAGTTGTCCCAAATCTTTAACTGCAAAATCACGACAAAGCGCAGTCACAAGAGCATCTGCAGCCGTCGAAGAGGAGCTAACGAGGACAATATCATACACGTACACAAGGAGGTACATGGTCACACTCGATCACTGAAACAAGAACAGTGAAGTATCAGCCGTCGAAGGAATGAATCCATGAGTGCATAAAGCTGAAGCCAGGCGAGCATGCCAGGCACGAGGTGCCTGTTTCAGTCCATAGAGAGCCTTCATCAAATGACAGAGGTGATAAGGCTGAGTGTGATCAACAAATGCAGGTGGCTGCCTCATGTAAACCTCCTCTTCAAGCAGTCCATGTAGAAAAGCGTTCTACACGTCAAGCTGGCGAAGAGACCATCCACGATAAAGTGCCAGAGACAGAAGAAGTCGAATAGTTGTAGGCTTGACAACGGGGCTGAATGTATCCTCATAGTCCAGTCCCTGATGTTGTTTAAAACCCTTAGCCACAAGACGCGCTTTGTAGCGCTCAATGGAACCATCTACATGTTTCTTCACCTTGAAAACCCACTTCGAATCGATGATGTTGACACGAGACGGAGGTGGAACAAGTGTCCCGGTCTTATTCTGCATAAGAGCATGATATTCTTGTTCCTTAGCAGTCCTCCAGTGTGGGATACTCATAGCGGTTTGATAACTGCGTGGTTCGGCGGTTGGATCATCCACGACATGAGCCAGACAAGCAGCAAGGTATATGACTGATACGTCCATTTTGCATCATGCTTTTATATCGATATTTATTACAATATGGGCTGTTACTACACATTATGTCACAATACTTATGCCTTTTCTCTGTTACTTTACAAGGTTTACATGAAGAGGGAGAATGCCGGCAACTAGGATTCTGGGCTGGAAAAGGAGCAAAACATTAGAAACATATTCTACATAAATCCAAAAGTCCTGAAACACCACGAAAGTCAGTTTTGGAATTTATTAAAAATATTTGGCGAAAAAAGCACCATAGGGGGGCCACCCTCTGTCCACGAGGGTGGGGGGCGCGCCCTACCCCCTGGGCGCGCCCCTGCCTCCTGGGCCACCTGAAAGCCCCCCGATGCCCATCTTCTGGTATAAGGTGTCTTTTGCCCTGGAAAAAAATCATAAGGAAGCTTTCGGGACAAAGCACCGCCATCTTGAGGCGGAACCTTGGCAGGACCAATCTAGGGCTCCGACGGAGCTGTTCTGCCGGGGAAACATCCCTCCGGGAGGGGGAAATCATCACCATCGTCATCACCATCGATCCTCTCATCGGGAGGGGGTCAATCTCCATCAACATCTTCACCGGCACCATCTCCTTTCAAACCCTAGTTCACCTCTTGTATCCGATCTTTGTCTCAAAACCTCAGATTGGTACCTGTGGGTTGCTACTAGTGTTGATTACTCCTTGTAGTTGATGCTAGTTGGTTTATTCGGTGGAAGATCATATGTTCAGATCCTTTATGCATATTAATACCCCTCTGATTATGAACATGAATATGATTTGTGAGTAGTTACGTTTGTTCCTGAGGACATGGGAGAAGTCTTGTTATAAGTAGTCATGTGAATTTGGTATTCGTTCAATATTTTGATGAGATGTATGTTGTCTCCCCTCTAGTGGTGTTATGTGAACGTCGACTACATGACACTTCACCATTGTTTGGGCCTAGAGGAAGGCATTGGGAAGTAATAAGTAGATGATGAGTTGCTAGAGTGACAGAAGCTTAAACCCTAGTTTATGCGTTGCTTCGTAAGGGGCTGATTTGGATCCATATGTTTCATGCTATGGTTAGGTTTACCTTAATTCTTCTTTCGTAGTTGCGGATGCTTGCGAGAGGGGTTAATCATAAGTGGGATGCTTGTCCAAGGAAGGGCAGTACCCAAGCACCGGTCCACCCACATGTTAAATTATCAAAGTAACGAACGCGAATCATATGAGCATGATGAAAACTAGCTTGACGATAATTCCCATGTGTCCTCGGGAGCGCTTTCCCTTATATAAGAGTTTGTCCAGTCTTGTCCTTTGCTACAAAAAGGATTGGGCCACCTTGCTGCACCTTGTTTACTTTTGTTGCTTGTTACCCGTTACCAATCACTCCTTGTCGCTCTTAGTGCTAAACGGTTTTAGCATCTTGTCAATATGTATTTATTGCTTAGCCCTATTAGGTAAATCTATCTCCATAGATCATTATGCCTAATATTGAGGCTATTTAGCCTAAGAACTTCATCAAAAAACTATTTTCAAATGAAGTCCTAATTCGTGTCAAGAAATTTATTTCCAATTAACAATGTGTCAAGCACACAAGGTTTTTAGAAATATTATTATGCTCCCACTTACTTTCTTCAATTACAAGCATCTTCGTTACCCATTGATGAAGTCAAATCCCTTTGACCATTTCATCAAAGCACGAAGATTCCAACTCCATTTTTCTCTCTTCTGCCCATCGCTGGAACTCTGAAGTTTGCACCCTTTCTAGCATCCTCTGGATAAACAAAATGCCTTGGACTGTAACACATGCAGGTCCTTGGTTTCATTTCCATCAGATGGAAATCCTATTGTCATCCATGTTTCATATCTCATGATTGAAATATGTATTAATTGCTAGTTCAACCCGAACCGACTTTAAGCATTGCTACGATGAAAACAACCTCACCGTAGTCAACTCTTGAACTTGTTATTTCAACAAGTCGAGCTTTATGGATAAAACATTTTTATCCGTATAGGTTTGAAGTTCCATAAATATTCGTTAGACTCTAAGTCTTCCGAAAGGTGTATCAAGGTTTTAATCTTGACTCACTTATATGGAAACTAACTCGGGTTGTATTGGCATTAAGCCAATTCCAGAATCAGGGCCCATCAACGCTTCCTTGTGTATCATAGGTATAATGTTGTCTAACAACAATATCT
Source organism: Triticum dicoccoides (assembly GCF_002162155.2). Lineage (NCBI taxonomy): Eukaryota > Viridiplantae > Streptophyta > Magnoliopsida > Poales > Poaceae > Triticum > Triticum dicoccoides. The sequence continues at coordinate 637,457,926 of NC_041381.1, forward strand.
CATTTGCGCACCTAAGAGGTTTGCATGAGCCTTGCCTACATGGTTCAGCTGCATGTTTGACCGAAGTTTATACATTTTATTGTAGAGACTTCCGTATCAGCCGCAGTAGGAAACTCTAGAATTACTTCCAAGGTCTCTTTCCTTTGATCTGATGACAAAGATACTATTTATCTCGTCGAGTTGCACTATTCTCTCACTCACCTTTTTGAAAGAACAATTTTCTTCAAAATCACACTGTTCTTTATGGCAAAACTTTTTGCCTCGTTATAGTGGTGAGGGAATACCCAATAATTTGGATAACCTACAAAGTAGCACTTGTCTGATTTGGAATAGGTTTGTAACCTTTTACACAAGGCCAATATTCCAAATGTTAAGAAAAGATATAACATGATGGGCCGTACCATACCATGCCATCATTTCAACAGACCCGATGGAGCTCTTTTCAGTGTAAAAGCCGCAGTCTCTAAAGCATTACTTTTTAAAAGTGATAATGGCAAATTTATTTATGTCATCTTTGATCTTACCATGTCATAAATGGTTTGATTACATCTTCACAGACATTCCACTCATAGTGCTGTTCCGGTAGGTGTAACTTATGAAACTCTTTTCACAACTCATCAGACATTCGCTAAACATGTAACTCAAATATTCCTTTGTGCAATCAAATTGCAGAAACATAATTTTCTTGTTACAATAACTTCTACTTCATTTTTGAAAACCTTTCGAATGATTTCAAAAGATCTAGACTTACGTCTCATCAAGTAAATATCCATATATCTACTTAAGTCATTTCAGAAGATAAATAAATCCACCACTTGCAACAACATTTATTGAACTACACACATCAAAATGTATGATCACCAATAAGTTTGTTGCTTGTTCCTTATGGCCTGTGAACGGTATTTCAGTCACTTCACTTTTCGGAGGAAAGTTGCAAGTGTCAGATGATTCAAAATCAAACGACTTCAAAATCCATCATAATGGAATTTTTCCATGCGGGTTTCTCCAATGTGACCAAATGTAGTGCCACACATGTGTGGTATTCTCATAGTCTCGCGACATTTAGCGTCAATGTTATGGATGTATCATATTACCATCAATATTCATAACATACATCCCATCTTGGATGGAAGCATGGCCCTTCATGTTATTCATAATACTTAACAACAATTGTTGGTTTTATGAACAACTCTTTTGCAACAAACATTGTGCAATGGGCTAGAGTGTATGAAACTCTAAAATGAATTATGAAAGTAAACCCAGAGGTATTTTATTATTATCAATATTCATAACATACATCTCATTCATAATGAAAGTATGGCCCTTGTGTTATTCATAACATCGAACATAAAAAGTTCTCGTATGAACAACCTTCTTGCAAGATACCTGATGCAATGGGCTAGAGTTTGTAAAACTCTAAATGAATTATGAAAATAAATATAGACGGCAATACACCGATGGAAGGTATAGTAACATTTACTATGTTCCCTGTGTATACCTTAACCTCATTTCTGGCTAGTATTTTTAGGCCATACTAGCTCTTACATTGATTCGCAGCAGAATGCAATCAAGCGGGTATCTTTGTGATTAACTCACAATACCCAAGAATTAGTGATTAACATGTTTAACCATAATTCCCAAGAACTATATCTTTGACCAGCCTACTTATACATCAAAAACTTGTATGACATTCATACATGAGCTGGATATTCCAGTCATCTTTCTTTCTACCTTTATACTTCTAATAGTTTTAACTTTTAGTATTTCTCCTACTCGCAAAAGAAGCACCCAACTTAAGAGTGGCGTTAGCCCCGGACTTCCTAGGTGTGTAAGTCACACTAACACCCTTTGGACACTTCCTTTCTCTTTAAGTTGTTGTTTTATTCACCTTTCATCATATGACAGGCGTTCTTCTGGATCCCTCTCTTATCAGTCTAATGCATAGTAAACACTTTACTAATAATTTGCAATCAAACATTGCTTTGGATATTTCATATCTTTCAGCCTTTGTTTGTATCTGAAAATTAATTTGCAGTTCCATGAATATCACATAACTATCCCAAACTTTCGAAGTTCGAGTTTCATGGAAGGAAACATATTGCACTTGACCGCAACGGAATTCTAGCTTTTGGATCGAAGGACGAGAGTCTCATCATCCATTGCTTTTAGCGGGAGTATACGGAAAGCTTGCGATAGGACAAAGTCCTTCTCGGCACTTTTGAGGACAATCCTCACATTATGTTACCAATCGTAAAGTTTTAACCAGATATTTAACAGCTATTCAATTTTAACAGGGAAGGTGGAAACGTGAGCCATTATTCTACAACTATTTTGCAAGAAACACTTAGACAATGTTCATAATTAATTGGACTGAGAATTAAACATGTTAATTCAATAGTGTGCTCCCACTCAAATCAATATCTCTCATAATTAATTTTGAGTGATACAAGATCCAGACTTCAACTCATCGCCATAGAATCATCATCTCATAACGGGAATTTTAATCGGTAGGCCAACTTGCCGATCACATCTCTATGTGACTCTTGCTCATCTTTCGATGCGCGTGTTCTGAGCTCAGGACGATCCTGCCATGAACTACAAGACAACCAAGTGATCTTGCTGCGAGGACTGACCTCACCCGCCTCACACTTGTCTGATCGTTCGTACCCATGCATCCATGGCGCACCCCGAAAAGATAGGTGCCGTGACGGTGCTACACTTGGGAGAACACTAACTACTTGATATTTTAGTGAGAGATCACCCTAATAAAAAGCGACTACCGCGCAATCAAGAAGGGTGCATCATAAGGGATAAACATCTCAGGCAATTCATAATAGCATGATATGGTATAGCCCTTTCTGACAGAGAAGTCTTTCATTTCTTCGTCTTCGGCATTCGCGTCGGTGTTCACCTTCATGAAGATTGCCACAACCTTGTCGATGCACCAAATAATATTGCTATCTCTATAGCTAATAAAATAAGTGCATTACTTAAGGTTGACACGCAGGTAACTAAAGTGACAATCATATGGCTCCAGCCATCATGCCGAATCATGACACGCAGGTCATGTTAATCAATTTACATCATATAGTCATCTCATACATAATCAAATTGAATATGAGCATTGCTATACCACATCACATGCACATGCAAACCCTCCTGCAAAACCAAGTTAGATGTTTCTAATCGGTTCATGCAAATTTGTTTTTTGTGGCTTCTAAGGTTTCGACTTAAACCACAGCTACCAATGTTTTATCATCAAGTATGGTTATTCAAGTTGCTAGATTAACATCTTGGGGTGTATGAAACACAAGATAATTAAATCTCGAGCCCCATACTAAACTTCATCATACGCATGACCCCCGTGCAGATCATTTCTGCAATGCCCTTTCATCTGCGAATTTCATCTTTCTTTTGACTACGGCAAAACCCAAAGAACTGATAGCACTTCCATGATCAATCAGGATCACGGATTGCCAGAACTTTGTCAAATTCCACCATGCTGTCTCGAGATTGAGCAAATGCAAATTCTAGGGAAGCAACAAGAATGTCGGATAACAGATTTCACCTGTCACCCGCATAAATAATTTTCAGCAATAGATCTCATCTACTCCAAAATTATATTATGCAATACCCATACATCTCCATGTATTCTAGATCGTAACCTGCATCTACGCATAGCACGGCTCTTGATGCCACTGAAGGGGAACACAACAGAAAATAAAAAATTTCCAACCTACGCACCAGCCTAGGACCACTATGGAGACTGCATACATGGTTTGATCTTTTTGTTACCGACTCATAGCGCAGCGGGAAGTAGAGTCGATGACGAACGGCGGTGCAAATCCCTGCAGCTAGGATTTACAACCTCCCAACCGCGAGAATGTATACCCTCATCTTCTCCTCAGACAGCCCTCCGGGAGACGGTCGAATAGACCCCGGATGGTGTCGTGGACAACCCTTTGGGAGGACCTTCGAAACTCGAACGGTCACTCGTACAACCCTTCAAGAGGACCTTCGAAACTCGGACGGTCACACGAACAGCCCTTCGAGAGGCACTCATGAACTAAGACCGAAACTACGATCTCTCTACAGAGTTGCACACATATGGTGTCATCTATCCGGCAGGGCTTCGCCATCCAGAACTAGCTCCTGCCGGAACCGAGACAACCTTTTGGCTCTACGAAACTGTTTCGCTGGGAGGGAGAGAGAAGGCAGATCATGCATGGCACTTGTATGTGAGAAAGAGTGAGTGTGGAGGGCTTCACCTCCACCTCTATTTATAGGAAATCCCAAGGGGTAGGGTAGTTTAACACAAAAACCCAAAATGCACATGAATGAAGTCCTTCCTCAAGGGCATAAGAGTGAAACCAAGGAACAAGACGGGCTCCAAGGTGGAGCCCCAATTGTGGCCGGCCACACCCCTTGGGGGGCCCCATGAGGGCCTCCCAATCCATCCATGTCATCCCTAGATCTTTTGAGCAAAGCCCCAAAAGGTGGCTTTCCATAAATTATCCCAAAAAGCACTTTCACTATTCACGACGACATTTTTCAGCGTCCGTTCGAACTAAAAATATTTATGTGGGCTTACAAAATTTCCAATACCCACCATAATAATTTTCAACGTGTTCTGTAACAATTCCATTTTAGTGATTTTCATCTGCGAAACGCATCTGAAGTGGCTCCGGCAGCTCCGGAACATTTCCGGTTTTTATCTCAGAAAATTCCAAAAAGCTTCCAGAATTATTCCGGCACCCTCCAAGAATTATCAAGCATGTGCCGAAACCAATTTAACTTAATGGTATATCCTGAAACAACTTTTCGGTATCATCGAAACTTATCCGATGACCTCTCTCTGCAGTACGATTCCGCTGTCCGAAACCATTCCGGTGTCCGAAACTTTTTTCGGCAATTTTATCTCAGACTCCCTATCTAGTATTCAGCAGATAGATGACCCTTAAGCGTGTGACCCTATAGGTTCGGTGAAGTATAGACATGACCCGGAACCCCTTCCGATCAATGATCAACATCGGAGCCGTGGACACCCATATTGACCCCTATACCCACACGAATGAATATTCGAGTGAACCTCCAGTTGCCGTGTGCTATTCCTGTTGCTTCGCGATATGTTCCAAAGACCTGAGGTGAGATTTACTTGCATCCCCGTGGATCAACAACTTGTCCACTATGCTAGTTACCTTGTTACTGGTTTTGTTCTCTTTTCTTGTTTCCGTGTTCCGGCATCCCTGTGATCAAATCACACTGTGTCTAGCCAGACGATGATGGATACGGTAACACCGAGAGGGCCCGAGAATATCTCTCCATCGTCGGAGGAGCAAATCCCAATCTTGAGCTATCAAGTTACTTGACACACTTTTCCATGAACCCGTAAGCCACCGTAATAGCCACCCATTTACGGATGATGTTTAACAAACCCCAAAGTTCATGAAGCAAGCATGAAGAAACTCGATACCCTCATGGTCTAAGGAATCATGCAAACTTTAACCATCTCTGTGTTATTTACCATTAACTTGTGATAAATGAATCTCATAGCATAACATCAAACCGGGTCGATTCAACACAAATGTTCTCTTAACATTGTGCCCTCAAAGTTGCTGGCATAGACATGCCCATGATCAGGAAAATGGAACCATCATGCAACACTTGAGCTAGTCTTAGAGGCCAAACTAGGAATACTTCTTACCGTTTATTATTCCACACGTGCATATGAGTCTTCCTCCGAGCCTCGTGGATATTGCAGACTCGAGAATCATTGCAGTTATTGAAGGAAATATGCCCTAGAGGCAATAATAAAGTTATTATTTATTTCCTCATATCATGATAAATGTTTATTATTCATGCTAGAATTGTATTAACCGGAAACATAATACATGTGTGAATACATAGACCAACATAACGTCACTAGTATGCCTCTACTTGACTAGCTCATTAATCAAAGATGGTTATGTTTCCTAACCATAGACATGTGTTGTCATTTGATTAATGGGATCACATCATTAAGAGAATGATGTGATTGACATGACCCATTCCGTTAGCCTAGCACTTGATCGTTTAGTACATTGCTATTGCTTTCTTCATGACTTATACATGTTCCTGTAACTATGATATTATGCAACTCCGTTTACCGGAGGAACACTTTGGGTGCTACTAAACATCACAACGTAACTGGGTGATTATAAAGGAGTACTACAGGTGTCTCCGAAGGTACATGTTGGGTTGGCGTATTTCGAGATTAGGTTTTGTCACTCCGATTGTCGGAGAGGTATCTCTGGGCCCTCTCGGTAATGCACATCACTATAAGCCTTGCAAGAAATGTAGCTAATGAGTTAGTTACAGAATGATGCATTATGTAACGAGTAAAGAGACTTGCCGGTAACGAGATTGAACTAGGTATTGGATACCGACGATCGAATCTCGGGCAAGTAACATACCGATGACAAAGGGAACAACGTATGTTGTTATGGGGTTTGACCGATAAAGATCTTCGTAGAATATGTAGGAGCCAATATGGGCATCCAGGTTCCGCTATTGGTTATTGACCGAGAATAGTTCTAGGTCATGTCTACATAGTTCTCGAACCCGTAGGGTCCGCATGCTTAAGGTTTTGATGACAGTTTTATTATGAGTTTATGAGTTTTGATGTACCGAAGGAGTTCGGAGTCCCGGATGAGATCAGGGACATGACGAGAAGTCTCGAAATGGTCGAGACGTAAAGATCGATATATTGGACGACTATATTCGGAGTTCGGAAAGGTTCCGAGTGATTCGGGTATTTTCGGGGGTACCAGGGAGTTACGGGAATACGAGGAAGAAGCAATGGGCCTCATGGGCCAAGTGGTGGAAGAGAGGAGGCAGGGCGCGCGGCCCCCCTAGCCCAAACCGAATTGGACAAGGGGGCCGGGCCCCCTTTCCTCCTTTTCCTCCCTCTCCTTCCTTCTCCTTCTCCTTCCCTTCCTTCCCCTCTCCTAGTTGGACTAGGAAAGGAGGGAGTCCTACTCCTGGTGGGAGTAGGACTCCTCCCTGGCGCGCCCTCCCAAGGCCGGCCGCCCCCTCCCCCTTGCTCCTTTATATACGGGGGCAGGGGGCACCCCATGACACACAAGTTGATCTACGGATCGTTCCTTAGCCGTGTGCGGTGCCCCCCTCCACCATATTCCACCTCGGTCATATCGTCGCGGAGTTTAGGCGAAGCCCTGCGCCGGTAGAGCATCATCATCGTCACCACGCCGTCGTGCTGACGGAACTCATCCCCGACACTTTGCTGGATCGGAGTCCGGGGATCGTCATCGAGCTGAACGTGTGCTGAACTCGGAGGTGCCGTACGCTCGGTACTTGGATCGGTCGGATCGTGAAGACGTACGACTACATCAACTGCGTTGTCATAACGCTTCCGCTTACGGTCTACGAGGGTACGTGGACAACACTCTCCCCTCTCGTTGCTATGCCATCACCATGATCTTGCGTGTGTGTATGAATTTTTTTGAAATTACTATGTTCCCCAATAGTGGCATCCGAGCCTAGGTTTTATGCGTTGATGTTATATGCACGAGTAGAACACAAGTGAGTTGTGGGCGATACAAGTCATACTGCTTACCAGCATGTCATACTTTGGTTCAGCGGTATTGTTGGATGAAGCGGCCCGGACCGACATTGCGCGTACGCTTACGCGAGACTGGTTTTACCATCGTGCTTTGCACATAGGTGACTAGCGGGTGTCTGTTTCTCCAACTTTAGTTGACCCGAGTGTGGCTACGCCCGGTCCTTGCGAAGGTTAAAACAACACTAACTTGACGAACTATCGTTGTGGTTTTGATGCGTAGGTAAGAACGGTTCTTGCTAAGCCCGTAGCAGTCACGTAAAATTTGCAACAACAAAATAGAGGACGTCTAACTTGTTTTTGCAGGGCATGTTGTGATGTGATATGGTCAAGACATGATGCTATATTTTATTGTATGAGATGGTCATGTTTTGTAACCGAAGTTATCGGCAACTGGCAGGAGCCATATGGTTGTCGCTTTATTGTATGAAATGCAAACGCCCTGTAATTGCTTTACTTTATCACTAAGCGGTAGCGATAGTCGTACAAGCAATAGATGGCGTAACGACAACAATGCTACGATGGGGATCAAGGTGTCACGCCGGTGACGATGGTGATCACAACGGTGCTTCGAAGATGGAGATCACAAGCACAAGATGATGATGGCCATATCATATCACTTATATTGATTGCATGTGATGTTTATCCTTTATGCATCTTATCTTGCTTTGATTGACGGTAGCATTTTAAGATGATCTCTCACTAAATTATCAAGAAGTGTTCTCCCTGAGTATGCACCGTTGCGAAAGTTCTCGTGCTGAGACACCACGTGATGATCGGGTGTGATAGGCTCTACGTTCAAATACAACGGGTGCAAAACAGTTGTACACGCGGAATACTCAGGTTAAACTTGACGAGCCTAGCATATACAGATATGGCCTCGGAACACGGAGACCGAAAGGTCGACTGAATCATATAGTAGATATGATCAACATAGTGATGTTCACCATTGAAACTACTCCATCTCACGTGATGATCGGACATGGTTTAGTTGATTTGGATCATGTAATCACTTAGATGACTAGAGACATGTCTGTCTAAGTGGGAGTTCTTAAGTAATATGATTAATTGAACTTTAATTTATCATGAACTTAGTCCTGGTAGTATTTTGAAAATTATGTTGTAGATCAATAGCTTGCGTTGTTGCTTTCATATGTTTACTTTTGATATGTTCCTAGAGAAAATTGTGTTGAAAGATGTTAGTAGCAATGATACGGATTGGATCCGTGATCTGAGGTTTTTCCTCATTGCTGCACAGAAGAATTATGTCCTGAATGCACCGCTAGGTGTCGGACCTATTGCAGGAGCAGATGCAGACGTTATGAATGTTTGGATAGCTCAATATGATGACTACTTGATAGTTTTGTGCACCATGATTTATGGCTTAGAATCGGGACTTCAAAGACGTTTTGAACGTCATGGACCATATGAGATGTTCCAGGAGTTGAAGTTAATATTTCAAGCAAATACCCGAGTTGAGAGATATGAAGTCTTCAACAAGTTCTATAGCTAAAAGATGGAGGAGAATCGCTCAACTAGTGAGCATGTGCTCAGATTGTCTGGGTACTTCAATCGCTTGAATCAAGTGGGAGTTAATCTTCCAGATAAGATAGTGATTGACAGAATTCTCTAGCCACCATCACTAAGTTACTAGAACTTCGTGATGAACTATAGTATGCAAGGGATGACGAAAATGATTCCCTAGCTCTTCGTGATGCTGAAATCAATGAAGGTAGAAATCAAGAAAGAGCATCAAGTGTTGATGGTTAATAAGATCACTAGTTTCAAGAAAATGGCAAAGGGAAAGAAAGGGAACTTCAAGTAGAATGACAAGCAAGTTGTCACTCCCACGAAGAAGCCCAAAGCTGAACCAAAGCCTGAAACTGAGTGCTTACACTGCAAAGGAAATAGTCACTGGAAACGGAAATACCCTGAATATTTGGTGGATAAGAAGGATGACAGAGTGAACAAGGGTATATTTGATATACAGGTTATTGATGTGTACCTTACTAGTGTTTATAGTAACCCCTGAGTATTTGATACTTGTTCGGTTGCTAAAAAATTAGTGACTCGAAATAGGAGTTACAGAATAAACAGAAACTAGTTGAGGGTGAAGTGACGATGTGTGTTGGAAGTGGTTCCAAGATTGATATGATCATCATCGCACACTCCCTATACTTTCGGGATTAGTGTTGAACCTAAATAAATGTTATTTGGCATTTGCGTTGAGCATGAATATGATTTGATCATGTTTATTACAATACGGTTATTCATTTAAAATCAGAGAATAATTGTTGTTCTGTTTAAATGAATAAAACCTTTGATGGTCATACACCCAATGAAAATAGTTTGTTGGATCTCGATCGTAGTGATACACATATTCATAATATTGATGCCAAAAAATGCAAAGTTGATAATGATAGTGCAACTTATTTGTGGCACTGCCGTTTGGGTCATATCGGTGTAAAGCGCATAAAGAAACTCCATAAAGATGGATTTTTGGAATCTCTTGGTTATGAATCATTTGATGCTTGCGAACCGTGCCTTTTGGGCAAGATGACTAAAACTCCGTTCTCCGGAACAATGGAACGAGCTACTGACTTATTGGAAACAATACATACCGATGTATGCGGTCCAATAAATGTTGATGCTCGTGGCAGGTATCGTTATTTTCTGACCTTCACAAGATGATTTGAGCAGATATGAGTATATTTACTTAATGAAGCACAAGTCTGAAACATTTGAAAAGTTCAAAGAATTTCAGAGTGAAGTGAAGAATCATCGTAACAAGAAAATAAAGTTTCTGCAATTTGATCGCAGAGACAAATATTTAGTTACGAGTTTGGCCTTCATATAAAACTATGTGGAATAGTTTCACAGCTCACTCCACATGGAACACCACAACGTAATGGTGTGTCCGAACGTCATAACCGCACTTTATTGGATATGGCGGGATCTATGATGTATCTTACCGATTTACCAATATCGTTTTGGGGTTATGCATTAGAGACGGTTGCATTCACTTTAAATATGTCACCATCAAAATCCGTTTGAGACGACGCCTTATGCACTGTGGTTTGGCAAGAAACCAAAGTTGTCGTTTCTTAAAGTTTGGGGCTGCGATGCTTATGTGAAAAAGTTTCAACCTGATAAGCTCGAACCCAAATCGGAGAAGTGCGTCTTCATTGAATACCCAAAGGAAACTATTGGGTACACCTTCTATCACAGGTCTGAAAGCAAGATATTCGTTGCTAAGATGGATCCTTTCTAGAGAAGGAGTTTCTCTCGAAAGAAGTGAGTGGGAGGAAAGTAGAACTTGATAAGGTAATAGTACCTTCTCCTGAATTGGAAAATAGTTCATCACTGAAATCAGTTCCAGTGATTCCTACACCAATTTGTGAGGAAGCTAATGATGATGATCATGAAACTTCAGATCAAGTTACTACAGAACCTCGTAGGTTTTCCAGAGTATGGTCCGCACCAGAGTGGTACGGTAATCCTGTTCTGGAAGTCATGGTACTAGACCATGATGAACCTACGAACTATGAGGAAGCGATGATGAGCCCAGATTCCGCGAAATGGCTTAAGGCCATGAAATCTGAGATGGGATCCATGTATGAGAACAAAGTGTGGACTTTGGTTGTCTTGCCCAATGATCGGCAAGCCATAGAAAATAAATGGATCTTCAAGAGGAAGATGGACACTGATAGTAGTGTTACTATCTACAAAGATTGACTTGTCGCAAAAAGGTTTTCGACAAGTTCAAGGTGTTGACTACAATGAGATTTTCTCAACTGTAGCGATGCTTAAGTCTGTCCGAATCATGTTAGTAATTGCCACATTTTATGAAATCTGGCAAATGGATGTCAAAACTATATTCCTTAATGGATTTATTAAAGAAGAGTTGTATATGATACAACCAGAAGGTTTTTTCAATCCTAAAGATGCTGACAAAGTGTGCAAGCTCCAGCAATCCATCAATGGACTGGTGAAAACATCTCGGAGTTGGAATATACGCTTTGATGAGTTGATCAAAGCATATGATTTTATACAGACTTTTGGAGAAGCCTGTATTTACAATAAAGTGAGTGGGAGCACTACAGCATTTTTGATAAGTATATGTGAGTGACATATTATTGATCGGAAATAATGTATAATTATTTTGCAAAGCATAAAGGAGTGTTTGAAAGGAGTTTTTCAAAGAAAGACCTCGGTGAAGCTACTCACACATTGAGCATCAAGATCTATATAGATAGATCAAGACACTTGATAAGATTTTTCAATGAGTACATACCTTGATATTTTTTTTTGAAATAGTTCAAAGTGGAACAGTCAAAGAAGGAGTTCTTGCCTGTGTTGCAAGGTGTGAAGTTGAGTAAGATTCAAGACCCGACCATGGCAGAAAATAGAAAGAGAATGAAAAGTCATTCCCTATGCCTCAGTCATAGGTTCTATAAAGTGTGCTATGCTGTGAACCAGACCTATTGTATACCTTGTTCTGAGTTTGATAAAGGAATACAATTTTGATCTAATAGTAGATCACTGGACAGCGGTCAAGAATATCCGTAGTGAGGGCTAAGGAGATGTTTCTCGATTATGGAGGTGATAAAAGAGTTCGTTGTAAAAGTTACATCGGTGCAAACTTTTACACTGATCCAGATGACTCTAAGTCTCAATCTGGATACATATTGAAAGTGGGAGCAATTAGCTAGAGTAGCTCCATGCCGAGCATTGAAGACATAGAATATTTGCAAAATACATACGGCTCTGTATGTGACAGACTCGTTGACTAAATTTCTCTCATGAACAAAACATGATCATACCTTTGTACTCTTTGGGTGTTAATCACATAGCGATGTGAGCTAGACTATTGACTCTAGTAAACCCTTCGGGTGTTGGTCACATGATGATGTGAACTATTGGGTATTAATCACATACATATGTGAATATTGGTGTTAAATCACATGGCGATGTGAACTAGATTATTGACTCTAGTGCAAGTGGGAGACTGAAGGAAATATGCCCTAGAGGCAATAATAAAGTTATTATTTATTTCCTCATATCATGATAAATGTTTATTATTCATGCTAGAATTGTATTAACCGGAAACATAATACATGTGTGAATACATAGACCAACATAACGTCACTAGTATGCCTCTACTTGACTAGCTCATTAATCAAAGATGGTTATGTTTCCTAACCATAGACATGTGTTGTCATTTGATTAATGGGATCACATCATTAGGAGAATGATGTGATTGACATTACCCATTCCGTTAGCCTAGCACTTGATCGTTTAGTACATTGCTATTGCTTTCTTCATGACTTATACATGTTCCTGTAACTATGAGATTATGCAACTCCCGTTTACCGGAGGAACACTTTGGGTGCTACCAAACATCACAACGTAACCGGGTGATTATAAAGGAGTACTACAGGTGTCTCCAAAGGTACATGTTGGGTTGGCGTATTTCGAGATTAGGTTTTGTCACTCCGATTGTCGGAGAGGTATCTCTGGGCCCTCTCGGTAATGCACATCACTATAAGCCTTGCAAGCAATGTAGCTAATGAGTTAGTTACGGAATGATGCATTACGTAACGAGTAAAGAGACTTGCCGGTAACGAGATTGAACTAGGTATTGGATACCGACGATCGAATCTCGGGCAAGTAACATACAGATGACAAAGGGAACAACGTATGTTGTTATGCGGTTTGACCGATAAAGATCTTCGTAGAATATGTAGGAGCCAATATGGGCATCCAGGTTCCGCTATTGGTTATTGACCGAGAATAGTTCTAGGTCATGTCTACATAGTTCTCGAACCCGTAGGGTCCGCACGCTTAAGGTTTCGATGATAGTTTTATTATGAGTTTATGAGTTTTGATGTACCGAAGGAGTTCGGAGTCCCGGATGAGATCGGGGACATGACGAGAAGTCTCGAAATGGTCGAGACGTAAAGATCGATATATTGGACGACTATATTCGGAGTTCGGAAAGGTTCCGAGTGAGTCGGGTATTTTCGGAGGTACCGGGGAGTTACGGGAATACGAGGAAGAAGCAATGGGCCTCATGGGCCAAGTGGTGGAAGAGAGGAGGCAGGGCGCGCGGCCCCCTAGCCCAAACCGAATTAGACTACGGGGCCGGCCCCCCTTTCCTCCTTTTCCTCCCTCTCCTTCCTTCTCCTTCTCCTTCCCTTCCTTCCCCTCTCCTAGTTGGACTAGGAAAGGAGGGAGTCCTACTCCCGGTGGGAGTAGGACTCCTCCCTGGCGTGCCCTCCCTTGGCCGGCCACCCCCTCCCCCTTGCTCCTTTATATACAGGGGTAGGGGGGCACCCCATGACACACAAGTTGATCTACGGATCGTTCCTTAGCCGTGTGCGGTGCCCCCCTCCACCATATTCCACCTCGGTCATATCGTCATGGAGTTTAGGCGAAGCCCTGCGCCGGTAGAGCATCATCATCTTCACCACGCCGTCGTGCTGACGGAACTCATTCCTGACACTTTGCTGGATCGGAGTCTGGAGATCGTCATCGAGCTGAACGTGTGCTGAACTCGGAGGTGCCGTATGTTCGGTACTTGGATCGGTCGGATCGTGAAGACGTACGACTACATCAACCGCGTTGTCATAACGCTTCCGCTTACGGTCTACGAGGGTACGTGGACAACACTCTCCCCTCTCGTTGCTATGCCATCACCATGATCTTGCGTGTGCGTAGGAATTTTTTTGAAATTACTACGTTCCCCAACAGTTATAGCATGGAACATAAACATAATTATGAACTCGGAGATAAATAATATCATTTATTATTGCCTCTAGGGCATATCTCCTACAGACACCACACTGGAGATAGAACTGCACATAAGGTATTGCAATCTGGTTTTTATTGGCCTACTCTCTTAAAAGATGCCTGTAAGTTTGTCTTGTCTTGCAATGAATGTCAAAGAACCGGTAACATTAGTAGACGTCAAGAAATTCCTATGAACTATTCACTTGTTATTGAACCATTTGATGTTTGGGGGCTTTGATTATATGGGACCATTTCCTTCCTATAATGGGTATAAACATATTTTAGTTACCGTGGATTACGTTACTAAGTGGGTAGAAGCTATTCCAACTAGTAGTGCTGATCATAACACTTCTATTAAGATGCCTAAAACGTTATTTTTAGAGGTTTGGAGTCCCTAGATACTTAATGACTGATGGTGGTTCACATTTTATTCATGGTGCTTTTCGTAAAATGCTTGCTAAGTATGATGTTAATCATAGAATTGCATCTCCAAATCATCCACAGTCCAACGGTCAAGTAGAATTGAGTAATAGAGAACTTAAATTAATTTTGCAAAAGACTGCTAATAGATCTAGAAAGAATTGGTCCAAGAAACTTGATGATGCATTATGGGCTTATAGAACTGCATATAAAAATCCTATGGGTATGTCTCCGTATAAAATGGTTTATTGTAAAGCATGTCACTTACCTCTCGAACTAGAACATAAGGCATATTGGGCTATTAAAGAGCTCAATTATGATTTCAAACTTGCTGGTGAGAAGAGGCTATTTGACATCAGCTCACTTGATGAATGGAGAACTCAGGCCTATGAGAATGCCAAACTGTTTAAAGAAAAAGTTTAAAGATGGCATGACAAAAGGATACAAAAGCGTGAGTTTAATGTAGGTGATTATGTTTTGCTATACAACTCTCGTTTAAGATTTTTTGCACGAAAACTCCTATCTAAATGGCAAGGTCTTTACATTATCGAGCAGGTCTATCATTCCGGTGCCATAGAAATCAACAACTTCGAAGGTACAAGCACGAAGGTGGTGAACGGTCAAAGAATCACACACTATATATCAGCTAATCCTATAAATGTTGAAACCAATGTTATTGACACCGTAACCCCGAAGGAGTACATAAGGGACACTTTCCAGAATGTTTCAGACCCCGAAAAGGAATAGGTATGTGGTACGGTAAGTAAACCGACTCCAAAACAGTTCTATTAGCAATTTTTCTCCGTTTTGGAATATTTAAAAAAAGGAAAATAAGAAGTAGTCCGGGAAGGACACGAGGCGTCCACGAGGATGGAGGGCGCGCACCCTGCCTCGTGGGCACCTCGTGTGCCATCCGGACTCCGTTTTCTTGCACGATACTTCCTTTGGTTGCTAAAAATTCATTATATAATCTCCCGAAGGTTTTGACCACCGTACCTCGACGAAATCCTCTATTTCTTGTTTTGTTTCTGCCACAGATTAGAGCAATATGTCATCTCCCTCCTCCAACAATGTGGGCAATGATGCTTGGCTAATGAAGATAGAGACGAAGCGAGAAGAAATCGGGGAAATCAAGGAAGGTGACAAGATCAAGGAGGCCGCAAAGGAGCAAGTCCCAACAGTAGAAGAAGAAGGCTTCTCTCAACCTTACTATAATCATCTCACCCCAACTGAGATTGAAGCTTTCGAGATGATTGAGCTTGCTCGCATACAAAATAAGTATCTCACACGTGAAAAATATTTTGTTGCAAGAGCATATCACCGCACTCAAGGGCATTATCCGCAAGCTGGAGGATCTCCTACGCTCGATGTGCGACTACCCATCTTCAACAACTCCATCATCACTACCTCCGAAGAAAGAGACATAATCACATGGGTATGGGCACTCCCCTTGGCAACCACCAAGCTTGGGGGAGGTGCCCCGGTATCGTATCATCATCACACTTCTATCTTTACCATTTTTCTTAGTTCGATCCTTTTGGTTATATCTTTATCTAGTAGAATAAAGTTTAGTATGATCTAGCTTTTAGTTTTTGTATTGATCCCTATCTATGTAATCAAGTTCGTGAGCTATATATAATAAAGATTAGTTTTGAGTTGAGGGCTTTGCTATCTTGCTATGATCTTGAGGGAATAAAAAATAAAAGAAAGAATAAAAGGAAATAAAAAGATCATATTGATCTTATGGACAGTAATGACTTCACATATAAAGAGTATGATGAATAAAAGTTGTTGAGAGATGGCAAACATAGTTTTGGTCATCGTTGCAATTAATAGGAAGTAATAAAGAAAGAGAGGTTTTCACATATAAATATACTATCTTGGACATCTTTTATGGTTGTGAGCACTCATTAAAATATGACATGCTAAAAAGTTGATGTTGGACAAGGAAGACAACGTAATGGGTTATGTTTTCTTATATCCAAAATAAATTATATTGTCATGGATCATCCAACATGTTGAGCTTGCATTTCTCCCTCATGCTAGCCAAACTCTTTGCACCAAGTAGAGATACTACTTGTGCTTCCAAACATCCTAAACCCAGTTTTGCCATGAGAGTCCACCATACCTACCTAGGGATTGAGTAAGATCCTTCAAGTAAGTTGTCATTGTTGCAAGCAATAAAATTGCTCTCTAAATATGTATGATTTATTAGTGTGGAGAAAATAAGCTTTATACGAACTTGTGATATGGAAGAAATAAAAGCGACAGACTGCATAATAAAGGTCCTTATCACAAGTGGCAATATAAAGTGATGTTCTTTTGCATTAAGATTTTGTGCATCCAACCATAAAAGCACATGACAACCTCTGCTTCCCTCTACGAAGGGCCTATCTTTTATTTTCTACCTTATACAAGAGTCATGGTGATCTTCACCTTTCCTTTTTACATTTTATCCTTTGGCAAGCACTATGTGTTGGAAAGATCCTGATATATATATATCCAATTGGATGTGGGTTTTCATAAAGCATTATCATTGACATTACCCTTGAGGTAAAAGGTTGGGGGCGAAACTATAAGCCCCTATCTTTCTCTGTGTCCGATTAAAACTTCATACCCATAAGTATTGCATGAGTGTTAGCAATTGTGAAAGACTAAATGATAGTTGAGTATGTGGACTTGCTGAAAAGCTCTTATATTTGACTCTTTCCGATGTTATGATAAGTTGCAATTGCTTGAATGACTGAGATAGTTTGCTAGTTTTCAATGAAGTTTCTGATTCATACTTGATATTGTGAATAGATTGTTACTTAAGCATAAGAAATCATATGGCAATATACATATATGTTGCTGTTCTAAGAATGATCATGATGCCCTCATGTCCGTATTCTATTTTGTTGACACCTTTATCTCTAAACATGTGGACATATTTTTCGATTTTGGCTTCCGCTTGAGGACAAGCGAGGTCTAAGCTTGGGGGAGTTGATACGTCCATTTTGCATCATGCTTTTATATCGATATTTATTGCAATATGGGTTGTTACTACACATTATGTCACAATACTTATACCTTTTCTCTCTTATTTTACAAGGTTTACATGAAGAGGGAGAATGCCGGCAGCTGGATTCTGGGCTGGAAAAGGAGCAAAAATATTAGAGACCTATTCTGCACAACTCCAAAAGTCTTGAAACTCCACGAAAGTCATTTTTGGAATTTCTTAGAAATATTGGGCGAAAAAAGCACCAGAGGGGAGCCACCCTCTGTCCATGAGGGTGGGGGTGCACCGTACCTCCCGGGCGCGCCCCTGCCTTGTGGGCCACATGGAAGACCCCCGATGCCCATCTTCTGGTATAAGGTGTCTTTTGCCCTGGAAAAAAAATCATAAGGAAGCTTTTAGGACGAAGCACCACCATCTCGAGGCGAAACCTTGGCGGAACCAATCTAGGGCTCCGATGGAGCTGTTCTGCCGGGGAAACATCCCTTCGGGAGGGGGAAATCGTCAGCATCGATCCTCTCATCGGGAGGGGGTCAATCTCCATCAACATCTTCACCAGCACCATCTCCTCTCAAACCCTAGTTCATCTCTTGTATCCGATCTTTGTCTCAAAACCTCAGGTTGCTACATGTGGGTTGCTAGTAGTGTTGATTACTCCTTGTAGTTGATGCTAGTTGGTTTATTCGGTGGAATATCATATGTTCAGCTCCTTTATGCATATTAATACCCCTCTGATTATGAACATGAATATGATTTGTGAGTAGTTACGTTTTTTCCTAAGGACATGGGAGAAGTCTTGTTATAAGTTGTCATGTGAATTGGTGTTTGTTTGATATTTTGATGTGATGTATGTTGTCTCTCCTCTAGTGGTGTTATGTGAACATCGACTACATGACACTTCACCATTTTTTGGGCCTAGAGGAAGGCATTGGGAAGTAATAAGTAGATGATGGGTTGCTAGAGTGATAGAAGCTTAAACCCTAGTTTATGTGTTGCTTTGTAAGGGGCTGATTTGGATCCATATGTTTCATGCTATGGTTAGGTTTACCTTAATTCTTCTTTCGTAGTAGCGGATGCTTGCGAGAGGGGTTAATCATAAGTTGGATGCTTTTCCAAGGAAGGGCTTGACACGTCTCCAACGTATCTATAATTTTTGATTGTTCCATGCTATTATATTACCCATTTTGGATGTTTATGGGATTTACTTTACACTTTTATATTATTTTTGGGACTAACCTATTAACCGGAGGCCCAACCCAAATTGCTATTTTCTTGCCTATTTCAGTGTTTCAAAGAAAAGGAATATCAAACAGAGTCCAAACGGAATGAAACCTTCGGAAGAGTTATTTTTGGAACGGAAGCAATCCAGAAGACTTGGAGTAGACGTTAGGTAAGCTTTGAGGTGGCCACGAGGCAGGGAGGCACGCCCTACCCCCCTGGGTGCACCCCCACCCTCCTGGGCCCCTCATGGCTTCCCTGACTGACTTCTTTCGCCTATATATGTCCATATACCCTAAAAACATCGAGGACCATAATAGATCGGGAGTTCCACCATCGCAAGCCTCTGTTGCCACCAAAAATCAATCGGGACCCTGTTCCGGTACCCTGCCGGAGGGGGGATCCCTCACCGGTGGCCATCTTCGTCATCCCGGCGCTCTCCATGATGAAGGGGGAGTAGTTCATCCTCGGGGCTGAGGGTATGTACCAGTAGCTATGTGTTTGATCTCTCTCTCTCTCTCTCTCTCGCGCGTTCTTGATTTGGCACGATCTTGATGTATCGCGAGCTTTGCTATTATAGTTGGATCTTATGATGTTTCTCCCCCTCTACTCTCTTGTAATGGATTGAGTTTCCCTTTGAAGTTATCTTATTGGATTGAGTCTTTAAGGATTTGAGAACACTTGATGTATGTCTTGTCGTGCTTATCTGTGGTGACAATGGGATATTCACGTGATCTACTTGATGTATGTTTTGGTGATCAACTTGCGGGTTCAGTGACCTTGTGAACTTATGCATAGGGGTTGGCACACGTTTTTGTCTTGACTCTCCGGTAGAAACTTTAGGGCACTCTTTGAAGTTCTTTGTGTTGGTTGAATAGAGGAATCTAAGATTGTGTGATGCATATCGTATAATCATACCCATGGATACTTGAGGTGACATTGGAGTATCTAGGTGACATTAGGGTTTTGGTTGATTGGTGTCTTAAGGTGTTATTCTAGTACGAACTCTATGATAGATCGAACGGAAAGAATAGCTTCGTATTATTTTACTACGGACTCTTGATTAGATCGATCAGAAAGGATAACTTTGAGGTGGTTTTGTACCCTACAATAATCTCTTCATTTGTTCTCCACTATTAGTGACTTTGGAGTGACTCTTTGTTGCATGTTGAGGGATAGTTATATGATCCAGTTATGTTATTATTGTTGAGAGAACTTGCACTAGTGAAAGTATGAACCCTAGGCCTTGTTTCCTAGCATTGCAATACCGTTTACGCTCACTTTTACCACTTGTTACCTTGCTGTTTTTATATTTTCAGATTACAAATACTCATATCTACCATTCATATTGCACTTGTATCACCATCTCTTCGCTGAACTAGTGCACCTATACAATTTACCATTGTATTGGGTGTGTTGGGGACACAAGAGACTCTTTGTTATTTGGTTGCAGGGTTATTTGAGAGAGACCATCTTCATCCTATGCCTTCCACGGATTGATAAACCTTAGGTCATCCACTTGAGGGAAATTTGCTACTGTCCTACAAACCTCTGCACTTGGAGGCCCAACATCGTCTACAAGAAGATGGTTGTGTAGTAGACATCAGGGTAGTACCCAAGCACCGGTCCACCCACATGTCAAATTATCAAAGTAACGAACGCGAATCATATGAGCATGATGAAAACTAGCTTGACGATAATTCCCATGTGTCCTCGGGAGCGCTTTCCTTTATATAAGAGTCTGTCCATGCTTGTCCTTTGCTACAAAAAGGATTGGTCCACCATGCTGCACCTTGTTTACTTTTGTTGCTTGTTACCCGTTACCAAATACCTTATCACAAAACTATGTGTTACCGATAATTTCAGTGCTTGCAGAGAATACCTTACTAAAAACCATTTGTCATTTCCTTCTGCTCCTCGTTGGGTTCGACACTCTTACTTATCGAAAGGACTACCATAGACCCCCTATACTTGTGGGTCATCAGTGACCGTGCCGTCGGTGCGCTTCTTGGGACGAACGATGCCGCCGCAATTGCGCGAGTGTGTGGATGCCACGGAGCAACGACCACAGGAGCAGGCGGGGCGTCCGGAGCAGGCGAGGTGTCCGGAACAGGCGAGGCATCCGGAGCAGGCGAGGCCAGTCCAGCGAACTCCAGCGAAGAAGGACCGGGTGATAGCGGGTCGGGAGACAGCAGACTGGGGGACGTGGGCCCAAGCGACATGTGAGTCATTGCAGGCCCAGGCTAAGTGGGCGGCAGCGACACCCTCGCTGATGGCGGGGGTGACGATGGAGGGGAGGCCAGGCTATGAAGCGGCGACGTAGGCCGTTCCATCACCGGCTCCGACCCAGCCATAGTAGCCTACGCAGGCTCCGCCCCAGTGGTAGAAGGGGCTCCTGAGGCGGGGTCGAGGGCGGGAGGCGGTGCATGCACATGCACCGGTCGATCGACGTGCGCCACGGGCAGCGTAGTAGGTCCGTCAGGGAGAAGTTCCATGCGAGCTCCACGTCCAGTTCCTGCACCATGATTAGGTAACAACACAGGTGAATATGCAACATCTTCAAATTGGCTAGGCATAAGAGGAGATGAATGCATAGATGGTGCTGTGGTGGATGAGTGAGGCATGGCAAAAAAAGGGAAGACATTCTCATCGAAAATAACATCCAGAGATATGTAGACTCGATTAGTTGGGACATGGAGACACTTGTAGCCTTTATGGAGAGAACTATACCCCAAGAACACACACTTTTTGGAGTGAAACTCAAGTTTGTGATCATTATAAGGATGAAGATGAGGCCAACAAGCACACCCGAATACCTTGAAAAAGGTGTAGCCAGGAGTTTCATCCAAGAGAAGCTCAATAGGAGTTTTCATATTAAGAAAACGCGTAGGTAATCTGTTAATGAGAAAACACGCGATGGCAAAAGCATCACTCCAAAAGCGAAAAGGTGTAGAAGCATGAGCAAGAAGTGTGAGGCCGGTTTCAACTATATGGCGATGTTTGCGCTCAACAACGCCATTCTGCTGATGTGTATGTGGGCATGACAAACGATGGGAGATCCCAAGCTTATTAAAGAAAGTGTTGAGGTTGTGATATTCGCCCCCCCCCCCAATCTGACTGAACATGGATAATTTTATGCTTGAGTAGACGTTCAACATGCAATTGAAACTAAATGAATATATCAAACACATCAGATTTGCGCTTAAGAAGATAAAGCCATGTGAAACGACTATAGGCATCAACAAAACTGACATAGTAGTTGTGACCACTAACATATGTTTGTGCTGGACCCCACACATCAGAAAACACAATTTCAAGAGGACTCTTTACTTCTCTAGTAGATGAAACAAAAGGTAGATGATGACTTTTGCCTTGTTAACAGGCATCACACACGGATATCTCTTTATTGCTAGACTCTAATGGCAGCTCATGGCGGTGGAGTATGTGGCGAACAATGTGTGTGGCGGGATGACCAAAGCGAGAGTGCCACTGGGAAGGTGACACACGAACACCGCTTAAGACGCACGAGACGGATGGACCCTCTAAATGGTACAAGCCTTGGCTCAAGTGGCCGCTAAGTAGAACGTCCCGGGTTGCTCGATCCTTAACAAAAAGATTAAAAGGGTAAAATTCACATAGGACATGATTATCAAGGGTGAGCTTAGGGATAGATAAAAGATTGCGAGTCACCGAGGGAGCCCGCAAAACATTACGAAGATGGAGTTGCCTAGAGGGATGACTAGTTAAAAGAGATGGTTGGCCAATGTGAGAGATGGGCATACCTACACCATTGGCGGTGTGAACCTGATCGTGCCCGTAGTAGGGCTGGTAGGTGGAGAGTTTGCTGTGGCGCCGGTGTCCATGTACCAGGATGGATCAACATGATAGGATGGCGTGTACCCCTGGTCGACGCGCGGGTCCTTGCCCTTGGCGGTGATGTGGGTAGCCAGGACGGCGGCGATGTGGGCAGCCGGGGCGGCGGTGGGGGGACCAAAGTCTGCCATCGCAAATTGGCCCTCGTTGCGCTTGCCGTCGTTGCCGATGCCAAGGAAGCTCCTCTGAAAGCGGCGGTGACACTTGGAGGCGAGATGGCGTTCATGACCACATAGCTGGCATACCACCCGAGTGTTAGGGCCCCCACCCAAGGTCGATGCAGGGGGTGGGGCGGGCTTGCGAGATGACGGGGAAGGGGGACGCTGGCCGCGAGAAGCCCAGAAGGCTGCCGGCTGTGATGTGATGGTGGCGGAGGAGCGACAAGCCTTGACGCGCTGCTCGGTGAAGAGAAGTCATGAGTAGAGCTCGTGCGGGGGCATCGCTGGCTTGGCGTCGTGAACAGCCTCGACGAGATTGTCGTAGTCGGCGTCGAGGCCTTTGATGACAAAGCCAGCAAACTCCTCGTCGCTGAGCGGCCGACCGATAGAGGTGATTGTGTCCGCCAACACCTTCATCTTCTTGAAGTAGGTCATGGCGGAGGAGTCCAACTTCTTAATGTCAGTGAGCTCGCCGTGAAGGGCCATCGAGCGGGAGGTAGAGACCTCGGAAAAGGCGTGCTCCAGGGTCATCCAAGCGTCCATGGAGGTGGCAGTGAAGAGACAGAGACCTGCGACCTCGTCGCCGAGGGTGCCCTGGATGGCAGAGAGGATCGCCTGGTCCTGCTGCACCCACATATGGTGTTCCGAGTTAATGGCCGGGCCGTGTACGGTAGGGATGACCTACGGAGGACACGGTAGAGAACCGTCCACAAACCCTAGGAGAGACCGGCTGCGAAGCAGCGGTAGGACCTTGGCGCGCCAGAATAGGTTGTTGTCCGGCGTGAGTCTGATGGCGATCAAGTTGTCGAAGTGGAACGGCCCGGCGGGCGTGATGACGCCAGCAACAGGGGCGGCGGTTGGCGGAGCCGCGGTAGGAACCATAGCCATGACCGATGCCGCGTGTGGCGGCGCGAGAAGGATCGAGATCACAGCCACGGGTGGTGCCGTGAGCAAGGCCACGGGTGGCTCCGCGGGCAGCGCCTCCCCTGAGGTCACCGCGAGTGTCGAGGAGGATTGAGAGGGGGCCATCATGGACATCGGCGATGCAACTGGTGCTGAGGTCGTCGCGGGCAGTGACGGCGGGATTGGTGCTGAAAACATGGAGCCAACGGTGGTGGTGCCGAAGAACTAAGGCATCGACGGGGCCAGGGGGCGAGGTGGGAGGTTGAGGAGGGCGGCAAGCGACGCGGGGATTGACCCGGAGCTGGCGGCGCCCGAAGTGGAAGCGGTCATGGCTCCGGCGGCAGCAGCCCTAGGGTTTAGGGTTTTGGTGGTGCGGCGGCGGTGGGTGGAGTAGAGGACCTAGGTTAGACTTGATACCATGTAAAACGTAGGTTTGGGGAGAACTGGCTCAACCCTCTATGGGGTGGCCTATCACACACACACACACACACAAAGACACACACACACACACACACACATATATATATTATATATATAATGGTATCATACAAGTCCTATGCCAATATAGTATGGATTACACAATAAGGCTACAATACGAAGTCTAACATGGAGAAAGGCGGGCAATATATTTCAATGGTCTCCTTGGGGCAGTGAAGTTAGGGTTTTTGTCATGTGGCGAGATTTAATGCCAGGTGTTTCATATCTATGCAAGGGTTCTACAGCGACAATTGTGGCTTGAGGGCGCTGGTCCTTAGGGCACATGCACGAAGAGTTTCCGTATGTCATCAACAAGGTCAACCCGGCTCCTGTACAAGACTGGCAACAACGATACATCGATAGCTCGTCCTGGCGGCTATAGTGGTCGTTGGTGGTCTTGGAATATCTATGTAATTTTATTATGTTTGAGATGCTTTGTACTCCCGATGAACTTTTATAATAGATCTGAAGAACAATATTCAATTAAACCCTAGGACGACGCTAAGGGCTTGGACGACCATGAGCGAAATGTGTCAGAATGGCCTAGGCCCATGTACAATTTCTGAAATGTCATATTGGCCCGTGTGTAAAATGACAAGTGGTGGTAACTGTTGGGGAACGTAACAGAAATTCAAAAATTTTCCTACGAGTCACCAAGATCTATCTATGGAGAGACCAGCAACGAGGGGAAGGAGAGTGCATCTACATACCCCTGTAGATCGCTAAGCGGAAGCATTCAAGAGAACGGGGTTGAAGGAGTCGTACTCGTCGTGATCCAAATCACCGGAGATCCTAGTGCCGAACGGACGGCACCTCCGCGTTCAACACACGTACAACCCGGTGACATCTCCCATGCCTTGATCCAGCAAGGAGAGAGGGAGAGGTTAAGGAAGACTCCATCTAGCAGCAGCACAACGGCGTGGTGGTGATGGAGGAGCGTGGCAATCCTGCAGGGCTTTGCCAAGCACCGCGGGAGAGGAGAAGGGAGAGAGGTAGGGCTGCGCCATGGAGAGGTCAAAACTCATGTGTTGGCAGCCCTCAAGACCTCAACTATATATAGGGGAGAGGGAGGGGGGTGCGCCCCCTCTAGGGTTTCCACCCCAAGGGGTGCGGCAGCCCCAATCCCATCTAAGGGTGACGGCCAAGGGAGGAAGAGGGGAAACTTGCCCCCCAAGTTAGGTGGAAGCACCCCCTCCCCAAACCCTAGGCGCCTTGGGCCCTTGTGGGGGGGGGGGAGGGGCGCACCAGCCCACCTGGGGCTGGTCCCCTCCCACACTTGGCCCATGCAGCCCTCTAGGGATGGTGGCCCCACTTGGTGGACCCCCGAGACCCTCCCGGTGGTCCCGGTACGTTATCGATAAAACCCGAAACTTTTCCGGTGACCAAAACAGGACTTCCCATATATAAATCTTTACCTCCGGACCATTCCGGAACTCCTCATGATGTCCGGGATCTCATCCGGGACTCCGAACAACATTCGGTAACCACATACAAGCTTCCTTTATAACCCTAGCGTCATCGAACCTTAAGTGTGTAGACCCTACGGGTTCGGGAACCATGCAGACATGACCGAGACGTTCTCCGGTCAATAACCAACATCAGGATCTGGATACCCATGTTGGCTCCCACATGTTCCATGATGATCTCATCGGATGAACCACGATGTCAAGGACTCAATCGATCCCGTAAACAATTCCCTTTGTGTAGCGGTATAGTACTTGCTCGAGATTCGATCGTTGGTATACCAATACCTTTTTCAATCTCATTACCGGCAAGTATCTTTACTCATTCCGTAACACATCATCCCATGATCAACCCCTTGGTCACATTGTGCACATTATGATGATGTCCTACCGAGTGGGCCCAGAGATACCTCTCCGTCACACGGAGTGACAAATCCCAGTCTCGATTCGTGCCAACCCAACAGACACTTTCGGAGATACCTGTAGTGCACCTTTATAGCCACCCAGTTATGTTGTGACGTTTGGTACACCCAAAGCATTCCTACGGTATCCGGGAGTTGCACAATCTCATGGTCTAAAGAAATGATACTTGACATTTAAAAAGCTTTAGCATATGAACTACGATCTTTGTGCTAGGCTTAGGATTGGGTCTTGTCCATCACATCATTCTCCTAATGATGTGATCCCGTTATCAACGACATCCAATGTCCATGGTTAGGAAACCGTAACCATCTATTGATCAACGAGCTAGTCAATTAGAGGCTTACTAGGGACATGGTGTTGTCTATGTATCCACACATGTATCTGAGTTTCCTATCAATACAATTATAGCATGGATAATAAACGATTATCATGAACAAGGAAATATAATAATAGCTAATTTATTATTGCCTCTAGGGCATATTTCCAACAGTCTCCCACTTGCACTAGAGTTAATAATCTAGTTCACATCGCCAGTTGATTAACACTCACAGGTCACATCGCCATGCAACCAATATCCAAAGAGTTTACTAGTGTCATTAAACTAGTTCGCATCATCATGTGATTAAGACTCAATGAGTTCTGGAGTTTGATCATGTTTTGCTTGTGAGAGAAGTTTTTTAGTCAACGGGTCTGTAACATTCAGATCCGTATGTACTTGGCAAATCTCTAGGTCATATTGTAAATGCTGCTTCCACGCTCCACTTGGAGCTATTCCAAATGGTCGCTCCACCATACGTATCCGGATTGCTACTCGGAGTCATTCGGATAGGTGTTAAAGCTTGCATCGTCATAACCCTTTACGCCAAACTCTTTATCACCTCCATAATCGATAAACAAATCCTTATTCCTCTAAGGATGATTTTGACCGCTATCTGGTGATCCACTCCTTGATCACCTTTGTATCCTCTTGCCAGACATGTGGCAAGGCACACATCAGGTGCGGTACTTAGCATAGCATATTGTAGAGCCTACGTCTAAAGCATATGGGACGACCTTCGTCCTTTCTCTCTCTTCTGCTGTGGTCGAGCTTTAAGTCTTAACTTCATACCTTACAACTCAGGCAAGAACTCCTTCTTTGACTGATCCATCTTGAACACCCTCAAGATCATGTCAAGGTATATGCTCATTTGAAAGTACCATTTAGCGTTTTTGATCTATCCTCATAGATCTTGATGCTCAATGTTCAAGCAGCTTATTCCAGGTTTTCTATTGAGAAACACCTTTCAAATAACCCTATATGCTTTCCAGAAATTCTACATCATTTCTGATCAACAATATGTCAACAACATATACTCATCAGAAATTCTATAGTGCTCCCACTCACTTCTTTGGAAATACAAGTTTCTCATAAACTTTGTATAAATCCAAAGTCTTTGATCATCATATCAAAGTGCATATTCCAACTCCGAGATGCTTACTCCAGTCCATGGAAGGATCGCTGGAGCTAGCATACCTTTTAGCATCCTTAGGATCGACAAAACCTTTCTGATTGTATCACATACAACCTTTCCTTATGAAAACTGGTAAGGAAACTTGTTTTGACATCCATCTGCCAGATTTCATAAATGCAGCTTATGCTAACATGATTCCGACGGACTTTAAGTATTGCTACGGATGAGAAAATCTCATCGTAGTCAACTCCTTGAACTTGTGGAAAAACTCTTCGCCACAAGTCGAGCTTCATAGATGGTGATATTACCATCCACGTCCGTCTTCTTCTTAAAGATCCATTTATCTCAATGGCTTGCCGATCATTGGGCAAGTCCACCAAAGTCCATGCTTTGTTCTGATACATGGATCCTATCTCGGATTTCATGGCTTCTAACCATTTGTCGGAATTTGGGCCCACCATCGCTTCTCCATAGCTCATAGGTTCATTGTTGTCTAGCAACATGACCTTCAAGACAGGATTACTATACCACTCTGAAGCAGTACGCATCCTTGTCACCCTATGAGGTATGGTAGTGACTTGATCCGAAGTTTCATGATCACTATCATAAGCTTCTACTTGAATTGGTGTAGGTGCCACAGGAACAACTTCCTGTGCCCTGCTACACACTAGTTGTAGTGATGGTTCAATAACCATATCAAGTCTCCACCATCCTCCCACTCAACTTTTCGAGACAAAATTTTCCTCGAGAAAGGACCCGATTCAAGAAACAATCCCTATTGCTTTCAGATCTGAATTAGGAGGTATACCCAACAGTTTTGGGTGTCCTATGAAGATGCATTTTATCCGCTTTGGGTTCGAGCTTATCAACCTAAAACTTTTCACATAAGCGTCGCAGCCCCAAACCTTTAAGAAACGACAACTTAGATTTCTCCAAACCATAGTTCAAACGTGTCGTCTCAATGGAATTACGTGGAGCCCTATTAAAGTGAGTGCGGTTGTCTCTAATGCCTAACTCATGAACGATAGTGGTAATTCGATAAGAGACATCATGGTACGCACCATATCCAATAGGGTGCAACTATGATGTTCGGACACACCATCACACTATGGTGTTCTAGGCGGTATTAATTATGAAACAATTTCCACAATGTCTTAATTGCGTGCCAAAGCTTGTAACTCAGAAACTCATCTCTATGATCATATCATAGACATTTTATCCTCTTGTCACAATGATCTTCAAATTCACTCTGAAATTACTTGAACCATTCAATAATTCAGACTTGTGTTTCATCAAGTAAATATACTCAACATCTACTTGAATCATCTGTGAAGTAAGAACATAACGATATTCACTGCATGCCTCAGCGCTCATTGGACTGCACACATTAAAATGTGTTACTTCCAACAAGTTGCTATCTTATTCCATCTTACTGAAAACGAGGCTTTTCAGTCATCTTGCCCATGTGGTATGATTTGCATATCTCAAGTGATTCAAAATCAAGTGAGTCCAAACGATCCATCTGCATGGAGTTTCTTCATGCGTATACACCAATAGACATGGTTCGCATGTCTCAAACTTTTCAAAAAACGAGTGAGTCCAAAGATCCATCAACATGGAGCTTCTTCATGCGTTTACACCAATAGACATGGTTCGCATGTCTCAAACTTTTCGAAAAACGAGTGAGTCCAAACATCCATCAACATGGAGCTTCTTCATGCGTTTTATACCAATATGACTTACATGGCAGTGCCACAAGTAAGTGGTATTATCATTACTATATTATATCTTTTGGCATGAAAATGTGTATCACTATGATCGAGATTCAATAAACCATTCCTTTAGGTGCAAGACCATTGAAGGTATTATTCAAATAAATAGAGTAACCATTATTCTCCTTAAATGAATAACCGTATTGCAATAGACATAATCCAATCATGTCTATGCTCAACGCAAACACCAAATGAAAATTATTCAGGTTTAATACTAATCTTGATGGTAGAGGGAGCGTGCGATGTTTGATCACATCAAACTTGGAAACACTTCCAACACATATCGTCAGCTCACCTTTAGCTAGTCTCCGTTTATTCCGTAGCTCTTTTATTTCGAGTTACTAACACTTAGCAACCGAACCGGTATCTTAATACCCTGGTGCTACTAGGAGTACTAGTAAAGTACACATTAACATAATGTATATCCAATATACTTCTATCGACTTTGCCAGCCTTCTCATCTACCAAGTATCTAGGGTAATTCTTCTCTAGTGGTTGTTCCCCTTATTACAGAAGCACTTAGTCTCGGGTTTGGGTTCAACCTTGGGTTTCTTCACTAGAGCAGCAGCTGATTTGCCGTTTCATGAAGTATCCCTTCTTGCCCTTCCCCTTCTTGAAACTAGTGGTTTCACCAACCATCAACAATTGATGCTCCTTCTTTATTTCTACTTTCGCGGTGTCAAACATTGCGAATACCTCAAGGATCATCATATCTATCTCTGATATGTTATAGTTCATCACGAAGCTCTAGCAGCTTGGTGGCAATGACTTTGGAGAAACATCACTATCTCATCTGGAAGATCAACTCCCACTCGATTCAAGTGATTGTTGCACTCAGACAATCTGAGCACAAGCTCAACGATTGAGCTTTTTCCCCTTAGTCTGCAGGCTAAGAAAATCGTCGGAGGTCTTATACCTCTTGACATGGGCACGAGCCTGGAATCCCAATTTCAGCCCTCGAAACATCTCATATGTTCCACGATGTTTCGAAAAACGTCTTTGGTGCCTATTCTCTAAACCATTTAACTGAACTATCACGTAGTTATCAAAATGTGTATGTTCGATGTTCGCAACATCCACAGACGACGTTTGGGGTTCAGCACACTGAGCGGTGCATTAAGGACATAAGCTTTCTACTGTCTGCATAATCGCTACTTTCAACTTTCAACTATATTTTCTCTAGGAACATATCTAAACAGTGGAACTAAAGCGCGAGCTTACGACATAATTTGCAAAAGATCTTTTGACTATGTTCAGGATAATTAAGTTCATCTTATGAACTCCCACTCAGATAGACATCCCTCTAGTCATCTAAGTGATTACATGATCGGAGTCAACTAAGCCATGTCCGATCATCACGTGAGACGGACTAGTCATCATCGGTGAACATCTTCATGTTGATCGCATCTACTATACGACTCATGCTCGACCTTTCGGTCTCTTGTGTTCCGAGGCCATGTCTGTACATGCTAGGCTCATCAAGTCAACCTAAGTGTTTCGCGTGTGTAAATTTGGCTTACACCCGTTGTATGTGAATGTAGGAATCTATCACACCCGTTCATCACGTGGTGCTTCGAAACGACGAACTTTCGCAACGGTGCACAGTTAGGGGGAACACTTTCTTGAAATTTTAATGAGGGATCATCTTATTTACTACCATTGTTCTAAGCAAATAAGATGCATAAACATGATAAACATCACATGCAATCAAATAGTGACATGATATGGCCAATATCATATTGCTCCTTTTTGGTCTCCATCTTCGGGGCTCCATGATCATCATCGTCACCAGCATGACACCATGATCTCCATCATCATGATCTCCATCATCGTGTCTCCATGAAGTTGTCTCGCCAGCTTATTACTTCTACTACTATGGCTACTGGTTAGCAATAAAGTAAAGTAATTACATGGAGTTATTCAATGACATGTAGGTCATACAATAAATAAAGACAACTCCTATGGCTCCTGCCGGTTGTCATACTCATCGACATGCAAGTCGTGATTCCTATTACAAGAACATGATCAATCTCATACATCACATATCATTCATCACATTCTTCTTGGCCATATCACATCACATAGCATACCCTGCAAAAACAAGTTAGACGTCCTCTAATTGTTGTTTGCATGTTTTACGTGGCTGCTATGGGTTTCTAGCAAGAACCTTTCTTACCTACGCAAAAACCACAACGTGATATGTCAATTGCTATTTACCCTTCATAAGGACCCTTTTCATCGAATCCGATCCGACTAAAGTGGGAGAGACTGGCACCCTCTAGCCACCTTATGCACCAAGTGCATGTCAGTCGGTGGAACCTGTCTCATGTAAGTGTACGTGTAAGGTCGGTCCGGGCCGCTTCATCCCACAATACTGTCGAAACAAGATTGGACTAGTAATGGTAAGCATATTGAACAAAATCAACGCCCACAACTACTTTGTGTTCTACTTGTGCAAAGAATCTACGCAATAGACCTAGCTCATGATGCCACTGTTGGGGAACGTAGCAAAAATTCAAAAAATTTCCTACGAGTCACCAAGATCTATCTATGGAGAGACCAGCAACGAGGGGAAGGAGAGTGCATCTACATACCCTTGTAGATCGCTAAGCGGAAGCGTTCAAGAGAACGGGGTTGAAGGAGTTGTACTCGTCGTGATCCAAATCACCGGAGATCCTAGTGCCGAACGGACGGCACCTCCGCGTTCAACACACGTACAGCCCGGTGACGTCTCCCATGCCTTGATCCAGCAAGGAGAGAGGGAGAGGTTGAGGAAGACTCCATCCAGCTGCAGCACAACGGCGTGGTGGTGATGGAGGAGCGTGACAATCCTGCAGGGCTTCGCCAAGCACCGCGGGAGAGGAGAAGGGAGAGAGGTAGGGCTGCGCCAGGGAGAGGTCAAAACTCATGTGTTGGCAGCCCTCAAGACCTCAACTATATATACGGGAGACGGAGGGGGTGCGCCCCCTCTAGGGTTTCCACCCCGAGGGGTGCGGCAGCCCCAATCCCATCTAAGGGTGGCGGCCAAGGGGGGGGGGGAAGAGGGGAAACTTGCCCCCCAAGTTAGGTGGAAGCACCCCCTCCCCAAACCCTAGGCGCCTTGGGCCCTTGTGGGGGGCGCACCAGCCCACCTGGGGCTGGTCCCCTCCCACACTTGGCCCATGCGGCCCTCTGGGGATGGTGGCCCCACTTGGTGGACCCCCGGGACCCTCCCGGTGGTCCCGGTACGTTACCGATAAAACCCGAAACTTTTCCGGTGACCAAAACAGGACTTCCCATATATAAATCTTTACCTCCGGACCATTCCGGAACTCCTCGTGATATCCGGGATCTCATCCGGGACTCCGAACAACATTCGGTAACCACATACAAGCTTCCTTTATAACCCTAGCGTCATCGAACCTTAAGTGTGTAGACCCTACGGGTTCGGGAACCATGCAGACATGACCGAGACGTTCTTCGGTCAATAACCAACAGCGGGATCTGGATACCCATGTTGGCTCCCACATGTTCCACGATGATCTCATCGGATGAACCACGATGTCAAGGACTCAATCAATCCCGTATACAATTCCCTTTATCTAGCGGTATAGTACTTGCCCGAGATTCGATCGTCGGTATACCGATACCTTGTTCAATCTCGTTACCGGCAAGTCTCTTTACTCGTTCCGTAACACATCATCCCGTGATCAACCCCTTGGTCACATTGTGCACATTATGATGATGTCCTACCGAGTGGGCCCAGAGATACCTCTCCGTCACACGGAGTGACAAATCCCAGTCTCGATTCGTGCCAACCCAACAGACACTTTCGGAGATACCTGTAGTGCACCTTTATAGCCACCCAGTTACGTTGTGACGTTTGGTACACCCAAAGCATTCCTACGGTATCCGGGAGTTGCACAATATCATGGTCTAAGGAAATGATACTTGACATTAAAAAGCTTTAGCATATGAACTACGATATTTGTGCTAGGCTTAGGATTGGGTCTTGTCCATCACATCATTCTCCTAATGATGTGATCCCGTTATCAACGACATCCAATGTCCATGGTCAGGAAACCGTAACCATCTATTAATCAACGAGCTAGTCAATTAGAGGCTTACTAGGGACATGGTGTTGTCTATGTATCCACACATGTATCTGAGTTTCCTATCAATACAATTATAGCATGGATAATAAACGATTATCATGAACAAGGAAATATAATAATAGCTAATTTATTATTGCCTCTAGGGCATATCTCCAATAGTAACCTCTTTATATTGTGGTGTCTTCCCGTCACACTAGGTGGTGTGAGAAAGAAGAGACCACGCTCGTCTCGCCTGGCCGGGGCCGAAGCGACGCATGTATGAGCCATGCGCGTGAATGGTTCGCAGAAATCTGGTTCATTGTATTTAGGGCCATCCCTAGGGGGGGGGGGCAGGGAAGGTGGCCACCCCGGGCCCAGAATCGAGGGGCTCCACCCCAGGTATACAGCTAGGCTATGGCTGAACATATTTCGGTGAGAAAAATTCACTACAAGACCTATTAGTTGCGCTGGTGCCCACTTTAGTCCCTATGGTTACAAATACCCGAAATATAGTCACCAAACTTGCACTTGAGGGTCATCTATGGTCCATTATACGGTTTGGTCTACAGACATGCTGATCTGGCCCGAGTCAACCGCTGCTAAGTGTGCATTGACTGCCACATCTTCCAGCTCGCTCGAATACGCATGTACGCAGTTTTTTTTTGCAAAATTGTCGGTTATTAAAACCTCTGTGGCTCTGCGGCGGCTCGCGGTCGTCGGGCGACGACTCCGAGTACGACTACAGCGACTCCGAGCCTCCCGGCTCCTGCATCTCCCGCCCGACCCGCCGCGCACGTTGTGCAGCTGTTGCGTGGCGTCGAAGGTGATCACCCGCCCCTTCCATGGGTCCTTGCTCAGCTCCAAGATCAGCAGCCCCAGCGCGATGGCCGCGGCCGCGGGCGGCTTCTACACCGAGATAGAGAGGGCGCACATGGCGATGCAGTTATTGAGCCGACCCTCCGAGCCGCCCCGCTCCTGCGTCTCGCGCCCGCTGAAGGCAGAGGGGAAGGCGCTCGCATATGCCTCGTCGGGCGACCCCTATGTCGACTTCTTCTTCCAGGTCGTCCCGGGCGCCACGGCGGCCGCTGTCATAGCCGCGGTCCTCAGCGTCGCCTAGGCCGGCGATGCGTGCATGGCGCTCTGCCTCGTGTGCCACCTCCGCGGCGTCTGCGGCATCGGCAAGTCCGACCGGGAGTTGGTTGGTGGCCTGCTCTTCTCGTCAAGTCCACCTCCGTGGCGAAAAGCGAGCGATGCCGTTGGTGGCCTCGTGATCCACGAATGTCCGCGCTCACTTTGGAACCATGGCCTGCTCTGCTCTCTGTGCTTGCCGCCTCTGCTTTTGCCGCATGAGGCTTTTGTAGCCTGGTCCAGCAACGGCCACGGCCACATACGGCTAAATCTTGTGTTTTGACCCTTTTTGCATAACATTTCAGGATCTGACCCTGGTTTGAATTTTTTTCGGGATTTGACCCTTTCGCTACCGCCACGGGAGCGGGCGGTAGGGTTATATAGCCTACCTCCAGGGACCCTGGCGGTAGGGTGCGGCGGAGGGGGACGGCCGCCATCTCCACGTGCTGACACGGATTAGCACCCTACCGCCAGGGACCCTAGCGGTAGGCTGTATAACCCTACCGCCAGCCCCCTGGCGGTAGGGTGTGTCAGGATTTTTGCCTCGAAAACCCTCTGTAAGGACTTATGCGAGCGCCCTGGCAGTAGGGTCAACCTATCGCCATAGGGGCTGGCGGTAGGCTGTCTGATCCTATCGCCAGGGTCCTTGGCGGTAGGGTCTTGCCTATATCCAAGTTCAATTTCTTTCTTCTTTCCAAGAACAACAGATCTCAAACAATGACATAGAGTTAAAAACAGCAATGGTATAGAGTCAAATAACAGATCTCAATCAATTAAACTTGGGCATCACATACACATGTCATACGGAGTTCCACATAAACTTGTGCATAATAAGCAAACGAAGTTCAACTACTTAGTTCCACATAGCAAACAGAGTTTCAAAAATAGCAAACACATAGTTCAAATAGCAAACACATAGTTCAAATAGCAAACACTTAGTTTCACAACCACTATACTTTTCAACTACAACCAAGTATCGATAGCAGAATTTAATTCATCCTTCCCCTCTTGCTATTGGATGCACGGTCCTCGTTCCTCTTTGAACGAGTCTGTTCGGTGTTCTTCTTGGACCATCGAGGAACCGGTCTCTGGAAAGGGTCCGGACTCAGCAAATCCTTCTTCTTCGGATTCCTCTTCGGCAGCTGAGATGGTTGAGATGATTGAGTTGGTGGAGGTCCGTAATCTTCATCGTACTCCTCCTCACCATCGCTCTCATTCTCCTCTTCCCCATGATAGGTCTCCTCCTCCTCTCCTTCATTTGTGGCCTCCTCCTCCTCCCCCTCCTCCTCAACCAACCTAGACAACGAGGGACCATGGCTCGATGAGGCGATGTGACCCTGTGTGGCTTCGGGATGATAAGCTTCAACCGACCCAGCTCCAGCACACCCAAGCTGGCCTACCAGCTTGTGACAAACCTTCACCAACTTCTAGACTCACAATGAAACAAGGGCATAATAAGTATCAGATTTATGATTGCAAGTGAACAAGATGCATTTGTTCCGAGGAGGCTGAAATTGTACCTTCATTGTCCCCCTCAATTTATTCTCAAATTGTACGCTCCCGGGGATATCACCTAGTGCACCAGAGGCGTCAAAGATGCATCTGTTCAGCTCACCAGACTGTAGAGGCATAAGTCAGTCACGATGACGAATAAAATAATTAAATACAACTGTCGGTTCAAACTTACCACTCTGTTGATGAGGGGTGCAAACTCCCTAAATGCACTATGCATGTCTCTGATGCCGGTCTGGTAGGCCTCTTCCTCGGGGTCATCCTCTCCAGCTCCGAGATGTCTTCCGCCGTCCACTGAGGCCTGAGACGAATATGGTGCTTACGTCCATCATCATACCACCTCATGTGTTGGTCCTCGCAAGCATTCCAGTCAATCACTCTCCTCTCCACATCTTTACGGGAGTTCCATTGGTTCAACGCCATCACATGAGTTTTATGCTCCTCTCCCCAGTCTGTGATCAACTGATTCTTCTGCCGGCTCATCCTGCAAGGCATTAGCAACAAGAAACATCATAATAAAGTCGAACGCAATGAAATCATGGGCACGAAGAACAAGCACGAGCACTCACAAGTGGAGTGCGTGGCCGCCGGTATCGGTCAGTTGGACCGGTGTGGTATGTTGATACATCCCAAACTGAGCGGCCACACAGTGTGGCAAGTGCCACTCGACGGCGTACACACATATCATGGGCACGATGCACCGCCAAAGAGCACGGTCCGCATCGCGCATCACGTTCAGATCAAAGTCCCACTCTCGATCATGATACGGCCACCAGTTTACCTATTACATATACATGCATAAGTCCCCGCTCTCGATCAAAAGTGAAATCAAAGAGAAAGATGGTGAGCGAGTTCATATACCTGCATAATCGACAAAGCGTCGATCTCGTTGGTGTAGGCCTTGTACGAAGTCTTGTTTAGGCCCATGTAGAGTTTGACAACGTCCCACTCGTACGCTACAGTGGGTGTCGAGTATCGTCGCCGTCCTCGCTATAGGTGAGGGAGTCCTGGATTAGGGGGTATCCGGACAACCAGACTATACACTTTGGCCGTACTGTTGGACCGTGAAGATACAAGACTCAAGACTTCGTCCCGTGTCTGGATGGGACTCTCCTTTGTGTGGAAGACAAGCTTGGCAATCCAGATATTAGATCTCCTTCTTTGTAACCGACTCTGTGTAAACCCTAGCCTCCTTCGGTGTCTATATAAACCGGAGGGTTTAGTCCATGGAGGGACAATCATAATCATCATAGGCTAGCTTCTAGGGTTTAGCCTCTCCGATCTCGTGGTAGATCAACTCTTGTAATACTCATATCATCAAGATCAATCAAGCAGGAAGTAGGGTTTTACCTCCATCGAGAGGGCCCGGACCTGGGTAAAACATCGTGTCCCTTGCCTCCTGTTACCATTAGCCTTAGACGCACAGATTGGGACCCCCTACCCGAGATCCGCCGGTTTTGACACCGACATTGGTGCTTTCATTGAGAGTTCCTCTGTGTCGTTGCTGCAAGGCTCGATGGCCCCTTCAATCATCAACAACAACGCGGTCCAGGGTGAGACTTTTCTCCCCGGACAGATCTTCGTGTTCGGCGGCTTCGCACTTCGGGCCAATTCGCGCGGCCATCTGGAGCAGATCGACAGCTACGCCCCTGGCCATTAGGTCAGGTTCGGAAACTTGAACTACACGGCCGATATCCGCGGAGACTTGATCATCGACGGACTTGGGCCTACGCTAGGAGCGCCGAACAGTTACGGCCGAGCATGGCATAGACCTACTATTAGACAATACTCGGGATATCGCGCATGCAGGAGCTCCGGACCTAAATCCGGGGCAGATTGCGTCATCCAGGGACGGGTGGATAGACCCCGCCTCGAAGGCCGCATGCTCATCGGCGGTAGAGTCGAACACATACTCCACCCCCAAGGAAGCCTATGTCACCGGACCCCCGGACTCGTGTCCGGCTGTAGGTTCCAAACCGCGCACCCCCGAGCCCGCCGAATCTGGTCGGGCTCCGGTAATGGAGTTTACCGCTGCGGATATCTTCCAGCACTCGCCCTTTGGCGACATGCTGAACTTATTAAAGTTTCTCTCTTTGTTGGGAGACTCTCGGCCGAACTATGTCTGGCTCAAATGGGAAGCAGGCTACGAGGGAATTCGTTGCCCACCCACCACCCACTTCATTGCCATGGTGGATGATTTGACCGACGTACTTGACTTTGACTCTAAATACATCGACGGTGTGGACGACGATGTAGGAGAAGAACAGGAGCCACCTCCCACGAGGCGCTGGACAGCCACCTCCTCGTATGATATATATATGGTGGACACTCCAAAAGAAACCAATGGAGATGAGGCAATAAAGGACAACCCCTCAAGGAAGAAAGCAAAGCATGGGTGTCATCGGTGCTGCTCCAAGCCCCGCCATAGCAATACTGGCATGGGAGACGAAAACAATCCGGATGGTGCCGAAGATGAATACAAGCCAGATCAGCCTGCCTTCGAGCAGGCCAAACAGGAAGACGGGCAGGTCAACCCAGACGAATAGGCGACAGATGGATACCCGGAGGAGGACAACTACATGCCCCCCTTTGAAGACGAGATAAGCCTCAGTGACGATGAATTCGGCGTGCCTGAGGATCCCGTAGAGCAGGAGCGCTTCAAGCGCCGGCTTATGGCCACCCCGAGGAGCCTGAAAAAGAAGCAGCAGCAGCTTCAAGCTGATCAAGATCTGCTCACAGACAGATGGACTGAAGTCCTGGCAGCCGAGGAATATGGACTCGAGCGCCACACCAAAGGTTACCCAAAGCATAAGTTGCTACCTCAACTCGATGAGGAGCCTGTACTACCAGCACAGGCCGAGGCTGAACGGCCACCTCATGGCCGGGATAAAATGGCGTATCAGCCCGAATAACAGCCCGTACCCCCACGCCAACAAACTACGGCCTGGGGAAATAGGCAGGACCTGCGAGACATACTGGAAAACAAGACAGGACAGCCAAGATCGATCTACGAATCGCGGGGGTGCGCCCCAGCACGTGACGATGATCGTCACACAGGATATACTGTCAACAAGTCCGGCTGGGCCGAACATAGCCAACCAGACTTATTCGAACTACGTAGCCACATAGCCCGGCATAGAAGCGCCGCACACCCCCTCTGCTTCACTGACGAAGTGATGGATCACGAACTCCCAGAAGGGTTTAAACCCGTAAACATCGAATCATACGATGGCAGAACAGACCCCGCAGTATGGATCAAAGATTTCCTTCTCCACATTCACATGGCCCGCGGTGACGATCTACATGCCATCAAGTATCTTCCCCTTAAGCTCAAAGGACCGGCCCGACACTGGCTAAATAGCCTGCCGGCAAATTCCATCGGCAGTTGGGAAAACCTGGAGGACGCGTTCCTCGACAACTTCCAGGGCACGTACGTGCGACCACCGGATGCTGATAACTTGAGTCACATTACCCAACAACCCGGAGATTCAGCCAGAAAATTCTGGACTCGGTTCCTAACTAAAAATAATCAAATTGTCGACTGTCCGGACGCCGAAGCCTTGGCGGCCTTTAAGCATAATATCTGCAACGAGTGGCTCGCCCGACACCTCGGCCAGGAAAAGCCGAAGTCCATGGAGGCCCTCACGACACTCATGACCCGCTTTTGCGCGGGCGAGGACAGCTGGTTGGCCCGCAGTAGCACCACGCCAATAAACTTCGGCACTTCAGATATCCGCGACAATAACGGCAAGCCATGGCGCAATAGACATAAGCGTCGGAACAATGGAGACAACACCGAAGACATGGCAGTCAACGCCAGATTCAGTGGCTCAAAAAACAGTCAGCGGAAAAAGCCATTCAAAAGAAACAATCAGGGATCGTCCAGTCTGGACCACATACTTGATCGCTCATGCCAAATTCACGGCACCCCTGATAAGCCAGCAAACCACACTAAGAGAGATTGCTGGGTGTTCAAACAAGCCGGCAAAATAAATGCCGAAAACAAGCACAAGGGGCTGCACAGCGACGATGATGAGGAGCCCCGGCGTCCGAACACGGGGGGACAGAAGAAATTTCCTCCCCAGGTGAAAACGGTCAATATGATCTATGCCACCCACATTCCCAAACGGGAAAGAAAACGAGCACTAAGGGACGTTTATGCGATGGAGCTAGTCGCCCCAAAGTTCAACCCATGGTCAGCCTGTCCGATCACTTTTGATCTTAGGGATCACCCTACCAGCATCCGTCATGGCGGTTCAGCCTCATTGGTCCTCGACCCAATCATCGACGGATTCCACCTTATGCGAGTCCTTATGGATGGTGGCAGTAGCCTGAACCTGCTTTATCAGGACACTGTGTGCAAAATGGGTATCGGTCCCTCAAGGATTAAGCCCACCAGAACCACCTTCAAAGGTGTAATTATAGGAGTAGAGGCCCATTGTACGGGCTCAATAACACTGGAAGTGGTCTTCGGATCCCCGGATAACTTCCGAAGAGAGGAGTTAATCTTTGACATCGTCCCTTTTTGCAGTGGCTCATACACTTCTCGGACGAACCGCATTCGCTCAATTCAATGCGGTACCACACTATGCATACCTCAAGCTCAAGATGCCAGGACCTCGCGTGGTTATAACAGTCAATGGAAACACAGACTGCTCTCTCCATACAGAATAGCACACTACGGCCCTTGCGGCAGAAGTACAAAGCAGCCTTCTCCAGTAAACCACCAATCCGGCGACAACAACCCCGAACACCATCAAGCGAGTCTGGAGCACCCTACAACAGGATCGCCAGGCACGCCAAGAGCATGACTAGCAGTCCAGCCTCCGCCCTAATCCCATTCAAGCAGCATTTGTGCCGCGCGTACACAATTATGCACTCAAAAATCCATGGGCATAGGCGGAGGCGCAATGGTGATGCGGTCAACAGTGCGGTTCAGCCGCAACATACTTTAATAAACCCCCCTTTTCTCTTTCAGGACCCTACTTTCGAGCAACCTCTTCAGAGAGCCGGATCATCGGACTTATCACAGGAGGGAAACCAAGGAGGCATAAGGTTTCACGCACGAAGGGAATACCCAGGTGGTATCTATCAATGATCATTATACATGTTTTATATACCTACATGCGGCCCGCCCTTGGATAGGACATGTCAAATAGTCCTATTTGCTTCTGCTCAACGCATCAATTGTACACATACGCTGAGACGTATTATTTATCAATGGGAGATAATATATAGCGTCAGCT
The DNA here is from genome assembly GCF_002162155.2 of Triticum dicoccoides. Lineage (NCBI taxonomy): Eukaryota > Viridiplantae > Streptophyta > Magnoliopsida > Poales > Poaceae > Triticum > Triticum dicoccoides. The sequence goes on from NC_041381.1 coordinate 637,499,448, forward strand.
TATTATTCCTATGTTCACATTTTCCCTAAAAATGTTTATTTAATATTGAGCCCGTAGACTTTGGTACGGTCAGTTTGCCAGGGGCTTCTCATGGTGCCCCTTAATACGGAAAGATAAGTCCGAACACTTTCAACTGTGCGGCACCCCGAATTTATAGCATTATATGCATCAGCTCCGAATCATGTCTTGGGTCAATAGTTGGGTTTGCCCGGCTCAATTGTTTTGGTACCTTATGTTCCGTTATATCGGCTAAGGTAGCGCAGGGAGAACTACTTCGATTGTGTCTCGGTTCTTCCGGACGAGCACCTCAGTAGAGAAAGCCGAAAACTGACTGTCATGATTAGGCGAGAGCTGGTGATACGTCTCCAACATATCTATAATTTTTGATTGCTCCATGCTACTTTATCTACTGTTTTAATATTGGGATTTATTATCCACTTTTATATTATTTTTGGGACTAACCTATTAACCGGAGGCCCAGCCCAGATTTGCTGTTTTATGCCTATTTCAGTGTTTCGAGGAAAAGGAATATCAGATGGAGTCAAAACGGAACGAAATCAACTGGAGAAGTTATTTTTGGAAGGAAAGCAACCCAGGGAACTTGGAGTGCACGTCAGGGGAGATACGGGCTGCCCACGAGGATGGGGGGGGGCGCCCACCCACCCCCCCGGGCGTGCCCCCCTACCTCATGGGCCCCCGTAGCTCCACCGACGTACCCCCTGCACCCATATATACTCTTGTACCCTAAAACTTCCAAAACAGAAGATAGATCGGGACTTCCGCCGCCGCAAGCCTCTGTAGCCACCAAAAACCTCTCGGGATCCTGTTCCGGCACCCTGCCGGAGGGGGATCCCATCACCGGTGGCCATCTTCATCATCCCGGTGCTATCCATGACGAGGAGGGAGTAGTTCACCCTCAGGGCTGAGGGTATGTACCAGTAGCTATGTGTTTGATCTCTCTCTCTCTCTCTCTCTCTCTCTCTCGTGTTCTCTCTCGTGTTCCATCTATGGCACGATCTTGATGTATCCCGATCTTTGCTATTGTAGTTGGATCTTATGATGTTTCTCCCCCTCTGCTCTCTTGTGATGAATTGAGTTTCCCCTTTGAAGTTATCTTATCGGATTGAGTCTTTTATGAGAACACTTGATGTATGTATTGCCGTGATTATCTGTGGTGACAATGGGATATCATGTGCCACTTGATGTATGTTTTGGTGATCAACTTGCGTGTTTCGTGACATTGGGAACCTATCCATAGGGGTTGGCACACGTTCTTGACTCTTCGATAGAAACTTTGGGGCACTCTTTGAAGTACTTTGTGTTGGTTGGATGAATCTGAGATTGTGTGATGCATATCGTATAATCATGCCCACGGATACTTGAGGTGACAATGGAGTATCTAGGTGACATTAGGGTTTTGGTTGATTTGCATCTTAAGGTGTTATTCTAGTACAAACTCTTTTATAGATTGATCCGAATGAATAACTTTGAGGTGGTTTCGTACCCTACCATAATATCTACGTTTGTTCTCCGCTATTAGTGGCTTTGGAGTGACTCTTTGTTGCATGTTGAGGGCTTGTTATATGATCTTTCTATGTTATTATTGTTGAGAGAACTTGCACTAGTGAAAGTATGAACCCTAGGCCTTGTTTACTATCATTGCAATACCGTTTACGCTCACGTTTATCACTTGTTACCTTGCTGTTTTTATTATTTCAGATTACAAAAACCTATATCTACTATCTATTTTGCACTTGTATCACCATCTCTTCGCCGAACTAGTGCACCTATACAATTTACCATTGTATTGGGTGTGTTGGGGACACAAGAGGATTTTTGTTATTTGGTTGCAGGGTTGTTTGAGAGAGACCATCTTCATCCTACGCCTCCTACAGATTGATAAACCTTAGGTCATCCACTTGAGGGAAATTTGCTACTGTCCTACAAACATGCGCACTTGCAGGCCCCACAACGTCTACAAGAAGAAGGTTGTGTAGTAGAATCAAGCTCTTTTCTGGTGCCATTGCCGGGGAGGTGAGCGCTTGAAGCTATATCTTTAGATCTTGCAATCGAATCTTTTTGTTTCTTGTTTTAGCACTAGTCTAGTTTGTAAAAGAAAACTACAAAAAAATGGAATTGAGTTTGTCTCATACGCTTCACCTTTTTAATATCTTTCGTGAAAATGATGGGGAGGAAAATTGTGCTCAAGTGCTAGAAGAAGAATTACATAGAATGCTTGGCATGAAATATGCGAATGATGAGCATGATTGCAATGTTGTTAGTATGAATTCTTTGAATATCCATGATGCTAAGGATATGCAAAACCACAAGCTTGGGGAAGCTATGTTTGATGAAGATGATATTTTTTGTCCCCCAAGCTTTGTTGAGCAAATTTATTATGGTGAAAGCATGCCTCGTATTGATGATGATTATTGTGATGATACGTATGCCATAAAGAAGAAGTTTGCTTATGTGGAGAGTAGTAAAATTTCTATGCTAGTAGATCATGAAAAGAATGCTTTAGGTGCTGGTTATATTGTTGAATTCATTCATGATGCTACTGAAAATTATTATGAGGGAGGAATATATGCTTGTAGGAATTGCAATAATGTCAAGTTTTCTCTCTATGTGCTTCAAGTTTTGAAGCTATGCTTGTTTTACCTTCCTATGCTAGTTGATTATTGTTCCCATAAGTTGTTTGCTCACAAAATCCCTATGCATAGGAAGTGGGTTAGACTTAAAAGTGCTAGTCATATGCTTTATAATGCTCCCGTTATGTTTCAATTCTTATCTTTTATGTGAGCATCATTGTCATCATCATGCCTAGCTAGAAAGGCATTAAAGAAAAGCGCTTGTTGGGAGACAACCCAATACTTATCCATACTGTTTTTGTGTGTTCACATGATTATGCTACTGTAGTAATCATGCTTTATAGCTTTTGTTTCAATAAAGTGCCAAGGAAGACCTTTAGGATGGCTTACGGTGATAGTTGTGTTGATCCTGCTGAAAATCAGAAACTTTTGCACCTAGTAAATTAGTTTTGTCAATTCACAGAAACATGCTCTTGATCTGATTCTTTTTGATATGGATTGGTACACGAATTTCTTAGGACTTACTAATTTGGTAGGATTTTTGGAGTTCCAGCAGTATACGTTTGATACAGATTACTACAGACTGTTCTGTTTTTGACAGATTCTGTTTTCTATGTGTTGTTTGCTTATTTTGATGAATCTATGAGTAGTATCAGAGGGTATGAACCATAGATAAGTTGGATTACAGTAGATATTACACCATTATGAATTTAGAATGAGTTCATTACAGTACCTAAGTGGTGGTTTTATTTTCTTGTACTAACGAAGCTTACGAGTTTTCTGTTGAGTTTTGTGTTGTGAAGTTTTCAAGTTTTGGGTAAGGATTCGATGGACTATGGAATAAGGAGTGGTAAGAGCCTAAGCTTGGGGATGCCCATGGCACCCCCAAGATATTCAAGGACAACCAAGAGCCTAAGCTTGGGGATGCCCCGGATGGCATCCCCTCTTTCGTCTTCGTTCATCGGTAACTTTACTTGGAGCTATATTTTTATTCACCACATGATATGTGTTTTGCTTGGAGCGTCATTTTATTTTGTTAGTCTTTGGTTGCTGTTATTTAGAATAGTGTTTTGCATCTTTAGTTTCAATAAAGAATTCAAGGATAGCCTTTGCCATGCTTATTTTGCTAGTATACATGTTGCTGTTTGAAAAACAGAAAGTTTTACCGCTGTTGCAAAAATTCCCTAGAAAAGTCAGAGAGTGGTATAATGTTGAATATTTTTGCATATTGAGCTATGATAAATTTATTATAGTGGGAATTTTAGTTCATAATTTTTGGAGTCAGGGAAGTATTGATACTCTTGCATTCTTTACAGACTATACTGTTTTGGCAGATTGCTGTTATGGTTGCATTGTTTGCATATGTTTGCTTAATTAATGATTCTGTTTGAGGATAGGAGTATTAAATATGCAGAGGCATTTAGTAAGCAATGTTGAATAATTATTGAAGTAATTTTTTACAGTAGAAAATGATAAGGTTTTGCATTGGTTTATACTAACCTATCTCACGAGTTCTTGTTGAGTTTGTTGTGAATGAAGCTTTTGATAAAAAAGAGAAACCATGATATGAGAGGAATTAAGGAGACACAAAAGCTCAAGCTTGGGGATACCCAAGGCACCCCAAGATAATATTTCAAGAATTCTCAAGCATCTAAGCTTGGGGATGCCCCGGTAGGCATCCCACCTTTCTTCTTCAACAACTATCGGTTAGTATCGGTTGAGCCTAAGTTTTTGCTTCTTCACATGAGTTGTGCTATCCTTGCAATGTAGTTTTATTTAGATTTTCTTGCTGTTTGAATAAAGTATCAAGATCTTAAATTATTAAATGAGAGAGAGTCTTCGCATAATTGCATAATTATTTAGCTACTCATTGACCTTCACTTATATCTTTCGGAGTAGTTTGTCATTTGCTCTAGTGCATCACTTATACCTTTTAGAGCATGGTGGTAGTTTTATTTTGAAGAAATAGATGAAATCTCATACTTCACTTAGATTATTTTGAGAGTCGTTAATAGCATGGTAATTTTCTTAATATTAATATACTTGGTATTCAAGATATGTGAAACTTTCTCATGAGTGTGTTGAATACTAAGAAAAATTTGATACTTGATAATTGTTTTGAGATATGGAGGTGATAATATCAAAGTTGTGCTAGTTGGGTGATTATGAATTTAAAGAATGCTTGTGTTGAAGTTAGCAAGTCTCGTAGCATGCACGTATGGTTAAAGTTGTGTAACAAAATTGAAATATGAAGTGTACCTGGCTTGCGCATCCTTATGAGTGGCGGTTGGGGACGAGCGGTGGTCTTTTCCTACCAATCTATCCCCCTAGGAGCATGCGCATAGTACTTGATTTTTGATGACTTCTAAATTTTTTGCAATAAGTATATGAGTTCTTTTGACCAATGTTTAGTCCATGGATTATACACACTCTCACCTTTCCGCCATTGCTAGCCTCTTCGGTACCGTGCATTGCCCTTTCTCACCTTGAGAGTTGGTGCAAACTTCGCCGGTGCATCCAAACCCCGTGATACGATACACTCTATCACACATAAACCTCCTTATATCTTCCTAAAAACAGCCACCATACCTACCTATCATGGCATTTCCATAGCCATTCCGAGATATATTTCCATGCAACTTCCATCATCATCATCATGACATATATTACTTTTGTCATATTGCCATTGCATGATAATGTTGTTGCCATCGTATTTGTGGCAAAGCCACCATGCATTATTTTTCATACATGTCACTCTTGATTCATTGCACCATCCCGGTACACTGCCGGAGGCATTCATATAGAGTCATATCTTGTTCTAAGTTTCGAGTTGTAATCCTTATGTTGTAACCAATAGAAGTGTGATGATCATCATTATTAGAGCATTGCCCAAACAAAAAAAAGAGAAAGGCCAAAAAAAGAAAGGACCAAAAAAAGAAAAGAAAGGCCAATGCTACTATCTCTTTTCCACACTTGTGCTTCAAAGTAGCACCTTGTTCTTCATGTAGTGAGTCTCATATATTGTGCTTCAAAGTAGCACCTTGTTCTTCATGTAGTGAGTCTCATAAGTTGTCTTTTTACACTAGTGGGAATTTTCATTATAGAACTTCTCTTGTATATTCCTACGATGGGATTCCTCAAATGCCCTAGGTCTTCATGAGCAAGCGAGTTGGATGCACACCCACTAGTTTTCTTTTGTTGAGCATTCATAGCTCTAGTGCATCCGTTGCATGGCAATCCCTACTCCTCATGTTGACATCAATTGATGGGCATCTCCATAGCCCGTTGATTATCCTCGTCAATGTGAGACTTTCTCCTTTTTTGTCTTCTCCACACAATCCCCATCATCATATTCTATTCCACCCATAGTGCTATATCCATGGCTCGCGCTCGTGTATTGCGTAAAGGTTGAAAAAGTTTGAGATTATTTGAGTATGAACCAATTGCTTGGCTTGTCATCGGGGGTATAGAAGTTGGGAACATCTTTGTGTGACGAAAATGAAGCATAGCCTAACTATATGATTTTGTAGGGATGAACTTTCTTTTGCCATGTTATTTTGAGAAGACATGATTGCTTTGATTAGTATGCTTGAACTATTATTATTTTTATGTCAATATGAACTTTTGTCTTGAATCTTTTGGATCTGAATATTCATATCACAAGTAAGAAGAGTTACATTGAAATTATGCCAAAGTATCACTCCACATCAAAAATTCCTTTTTATCATTTACCTACTCAAGGACGAGCAAGAATTAAGCTTGGGGATGCTTGATACGTCTCCAACGTATCTATAATTTTTGATTGCTCCATGCTACTTTATCTACTGTTTTAGGCAATATTGGGCTTTATTATCCACTTTTATATTATTTTGGGACTAACCTATTAACCGTAGGCCCAGCCCAGATTTGTTTTTTATGCCTATTTCAGTGTTTCGAGGAAAAGGAATATCAGATGGAGTCAAAACAGAACGAAATCAACTGGAGAAGTTATTTTTGGAAGGAAAGCAACCCAGGGAACTTGGAGTGCACGTCAGGGGAGATACGGGCTTCCCATGAGGGTGGGGGGTGTGCCCACCCCCTGGGCGCGCCCCCTACCTCAAGGGGCCCCCGTAGCTCCACCGATGTACCCCCTGCACCCATATATACTCTCGTACCCTAAAACTTCCAGAACAGAAGATAGATCGGGAGTTTCACCGCCGCAAGCCTTTGTAGCCACCAAAAACCACTCGGGAGCCCGTTCTAGCACCCTGCCGGAGGGGGATCCCATCACTGGTGGCCATCTTCATCATCCTGGCACTATCCATGACAAGGAGGGAGTAGTTCACCCTTGGGGCTGAGGGTATGTACCAGTTGCTATGTGTTTGATCTCTCTCTCTCTCTCTCTCTCTCTCTCTCTCTCGTGTTCTCTCTCGTGTTCCATCTATGGCACGATCTTGATGTATCCCGAGCTTTGCTATTGTAGTTGGATCTTATGATGTTTCTCCCCCTCTACTCTCTTGTGATGAATTGAGTCTCCCCTTTGAAGTTATCTTATCGGATTGAGTCTTTTATGAGAACACTTGATGTATGTCTTGCCGTGATTATCTGTGGTGACAATGGGATATCATGTGCCACTTGATGTATGTTTTGGTGATCAACTTGCGGGTTTCGTGACATTGGGAACCTATGCATAGGGGTTGGCACACGTTCTTGACTCTCCGATAGAAACTTTGGGGCACTCTTTGAAGTACTTTGTGTTGGTTGGATGAATCTGAGATTGTGTGATGCATATCGTAAAATCATGCCCACGGATACTTGAGGTGACAATGGAGTATCTAGCTGACATTAGGGTTTTGGTTGATTTGCGTCTTAAGGTGTTATTCTAGTACGAACTCTTTTATAGATTGATCCGAAAGAATAACTTTGAGGTGGTTCCGTACCCTACCATAATCTCTATGTTTGTTCCCCGCTATTAGTGGCTTTGGAGTGACTCTTTGTTGCATGTTGAGGGCTTGTTATACGATCTTTCTATGTTATTATTGTTGAGAGAACTTGCACTAGTGAAAGTATGAACCCTAGGCCTTGTTTCCTATCATTGCAATACCGTTTACGCTCACGTTTATCACTTGTTACCTTGCTGTTTTTATTATTTCAGATTACAAAAACCTATATCTACTATCTATTTTGCACTTGTATCACCATCTCTTCGCCGAACTAGTGCACCTATACAATTTACCATTGTATTGGGTGTGTTGGGGACACAAGAGACTTTTTGTTATTTGGTTGCAGGGTTGTTTGATAGAGACCATCTTCATCCTACGCCTCCTACGGATTGATAAACCTTAGATCATCCACTTGAGGGAAATTTGCTACTGTCCTACAAACCTGTGCACTTGCAGGCCCAACAATGTCTACAAGAAGAAGGTTGTGTAGTAGACATCACTGGTCGTTGTTCGAGAGGTCTTAAAATCCTTAAAGATTTTTCCGCTTTAGGCAAGGAGTCGGCCTCGTCCGATTTAGGCGTGTATAGCGCCCCAATTCGGCTTTCTGAATTCTAGGGGCTTCACCGCAATTTAAAATTGTAGACTTCTATGGCTAAGTGAGAGTTATAAAGCCGCATAGTCCGATTGCCTTGTTCGCTTTGTCAAACACCTCCTTCAAGGTCCAAAAATTTGGATAAAAGAGTGTTTTGGGTTTTCCACGAACACCCCAGTAATAGCTACGTGGGGGCGGAAGCCGACGACTGGCCTACTTTCAGAATTTTATAAATAGCCGCACAGAAGGTAATATTTTAAATCAACAAAGTGCTATATAGCGCAAACAAGTTCGTTTTCATATTACAAAGATGACATGAGTACATTCACTCAAAGATGGTGTCCTTGGTACATTCATCGGCCACGAGACGAGCACCTTTCATCACGCCATCATAATATACTCTGGCGGTCCTTCCTTCACCATCTTCTCTGCATCTAGCTTGGCCCAACGCATCTTCGCACGGGCAAAGGCCTGGCGAGCACCCTTAATGCAAACGGATCGCTTGATAACTTCAAGCCGCGGACAGGCGTTTACCATCCGCTTTATAAGGTCGAAGTAGCTGGCGGGCAGGGGCTCACCAGGCCACATTCGGACTATGAAATCCATCATGGCCACTTCGGCCGCCCTGTGGAGTTCAACCAATTGCTTCAGTTGGTCACTCAAAGGCATTGGGTGTTCGGCTCCAGCATACTGGGACCAGAACAGCTTCTCCGTTGAGCTCCCCTCTTCGGCACGGTAGAACTCCGTGGCATCCGCTATGCTGCGTGGCAGATCTACGAATGCCCCTGGAGAGCTCTGAATTCGGGTAAGTAAAAGAAATGTCTCCTCCACATGCTTGCTTTGCATAATGAATGCCTTACCCTCCGCTATCTTCTTGACCGCCTGGATTTTTTGCTGGGCCTTTTGCGCTTTGGCCTTGGTGTCTTTTGTGCTCAAAAGGCCTTCACAACACTACAAAAAAAAGACATCCGTGACATTTTGGGCCGAACGAATTTTTTTTCCTGTCATACATATGACACTTCTATGACGATAATTGTAACAAAACCCGGTATCATCATAGATGTGGTGGGCTCCTACTTCTATGACAAAAAATCATGACAGAAAATGGGCTTTTCGTCCTGGGCGGGGCGGAGACGCAGCTGCATGACATTCTTTGGGCCGTCCATGACGGAAAAAACCGTGGTAGAAGCGAGGGGGAGGAAAATTTTGGGGAGTTGCCGGTTACGGTGGGAGAGCGATGCGCGTTTCTCTCGTACAGGTACGCGCGTGTGTGCGAGGCGTTGGCTCTAACTGAACCCAAGCGAGGCATTGGGCTCTAACTGAACCCGAGCAATTGCACTGCAGGCTACGCGTTACTGAACCCGAGCAATCGATCGATGGCTGTTAACTGAACCCGATGGAGCGATTCCTTCGCTACTACTGCTAATGGAAGCCGAT
>NC_041381.1:637509597-637525207 GCF_002162155.2 Triticum dicoccoides
TGGATGAACAGTAGACGGTGGAGGGGTGGCCGTGGAGGGGTGGTTGAACAGGACCCCATGGTGTGGAGGGCTGGATGAACAGTAGACGGTGGAGGGGTGCCCGTGGAGGGGTGGTTGAACAGTAGCCGGTGGAGTAGCACGCGGTGGAGGCTGGATGAATAGGAGCCCGTGGAGGCTGGATGAGTAGGAGCACGTGGAGGCTGGAGGAGGTCGACGGTAGCCCGTGGAGGCTGGAGGAGGTCGACGGTGGAGATGAACAGTATCCCGTGGAGTCCCGTTTTGCGGTACGCCACACCCCTCCCGATGAACAGGAACCCCGTTTCGACCGTAGCGCTCCAACACAAGTCCGTTTCGTCCGTTTTGCGGTACGCCACACCCCTCACGATCAACAGGACCCCCGTTTCGACCGTAGGAGGTCCGTTTCGTCTGTTTTGCGGGACGCCACACCCCTCGCGATCAACAGGACCCCGTTTCGACCGTAGGAGGTTCGTTTCCTCCGTTTTGCGGTACGCCACACCCCTCCCGATCAACAGGACCCTGTTCCGAACGTAGGAGGTCCGTTTCCTCCATTGTGCGGTACGCCAGGCCTCGTTTCCATCGCCTGTTCCGTCCAAGCCGGTTGGATCCCACGCGTTCCGTTGCCTCCCGATGAACACGACGCATTCTGTTGCCTCCCATGGACACGACGCATTCCGTTGCCTCCCCATGAACACGACGCATTCTGTTGCCTCCCCATGAACACGACGATGACGTTGTTTCTCTGTTCCAACCCAGCCATGTACGTATGCGCGAGTAGGCGTTCGAGACCCTGCCCGTATGTAAGTACGTGGCTGTATTTTCTTTCTTGCACCCTCGCCGCTATACGTACATGTACATGCTACGTGCGCGCCTCTACTACGACACGTGCGCGCCTCTACATCGACCAATATGAACGTACACGTTCGTGACCAGAATGACAATGATACGTACGCTTCGACTAGGTGGGTCCAGACTGTCAGGCACTTCCTTGCCTACAAAGATGTAGCTGGTGGGTCCCAACAGTCAGGGGGCGAATCGTTTTGTTTTTTTGCCCGGACGCACTTCCTTGCATGCGAAGATGTAGCTGGTGGGTCCCAGCAGTCAGGGGGCGAATCGTTTTTCTTTGCCCGGACGCACTTCCTTGCGTGCGAAGATGTAGCTGGAGGGTCCCAGCAGTCAGGGGGGTGAATCATTTTTTTGCCCGGACGCACTTCCTTGCGTGCGAAGGTGCAGCTGGTGGGTCCCAAAGCAGTCAGGGGGGAAACGTTTTTTCGCGAAACACGGTGGCCCGTCCGGTGTGTCCCCACTGTCAGGTGGAGGAATAATTATTTTCCGCGTAATAAGGAGGCACTTCCTTGTTGCGGCCATGGACCCAGCTGTCAGCCTCTCCACATACAGTCCACGTCCGATGGAAGTCGTTCCTTGACCACGTTGACCACGCTGCACCGAGAGCACCAGGGCGGTGGACGAGGGCGAGGCCTAGGAAGGGGACGCCAGGGAGCCGGGGAAGACGCGACAGTGGAAGCCCGCGCAGAGAGGAGTACGAGGGTTCACTGGTTCGGCTGTGGTGTGAGGCTGCCATCGCCGCAGGGCCTATCCAGCGGTGGGAATAGTAGGGGGCGGTGAGGCCTCCGCGGCAGCACATCCGGCCACGGGAAGCAGGAGCATGCGGCACGACCGGCGCTGCTTTGGGCGGCTGGAGCAAGAAGACCAGAGGTTGAAGAAGCACTACGGCCGTTGGATGGATATTGTACGGTCACTTGAGCTAGAATCGTTTATATTGACTAAGTTGACAAAGCCCTCCGTCCCCGTCAACTTAGTAGGCCCACAAGTCAGCCTCCCACCAAGGTGGGTCCCAGCTAGCAGGGGGTATTCATTTTTTTTTGTGTAATAAGGAGGCACTTCCGGTGGGTCCGAGCTGACAGCAGGGGGAACGAATTTTTCGCTGCCCGTTGGGTGGGTCCTAGCAGTCAGGGGCAAACGTTTTTTTCCGTGAAATACTGGTGGCCCGTCCGGTGGGTCCCCGCTGTCAGGTGGAGGAATAATTATTTTCCACGTAATAAGGTGACACTTCCTTGCGGCTGCCGTGGACCCAGCTTCAGCCTCTTCACGTACAGTATTCTTACGATGGGATTCAGTCGTTGACCACATTGACCACGCCACGCCGAGAGAACCACGGCGGTGGACGACGGTGAGGCCTAGGAAGGGGACGACGCAGAGCCGGGGAAGACGCGGCAGTGGATGCCCACCCGGAGAGGAGTACGAGGGTTCACTGGTTCGGCTGTGTTGCCGTTGCCGCAGAATAATAGGGGGTGTGGGTGAGTGGAGTGGAGGGATGGCCTGGCCAGCGGTGGGAGTAGTATGGAGGCGGTGAGGCCTCCGCGGCAGCACAGCCGGTCACGGGAGGCAGCAACAGACGGCACCACCGGCGCTGCTTTGGGCGGCTGGAGCAAGAAGACCAGAGGTTGAAGAAGCACTACGACCGTTGGATGGATATCGTACGGTCACTGGAGCTAGAATCATTCATATTGACTAAGTTGACAAAGCCCTCCGTCCCCGACAACTTAGTAGGCCCACAAGTCAGCTTCCCACCAAGGTGAGTCCCAGCTAGCAGGGGGGTATTCATTTTTTGTGCGTAATAAAGAGGCACTTCTGGTGGGTCCGAGATGACAGCGGGGGGAACGTTTTTTTCGCGAAATACGGTGGCCCGTCCGGTGGGTCCCAGCAGTCAGGGGGGAAACGTTTTTTTCGCGAAATAAGGTGGCCCGTCCGGTGGGTCCCTGCTGTCAGGTGGAGGAATAATTATTTTGCACGTAATAAGGAGGCACTTCCTTGCGGCCGCCATGGACCCAGCTGTCAGCCTCTCCACGTACAGTACTCTTCCGATGGATGTCGGTCATTGACCACGTTGACCACGCCACGCCAAGAGCACCAGGGCGGTGGACGACGGCGACACCTAGGAAGGGGACGACGCGGAGCCGGGGAAGACGCAGCAGTGGAAGCCCGCGCGGAGAGGAGTACGAGGGTTCACTGGTTCCGCTGCGGTGTGAGGCTGCCGTTGCCGCAGAATAACATGGGGTGTGGGTGAGTTGAGGGATGGCCTGGCCAGCAGCGGGAGTAGTATGGGGGCGGTGAGGCCTCCGCGGCAGCACAGCCGGCCACGGGAGGCAGGAGCAGGCGGCACGACCGGTGCTGCTTTGGGCGGCTGGACCAAGAAGACCAGAGGTTGAAGAAGCACTACGGCCGTTGGATGGACATCGTACGGTCACTGAAGCTAGAATCGTTTATATTGACTAAGTTGACAAAGCCCTGGGTACGCTCCAACTTAGTAGGACCACAGGTCAGCCTCCAAAATGGTGCGCCCTAGATGTCAGGGGGAGGAATCATTTTTTGGGCGGCTGAAGCTAAGAATATCCGAGATTGAAGAAGAAGCACGACATCCGTTGGATAGACATCCAACAGCAACTGCTGCTAGAACCGTGTGTTGACTATAATAAGTTGACAAAGCCTTGCATACGCGTCAACTTATTTTTTTAGGGGACGCGTCACTTATTAGGCCCACAAGTGTGTGGCAGAGAACTTATAGCCCATTTGCGTTTTGTAAGAGTGTACAACCCATTTTTTAATTCTAATGGAATTTACAACAGCCCATTTACAGTTGTTAAAAGTACAACCCATTTTCTAGCTAGGACAACGATTAATAATTTCAACCAACTGTTGAAGACAGAATTCAATAAAATTTCCCACATTTTGATGGGATCCGAAATATTTTTATCCTGAAACTTCTAGTCAGATTAAATATAAATTTGTATTACATAAAAATCCAACGAAACATTGCGCGCGCAACAATGAAAATTTAAGATTTTCAAAATCCATAAATAATATTTTATAAACTAATTTCGTGTTTGGTGCATTTTTTATAGTTACTGCCCAGTTTTTATAATTACATCCCATTTATTATTTTTAAAGCCCATTTTCCTGTTAAGCCTAATGCATCCCTCCTAGGAAAGATTTGCAGCCCAGCGGGGCGGAGAATAACAAGTTGACCTTGCCTGGGTATTCCTCAAAAAGAAGTATAGCTGGGCTAGCCATTTTCATCTTGAAAAAAGTAGTATCTGGGCTGGATATCTGGCCTGGGCTAGACGGGCCACAGCCTGCCCAGTTGATACCCTGCTCTCCTCTGAACAACAACAAAATCATCGCCAAGAAAAACTCTGCAGTGCTCACGCCTCAAAAACACAAATACTACTCGAGCTGCTTGGTCCCAGCTGTCGGCTGCACCTTGTGCAATTCTCTCATTTATATTGACTACACAGGTTGACAATGGTGTGGGACCGTGATGTCAGGAAACCAGGAGAAAAAAAATATAGTTGTACATAATAAGGAGGCACTTGCATACGTACGGCTATGGCCCTAGTGGGTCCCTAGTGTCATCCAGTCAAAATAAAGTCATCTGCTGAATCCTCATGTTCGTTGACCATGTTAACAATGCTCGGTGCCACGGCGGGCGCAACAACTCGAAGGACAACGGAGAGGGCCTCACGGGCCCTATGGAGGTCTGATACAGCGCCCGCTGCTCATTCAGGAAGCCAGGATCATCGGACACCTATGAGCACCTTCCAGAAACTGGGACGACATGAAACGATAAGGCCGCGCTTGGGAGCTCTGGTTTATTTCAAACCTGTATTAACATACAAGTGTAATTTACTCGTCATTGGAAGGCCCGAGGTCTGTAAGTAAAACCGGCGGGTTACGCGTGTAATTTGAGAGACCAGTGTATATTTTATGTGCATTGCTATATGGACGACATTACCAGACGATACATGCACGACGTGCGTATCATGCTATCCATGGGCAAGGCTGAAACAACAGCTAACGACTAGATTAGCAATCGTCCGAGTGTCGTTCAGCGTTTTTATCGTGTGTGAAGTACTTCCGATATTTTACTAGTCGAAACCGACCAACCAAGCGCCTTCGCCCGAGACCATCTGCTTTAATTTACAAGCGTCAGTTTTACAAGCGGTTTTAGTTGGAAAACGACGATCCAATCACGGCCTAATATCATGAGTTGGTCGGAAGATCATATGGTTTCACGTCTAACCTACCCGACATGTCGTATAGGCTATGAATGAAACATCAGACGATGAACTTCATACGCACAGAAACAACAGAAGAGGATGATCTTCTTAACAAGCAAATCACTGGCATTAGATCGACATGCAAAACAATACGAAGCATTATTCTCAGGAGGCACGGTGAACAGCTCGTGATGCCGCATGCCACAACATTCCAAGCTCAACTTTGCAATCAAACACAAGGCCTGGCATTACATAGACAATATTCAGAACAAACTCTTAACACAGGAATATCTCAGCAGAGTAACTATTTACTTCTAAACTGAACACAGGAATAGGAAAAACCACTCGACGCTGCTCACAGCAAGGGCGTCCCACTCAAAAATATCAAATGCATGTCTTCTGGCTAACATCAATGAGCAAATTTTGACAAGGTTTTCCAATTCTAGTATATTAAACTAACATCTTCTTGCTAACATCAATGAGCAAATTTTGACAAGGTTTTCCAATTCCAATATATTAAACTAATGTCTTCTTGCTAACATCAATGATTGAACTTTGACAAGCTTTTCCCATTCAAAATATGTAATGCCTATGATCGTGTCCTGCCTTAGCTTCTTGTACTTGTTTGGGCACCTTTTGCCGAGGGCACTCCACGTGTTGTTAAATTGCCAATGGTCTCTACAGACTAGTCATGTCACCGGTGTCTAATAATACTCTGTAAAGCTTCTCGGTCATTCCTTCTGTAATGTACCGCATCCAGTGACTGCTTCTTTCTGCAAAGTGGAACGACCAACTGGACCCAGTAACGCAGCAGTTTGCCTTGGACACATTGGCTCCTTTTGTGCAGTTCAACTAAAATCGAAGCCGGAATAAAACCGAGCTTTAATTTTGATATCCCTATAAGCCACAATAGGTATAAGGGAAACAATTACTGAGAAATAACAGTTGATGACTTGTCTTAATGGGAAACAAAGCAGGAGAGGAGCAATTCTCCATCAGTGTGATTCATTCATAATGACTGAGACATTATCTTAACAATGCCTTGGTTCAACATGTATAAAGAACGACAAAGCAGAAAAGTACCATTCCTAAAACAATGCAACTGATTCATTTTTAGAGAGACATTATCTTAACAATACCTTGGTTAAACATGTAGAAAGAACTACAAAGCAGGATAGTACCATTCCTAACAAGTGTTGCAGTTTTGAACTAAGATTCAGTAGTTAATTAATTCTGAGAGTGGCATTGCTTAATTTTACCAGTGGCATTAGATTAACAAAAAGTATAAACAGTTCCAGGGGAGAGTGGGCGCAACAACAATATGTGCTTCCATCTACTTATAAAGGGGGTGATGCAGAGTTTGTTGTAACAAAGCAACAAGCATCATGTCTGGGTTGGTCCCATTTTTGTTCACTACTTAATGGGAAAAGACAGCAATACAATAGCTTCAATTCAACATTTATTTAAAACAGAACCAATACAAGTAGCACAACATCTCAAAGCACACTGCACAATCATGTGGATGAAGTCCTGTACTGACCTTTCATGAGAACACCAGGATAAAATACGAATCTGCTAACACGAATAGGAAATCCAATCTCATTTTGTGCAGTTGCACTGAAATCAAGCAAAGTGTTTCGCGTAGCGAAGCAAAATGTCGCAATAGCAAAAAGTTGAATAGATATCATGTGGTTGAGACCAAGATTTGAAACAACTCGACAGGAACACCGGAAACAAATCTCGATCTCCTTTTGTGCAGTTCCACCAAAATTAAGCAAAGTCACCGGTGTGACATTCAAGTTGAACTGCACAAAACATTCTTAAAACATAAGTGTTTCAAGTAGTGAAGCAAAATGGCGCAATAGCAACAAGTTGAATCGATACCCCTGTTTTAACAGAGGAAAAAAGGAAACAATTACTTGCCGATAAAGGAGGATGAAACAAACGGTGACAGAAAGAAGCATCTAACTTATCTTGGATGGAAAACAAAGTAGGATAGTAGCATTTCTAAAACGGTTGCATTGATTCATATTAACAGAGATACTCTCTTGAAACAACATTCGTTAAAAAATGTAATTTACTTTTAACAGTGGCATTGCTTCAATTTTCCGGCGGCATTCTTAGATTAACAATAGCAAAATAGTTGTATGGGACATGCTAGCACCATGTGCGTCCACACGTATAAATGGGTGATGTAGAGTATGTAGCCAAGCAGCATACCGGTGTTGGTCCCATATTTGTTCTCTTTGAACTTTTTTCCTATGTGAGGGCAACAAATCTAGTCCTGCACAAACTACCCGACCCCCCCCCCCAGTTTCTTTCCCTTTTCAACAAAGAGATCGGTTCCTTACAGATGTGTGTACTAGGTTACCCCCTTTTTCCCTTTTCGACCAACAAAGCGGCTGGATAGCCAGTCTATACTACTTTTCCTCCCTCCTTTCCTCATTGGACCATGTCCTAGATTCATGCTCCACCCCACCGCACCTTTCTTTCCTCTTTGAACCAAGACCTAGATTCGACTACAGATCGAAAAAGGTCGACATGCAGCTAGAGCAACGACGGTTTCAAAGAAACTTATACCTTAGGGTCGTTGGGATGTGGCAAGGTGTGCGGCGGGAGGCCGGATCTGCCCACACTACATACGGTAGCGAGGAAGAAGGGGTCGGTGGCCCTCCCGCACAGGCGCTGGGTGAAAGAGAACAGCGCAGCCGGCAGTGGATTGCCTCCCTCACTGAAGGCGATAGAGTTAACGCTGCACCTCCTCCCCTTCCCGGTGCGACGGGATACAGACGCCTCCTTCACCAGCTGTGAGGGGGGGGAGAGAGACAAGAGGCCAACACAGTCTTGTTTAGATCTGGTGAAGTGAGGGTGAGAGACTGTGAATATAGCAAACCCTAGCAAATGAACGCTGAGCCTCCAGCGTGTAACATATATGTATTGCGGCGAGCATGTGGAGTGTGCAAATCCTACCGAACAAGCACTGAGGCTCCCGCTTATATATATACCAATGTAGTATGGACTGAGCTCCAGTGCCTTCACTCCATCTGCTTTTGGCTGTATGACAGGTGAGCCAGCCACATTTTGGGCCCACCTGTCATAAACAAAAAGGCAGGTGCACTAAGTCAATGAAGCTGCGTCCATATAGTACTCTCGTGTGTATACGACTAATATATAGTGGATTGGTTTTCTTATTCTCTCCATAACAATCATTTTAAATTGTGTAAGTACGAAACGGAACTCTTTATTTAATGTACAGAGGGAGTACTACTTCCGATGAACTAACGATCCACGCCCACGCGTCCTGGTTGCACTTCTTGTCCTTCACGTGTGGTACACTACCCTCCCTTAAGTGAACAACCACACATGCGCCAAATTATCGGTAACGTGTGAGAGTGTGTACAAATAAAGAATTTTAATTTCAATTATCGGAAAGGTTTGAGAGTATTACAAAGTTTGACTTCAGTCAAATCTAATATGCGGAGTAAATAAAAATGGAGGGCTACTACGTCCATCCGGGTTTTTAGTCCACACCATTTTTTAAATCAAAGTTAATAGCTGGACAAATAAAATTACAAGGGAGCTGGAGACAAAGTTGTGAGAAGGCTTAGAAATCAATACAAAACTTATGCTCTTAGTACCAACGTCGATCCTTCTTCGAGGAAACATTTGGTTCATAGCCAATTGTGTGATAAAATTGCACCAACGTGAAAGACGACTGCGTCTCCAACGCAACCAAGGTGAACTAACGAAGGATATCATCTTTGTGCGTAACAAGCAAAGAGCACTGATGGAAGACAACTTGTTTTTCATTGAAAATCAATCAGCTTCACCAGCCGACGCAACCATGAGGCGCGACCATGAGCATCGATAGGTCATCGTGGTGATGCATCATCCATTTGGCATCAAGTTTGGGTGAGGCACCTATGAAGTTCAACAAATCCTCACTATGGTCTGTTTCTTCTCAATAATCAAGCTCGAGTGAGGAAGAACGACGTGGCAGAGGACAGTAAGGCAGAACAACAATGGCCATCCAATTTTGTGCAGTTCCACTAAAATTGAGGAAGACATGCCCGGGTATGGAGACACGCATCGCTATTTCCAAAAATATAAAAAGGGTTAATGAAAAGCACACCAACAAACAGATGCATCATAATTATATCTTGATGGGAACTAAACCAGGATACCCGAGAAAAAAAGCATTTCTTCATTTAAACAGTGATAGTACTACCACCATATGGACAATGACCGCTTAACCACCATGTACTTTTTGTCGAAACAACATGTATACCTGCACCGAGGCATAAATCAGGACAACTTTTCGAGTGACATTTCCTCTATAATAGTACTAGCAGGTGATGTTGGACCAGCCGACGAACCCTAGATACTATGCATGGGGAGCTAGGGAGTAGTCGCATAGAAGAAAACCCGCACGCAGCGACCTGGGGAGCTGGACCAGTACAAGAAGTTATACCTCAGGTGGGCGAGATGTCATTTAGGCGGGCGGGCGGGATCTGCCCACACGATGGCAGCGAACAAGGGCGCGGAGGATCTTCGTCCACGCCAGCGCCGGCTCCGAGAGGACGGTGCGCATCGTCTCCCCCCGTCACCAACGGTGACAACATCAACGCTGCACCTCCTCACCTCCCACAGCGGACGGGATTCGGCCGGATCTGTGACCACTGGTGAGGAGAGAGATAGACTGGACATTGTCATCTTGTTTTGATATGGAGAGGGTGAGAGAGCGAGACACGAGAAACTCTATCAAACAAGAGGCTATAATGGAGTAAAAAAATCTCTCCATAGCAGTGGTTTTAAATAGAATACGCGCGTTCCCGGAAAAAAGAAACGAAAACTGGCGGACGATTTTTTAAGGGTCTGTCTAGGACACATCTATATGTGACATAGTTATGTCACATCTAAGTTGATGTCCACTCTGTTTGTGGTCTATTTTTTTGGTCCTAGTTTTTTTGTTTCTTGTTGCTACATTATATACTTGTGGGAGCTTAGATGTGATATCCTTAAATAACATCTAGATGTGAATTGGACAAACTGATTTTCTAACGTACCAAGAAAGAACACTCGATCAAAAACACGCCCCCGCTTCCAGGTCGCGAGAGTCGTCGCGCACACACACATAGACATAGACATGCATATCCGTGTTTACATAAAATTCCATTTCCAACTCCATCACCAATCATATTTGTCCAACTGACACATTATTTGCATTGTTAATTATATACGCAGCAATATTAACATACAACATCTCTTGTTTGCGCACGTCCGGACCGCTGCCACGGCCGGTCCTAACCAACCCGAACCCTCTTCATGACCCGCACGTGCTTCCCGCCCGAAACGGTCAGTGCCGCATTCATGCCCGGTCAAAGCGGACGCAACCTCTCACTGGCGCCGGCATTGAAGCGGCGCGCCAGCCGAGAGAGCGTCGCCCGCGCCGCTTCCGGGTGCACGCGGCTGCTCCGCGTTCAAAGGTCGCAATAGCCAGCTACAACATGCATGTAAAAAGTTTTTGGGAGTCCGTGCTACAGCTAGCTGTCCTCCCCCAACTCGTCAATCTCTTCCAGTAGTGCTAGTAGTACTCCATGGCGCGATCCATCGACAAGCAGGCTGGAAAGTTATCGTATACTCGGTTTGTGGTGAGTAGCATGCCGAGCGATCATGTGGGGTCGAGCCGTGGAGGAGGGTGAGACACGAACACGACAGACGTGATTTAAACATTGGTTTTGCTCGATGGCGCGATCCAACGAAATGAAACATTGGTTTCTCTCCGTTTCCATTTTTTCTCCGGAAAAACGAAAACTTTCCACTCCATTTTCATTCCTATTCCAAGGTTGTCCCGTTACAACATTCCACCAAATACAAAGGAAAACTAACACGCATGCTAATGCATCTCAATGATTCACAGATCATAGCCAATATTTACTTCACAACTAAAGAAAAAAGTTGTGAGAGCGTGTACGAAAGAAAAACTGCTGATGGGGTCACTATGACTTAAACCCTAAACCCTAAACATGATTTAATTCCCTGGCCAGGTATAACATGTCGAAGGAAAGACGGCTGGCACCCTCGGATCATACGATGCTTTTGTGCAGTTCCACTAAAATTGACCTGAGCATCCCTGATGGCAAAGATATTGAAGAAGTGTGATTAGAATAATAGTACTTGCACTAGTTCATGAGACATAAACTCATCACAAGTAGAAGCCGGTAGAAGTAGAGAAAGATCGACATGGAGATGGAGCTACGGCAGTGGAGCAAGCCAGCTCCAAAAGGAAGATGGACTACCTGGGACGTCGGGCTGTAGCTAGAAGGGCGGTTGGGACGCATTGCGTACGTGTCATTCAAGAGTGAAATGATGGTTGCTTCTTCCGACTAACTTACTGTATGATTTGACTGCTCCTTAGTGGCCCCTACACACACTCCCCCTACGTGTATGCAACAGTCACACGTACACATGGACGCAAAAACGCGCGCGACGCCCTAATGCATGCATGTCCGAGCACACGACGGAACACACACGGTCATGCTAAGTGCTCAACCTACACGTGCATGCACACACATACTCAGTCAGGGTGAGCTAGTGACCGTATAAACACCAGAAAATATATATATTGAGCGCAATGAGCGTATTATGAAGTCCACTGACCGTATTTTTACAAATATACAGTGACAGACAGTGTATTTATCTCGTTTGAAATTAATCCATATTAACCGGAGAGGAGGCAGTATGGACTAGCATTACTTGCGCGCGGTGGCTCGCAGGACAAGGAGAAACTTTTGACTAATGTAAGCTCTCCCTCGCTCAGGCGGTGGACGTGCAACAGTTAATTCGGTGTCAGATTGCCAGAAGCATACACTATACTACTAGTGATACTATTGTTCGACTTCCTGAATAGGCGAACAGCCAAGCGCAAAGTTTACTAATATAGTCTATAAAGGTATGTACTATACTAGTACTAGGAACCGGATGGAGGAGCGTCTGCACTCTTATTATAATTTTAAAATGTGATAAAGCAATCTTTAACACATTTGGTTCTCTTCGAGGGTTCTCGCATGTGATAATGGAAGTTGATTGCATGGAACACTCGCCACAATTCTCTCTTAATTCTGGCTCATATCCTGTTACAAATAGTAGTGCTCGGTAATATTTCCTCCTTTTTTGTTATTCAGCATGTAAACAGGTTAGCAAACCTTGCGGCGCATCTTCGTGCGAACCGTGCTTGCTGCACTTTGAATTTGGCCGAGAGCTGGCTTGATGAAACACCTTGCTTCCTACTTCTTTTTTTGCGGGGTACCTCGCTTCCCAGTGACCAGTGTCTTGGCTGATTGTCCTAAGAATGCTTATATATGAATAAAGCTCTCTCATTTACCCGCAAAAAAGATTGAGCCATATTAACTGGAAAGGAGGGAGTATGGACTAGCACTATTTTTTGGTGTGTCCCGTCAACTCGCAGAACGAGGAGAAGCTTGCAGGACAAGGTGAAGCTTGCTTACGCCTTTTGACTAATGCAACATACCCTCGGTGGACATGCATCAGTCCATTCGGTGTCAGATTGTCAGAGGCATACACTGTAGTACCCAACATGCGGAGTACCATCATTGTTCGACTTCACAAAGAGGCGAAGAGCCAAGCGCAATAGTACGAGTAGTAGTACTACTAGAACCGCATGGTGGAGCGTTTGTACTCTTATTTCTTTTTATCTCTGATAAAGTACACGTTTATTCCGGAGAAGGGCGGAAAACGGTAGCCCAACATGTAATGAATGATATCGATCGACCAACCATGCTCGAATATATCTTGGCCTCCATGCGAACCCGTCTGTGTGTTCTCGCTCCTCGTCTCTCTCAAGGAACGGCGGGTTGGCTCTTTGCCGTCAATTGAGATCGGTTTGCTCACACTCATCTCCCACATGTCAGTGATATGCCAAGAGGAGGTGCGTTGACCGACTGGCCATACGCGTACTTGGTTTTGAACCTTCATACTACTCCTCCCTCCATCACAGTTTACAGGGCGCGCTTCATTATGATGCATTTCTCTCAATGCATTTCCACCACCAGAGAGACTTTAGACGCGTTTGGTTTAATGCTCAATTAATTAGGGCGTGGTAACCGCAATCAAGTCCACAATTTTCTCTCCATGTAACTACGGAGTGGAGTAAGTGCATGCATGTGTGTACCCGGGGTGGAAGCACTGCATGCATGTGTGTACGCATTATTCCCTCTAGTAATAGACGCCGTGCTATAACTACCAATGCTATTTTTCAGGCCGATCGCTAGTCGCCTTGGTCCCACAGATCTTTTTACTTTTTTCTAAAGCGCGCTGTATAAACAGTGACGGATGGAGTAGTATGAGCGGATTCAAAGAAGAGCGTATTGATGGTTGCTTCTTCAGAGCAACTTACAGTGGGAAAGGTGGGGCTTACGATTTGACTGCTCATTACTCACTATTAATGTGGCGCAATGACCGGGCTGAGTCTCCCATGCGGTTGTGCACTACCCCCTCGATTCTTAAATATACTCCAGAGTATATTTGTCTTTCTAAAGATTTCAACGAGTGACTACTCAAATATTTGTCTTTTTAGAGATTTCAAATGGACTGGCACATACGGATGTATATACATATTTTAGAGTGTAGATTCTCTCATTTTGCTCCATATGTAGTCACTTGTTGAAATCTCTAGAAAGACGAATATAATATTTAGGAACGGAGGGAGTACACATACGAAGCAAAATGAGTGAATCTACACTCTAAAATATGCCCATTTGAAATTTGTAAAAAGACAAATATTTAGGAACGAAGGAGTATAATTTTGTGCATGGCACATGGACCCGGATGATGAAGAGGTTTCTGGCAATGCTATCAAGCTTCCATCATTTGTTTACATAATTGACGTACTATACAAGTAATTTTCCAGCGAGACATGAAATTGTACAATGGTGTGAGCTTTCAGCTTCTGTTTCGCGTGTCTTGCCATCGATGCTCTTTCGGAAACAATAAATAACTAACTTCCTTGCTAATGCATGTCAATTATTAGCAGATCAGAGCTAATAATTACATCACAACTGAAGACAGAGTTGTGAGAAGGTGTTAAATTAAAATTGATCCATGCTTTCATTGGCAGCAACGTTCCCCCAGCTCTGTCTAAATCAACAAGGCATGTTGGGAAAAAAGTAGCTGTCTGGAGCATGCAACATTCTGATCATTTTGTGCAGTTCCACTAAAATAGAGCTGAGCATCCCTGTTCCAAAGATATTAAGTGTGATTACGATAATAGAGGACTGTTGATGAAACAATAAACACATAAATAGAAGCTGGTCACCTTTGCAGTCTCTCTTAAGACTAACTAGTTGGAGAAGATTAGGCTCAGAGTTGGATGAGGAGGATAGAGCAAAACCAATCTCCCTTTGTGCAGTCGCACTGAAATGTAGAGACGTTGCCCATGTGACATTTTAGTACAACTGCACAAAACACTCTTAAGAAAAAAGTGATTTGTGCAGTTCACCAAAAGGTCGCAATAGCAACGAGGTGAAATGGATAGCCCTGTTTGCAAAAAAGAGGTAGAAAGGAAACAATTACTGGCCAATAACAGTTGATGACACATGCGACGACAAAAAAGAAGCATATTCCTTGCCCTAAGGGAAGATAACAACACGGTTGTGTTTGTCTAAAACGGTGTGAGGACAAGAATGCAATATGGAAAGTAAGCTGGATGAGCTACGTTTTGGGCAAAGAACTATGGAAGATCCACATGCAGTGACGTGGGAAGACAGACAGTGGAGCAAGGCCGGAGGGGATACCTGGAGGTCGTCGGGATGTAACTAGGTGAGCAGGGGCGGGCGGAATCTGCGAGCAGGTGGTGTAGGCCCTGGTCAGAGAGAACGGCGTGTACCGCAGATCGGGACGTGCTGCCTCGGCGCCGTCAAATGGAGAAACGATGCACTTCCTCCCTTTCCCCCGGTGGACAGGATGCGGCCGGATCAGTGACCAACGGTGAGAGAGAGAGAGGCCACCACACTCCCTTTCCCCCAGCGGACGGGATGCGGCCGGATCAGTGACCAACAGTGAGAGAGAGAGAGGCCATCGCAACCTTGTGTGAGATACTCTGAAGAGCGACAAACCAGGCACGCAAGGCTCCATTGTATATAGTGAGCGGACTACCTTTTTCTCCATAAAAATTGTTTTATATTCTGTGTACGTGCCATTGAGTGCTATAACTTTATTTGAAAATAACGCAGCAACGCGGCAAGTCGAACTTTGTGTCGTGCAGGCATGGTACACGACCTCCCTAGGTAAACAACCGCTACAGTCGTTCAAATTAGCACGTGGGCTGCCATTTCATAAAGAAATGAGCTCCACCGTGTACCCGTGCGGGTGTGGCTGGGCACGAAGCATGAGTACGTGCACGGTGCACCTATTCTCTTCTGTATACATACACCACCTACGTGGGGTTGTGTGAGAGAGATACAAACCTAGATATATATAGTGTGTGGGTTCTTGAG
>NC_041381.1:637525591-637561488 GCF_002162155.2 Triticum dicoccoides
CAAAAAATTTAACATATGCAATGTGTGTGAAATAGAGTCCTGGATATAACATATATATAGAGGGGGCGATCCACGAGAAGAGAGTGGAGGTATCACCGGCTTGAGGTGTCCATAGAATCGAAAAGAGGGATGATGTGTGTGTGTGTGTGTGCGTGCGCGGTCGATAAATAGTGCCATCGAATTTGTGTGTGCCACGTCAAAGATATAGAGTGGCTGGCCTACTGGAACATGAGAGGGGACATGTGCAGTTTGTCTCTGTGGCATGGATACCTACCTGTAGTGCTCGACTATCGGTGTGTGGTGGGGGAAGAGGGAGGCCCAATTAACTATAGAGGTACAATGGCTGGTATATGTGTGGAGGAGGAGAGAGGCCTACCTCATGTATTAAGGAGATCAATCTGCCTCATGTACCAAGGGAGATCGATCAACATCCATGCATATGTGCAGGAGAGGAATAAGGTTGGGAGAGAGATAGAGCTAGAGTGTTGGAGGGGGGTGGTAGTGGAGTTGCTTCTAACAAATGGTGGGATAGGCTTGCTAGACAAACGGAGGGCACACCCGCAATATCAATAAGAGAGGAGATGGCTGCTTGTTGTCTGTGCACGTGCATGTGAGAGACGGGTCAGGAGGCATGCACGAATGATGAGGGGGGACGATGTGGCTGTGGTAAGCAGACATAACTACATAGGAAGATCAATCGCCCTTTGTTAGAGAAAGGAGAGACATAACTTGTGAGGTACGTCGATCGATGGGGGGGGGAATTAAAGTCGATCCAGGTATATGTTGGGAGATCAATCGGTATACATGCATGTGTGTGTTAGAAGCAGACGAGGCATGAGGAGAAGGATAGAGATAGAGGGAGGTGGTATGGGAGGCATACTATATCGAGCGGGGAGGAGTGTGCGAGTACGAGAATGATGAAAAGAGTGGTGGGAGTGAGGCATGGACGGTGACAAGAGAAGAGGGGAAGCTTGTGTTTGTACTAGGCACACCTGGCTAGAGAGGCATATCGATCGATGTGTGCCGTAAAGAAGGAGCTGGGGGGCCTACACACATCGTGGGTGAATGACCTAAAGTGAAAAGTCGAATTTGCGCGATGGAGCTAGATAATGCTGAGGGAGGGTCAAAGGGATGCGGGCGTGTGCATGCACAAGAGAAAGTTAGCGCTAGCTACAAAGATAAGAGGGTTGTGTTGGTGTAAAAGACGAATAGAGATCATATATACTTCATTATAAAAAGCGAATTCAGATATTTGAAGAATTTATCATAGTGTTTTAAACCGACGTATGTGTGAATATATATAACGGTGATACACATGGTGTGTTTATGAACATGTTATACTACATTTAATATATTTTATCTCTACTCTTATTAAAAAACGGGGTTGTTGATGATGGTGTGCCTGCCATCCTACATTATAGGCCGTCCGATTTATATCTGGCGGATAGCAAGGAAACTATGATGGTTGAAGTTGGCAACAATCATGATTGTAGATTCTCATTGAAATAGAGAAACGAATTCAAATTTAGTTCGAATTGCAGCGGTAGTATAGACATTTGGAATGCACTAAAATGTTGGTATGAGTAGGTTACATGCATTATACAGCAAAGCGAAAAAAATTAATCGGACATAACATGGATTCATACTCCCTCCTTCCATCTATATAGGGCGTAATGAGATTTTTAAGACCGCCTTTGACTATTGACAAGATTAATAGTACATGACATGCACAATGTGAAAATTATATCATTGAAAGAACCTTTCACAGACGAAGTTAACGGTGTGCTTTGTGTAAGTTGCATGTCATATATCATTGCTCTAATATTTGGTCAAAGTTAGCATCGAAAAACGCATTAGGCCCTATATAGATGGAAGGAGGGAGTAGCTTTGAATAGCATTTATATAGTAAAATGGGGCAAGACTCTCTCTTTATGTGGTGTGAATAGTTTTATTTTTTTCATTTTCTTTTTGGTTGTGGGAAGTGCGTATTGATTTGGTACGTACAAGTACAATATTACTACACGTTAGACTTGTCCCTAAAATTCAACACGCGTCTTGTTATATCCCGAAAATTCAGATATCGTGCTCCCAAAACTGGCGCCTTCACAACCCGCGCCTTGCTATCCCGAAATTACAACACGCGCGAAAACTCCCTCCAGCTGCCAAATCCCGACATGTGAAATCCCCCTTCTAACCCTGAGCCGAAAGGACCGCTAATTCAAATCGGTGGGGGGTACTTTTGTAACACACCCTACATTTTGGACAAGCGCGTCCCTAAGTCATGCTTCACCCCCTCCCATCGCCCCCTTTTCGCCATTCGAAATCCTAGGCCGCCATAACCTCTCTGCTCCAGCCGCAAAACCCCACCCACCTTCGTCCTCCATGTCACCACTGCCCAGCCGGAGCCTCTTCCCCAACGACATCGTCCACTGCAACAGCTCGACGTCCCTCGTCCACCTCCCCGGATGAGGATCCGTCGTCCATCTCGCCGTCCCACCGATTCAGCCGCCCCGTCCTCCACCTCCAAGGAGCTGCTCCGACGATTGCCTCGTCTATCGCAGCTGCTCCATCCCCACAGCGCTGCCTTAACCTGCTCCACCAGAACCGCAACATCCTCACCGACTCCTCGGACGAAGTCGAGGCCTACTCGGCGCCACCAAAGAGGTTGTACACTCATCGCATCGCACCTTCTCCTTAACTCGACCTCCCAGCGCCGACGGTGCTCCATCCCGCACCCCCATGGAGCGGCTACCTTGAAGCCGGCGCCGCAGGCGACATCTCCATGGCGGCTCTCCCCCAGTGCGAGGACCCTTCGGCGGCGGCGTCCATACCAGCCTGATCTGCTGCTGCTGCTCCGGCTCTTGCTCGCTCGCTCGCGCTGCTGCTGCTGCTCCGGCTCTCGCTCGATCGCTCGCTCGCCCAGCTGCTGCTGCTGCTGCTCTCCCCCTCGCTCGTGCTGCCGCTCTGCTCCGATTAAGCCACACTTCAGTCGACTGAATCGACTTTTGGGTCAGTCGATTTTCAGGGGCTGGGGTGGGGGGGGGCTCGCTGGAGTTAAGGAAGAACCACCCGCAGCGGGGACGGGGGCTCGCCGGAGAGGTACCCCACTATCTATCTTAGGGTTCAGGGTGGGGGCGGGGGGCCTAGAGGGCTGGCCGGGGCGGCGGTGGCGAGTTGTTTCGGGGCGACGAGGTGGCGCTAGGGCTGGCGGTTCGGCCGGTGGTGGCTGGCGGCTCAGGGGGGTGCAGGTTGAAGATGAACTGCAGGCCCTCCCTAAACTACATGTCAAGTGCCTCTCTGATACCATTGCGTTCAGTTTCGACAGTAGCATTCAGATTCCACAGTTAATTTCAGTTTCGACAGTTAAGTTCAGAGTCAACAGTTTTTACCTCATCTGTTGTAGTCAGGTGGTTTTTGGTGATTTTAATTTTACATCCATTTTACATCATCTATTGGAGATGCTATTAGAATCCCACTTGAGATTGACGATGTTTGTCTTGTGCTGCTTCAGCCTTGACGTCTTACGGCTCACCGGAGCTGCTCCAACGACAGAACGATCCATCACAACAGAGCAGTGCCCTGGACGCCATCTACAGATTCCTCAGATCTTCCTCCACACCTCTGACAGCCACCTCTGCCTCAACTGCTTCAGCAACCAACCCAATGATGCTGAGGTCGACACTGCTACGGCAAAGAGGTTGTACACTTGTTGCATCACTTATTACTATACATTCATGTCGATCTATTAGGGCTATTTTGGTTCAACGGAAAAACATCGATCCACTGGTTGTTACCATCACTCTAAATTTCTGCATGCTCTCCTTACATAATATCACCATATTTTTTTCGTGTGCATGTCAGATATTGTACACAGTCATGCTGAACATGTAGAGAAAAAGAGAAGAGTTTTGCGCGGCAATACAATGTCATGCAGACATCGCTCCATGGTGGGTTCAATGGCAAACCCTCCCCACCCCTCTCCAGATTGTAATCTAGAGGAAGATATCTGTTCTGAGGCGTATTTAGACGCCGCTGACCACTCCTATTTACCCCCCAAGGTGTTTGCTCTACCTTGGCATGATGATGTTAGTCATGTCATGCATATGTTGCCTTGCAGTGCCTACTTTTGACATCATATATGTCATATGCTTAGTTTAGACATGTTCTGTAATGCCACCTGTTTAGTTTTTATGTCATATATGGGAATTATGCAGTCTCATGTCTTTTAGCCAGCCATAATATATGTGAAATGTGCAATGCCATCCTGTTTAACCAGGCATCGTATATTTGAATGATATCTTGCCCATCCGTTTCTTCATTACATTTCCATTTGTCGACAATGTTTGTACATTAAACTACTCTTCCTGTGAATCAGCCATTTGGGTGGGAGATGGAAAAATCTGGAGTGAAAACAAGGCCTTCAGAGCAGACAGTGCTACCTGTCAAAGCAGATCTCTTGTTGGGTCCCGATAGCTCCTCAGAGATGGATTCAGAGATAGATGACCAGTCCTATTCCCCCAATGAGGTGTATGCTCTAACTTGGCACGGTTATACTGCTCATATCATGCATATGATGTCTTGCATTGCATAGTTTAGACATCATATACACAATATTCAACACCATGTTCTTAGTTCAGACATCATATCGAATGCCCTCTGTTTAGCATATAAATCACATATGTGAATTAAATGACGCGATCCTGATTACTTAGATAACATGTAGGTGAATTATGTCATGCGATCTTGTTTAGTTATTCATCATATCTTTGAATTATGTTATGCTATGCTAACCAATTTAGATAGACATCATATATGTGAAATTATGTCACGCTATCCGTTTTAGTTAAACAATATACATGTCAACTATTTCATGCCTTCTTTTTTCCACACTATCTATTGCATCTGTCTCTCATACAATGTCTGTACATTCAACTATGTTTCCTAGTTATCGGCCATTTGAATTGGAGCGGGTGATGCCAGTATCTAGCGAAATAAAAACACGGTCTTCAAATAAAACAGTGCTACCTCTTGGTGGAGATAGCACCCCGGTTGTACATGCACAAGAACCAGCCCTACCACACATAACCCAAACTCTCGCAGATTGTACCCCTACTGCGATGGACAGCGAACCAGCTTCACCCAATCTAACCCCAACCCCAGCTGATAGTAACCCAGTTCCTGTTGACACAGCACCATCTCCACCACAGAGCTCCCAAACAACAGCAGTTAATAAGGCAGCTCCAGTGCCCAAAGGGCCAGTACTATCATGGTGAACCCCAACTCCACTAGTTAGTACGCCTATTCCTATGGAGGAAGCACAACCAGCCAGTCGTAGTTTATCATCTATCGCATTTGATGTTGTTAAATCGTATGTGCGTATCTTCCCATCTTGGAAATATTATACTGAACATGAAGGAAAATGCCAGTTGCAGGTGTTTGTCCAGGAGTTATGTGTAAGTAATGTTATTCATGGCAATTACTTTGCTTCGTCCCATACATCCTACCTCCATGATGGTTATAATACAACAAATTTTCCCTTTTTTCTCTATAGAGAAGGACCGATTTGGAAACTCAGGATGAGGTAACCTGTGTTAATACCTCTGCTATCTTCAAGAATGCTTGGTGGCAGTATCGGAATTACCTGAAGAAAACGTACTTCACCGGCAAAGAAACTCATCAAATTCCGTTACGTTCTCCTAAGACACATTTACTGGACGATGACTGGGAATGCCTTGTTCTGTACTGGTCCCGAACCAAGAATGTGGTAAGGTCTTTGAGCTCATTTTCTATTTTTAAGTATTTTATTCTTGCGTCTTACTGTACTCTGTTCATGTAGAACAAGTGCCTAAACCTGAAGAACAACTGTTCTAATTTAAGATTCCATTGCTATCATAGTTCAAAAAAGCGCTAGGCGTTAATTGTGTGTTTTGCCACCGGCTTGCGCTTTACTGACCAAAGCACATGCTTATGCGCAGTTATGCACAGATTATGCGTAGTTATGCGCAATGCATTTTGCCAACGCCTAGAGCCTAGGCGTGCTTAAGCGCTCGCTTAGGCGCGCCTTTTTAAACTATGATTGCTTTGCTCTTGTATCACTATATTTACTGATACAAACTTATTTTTAAATTGAAGGATCCAATCGAAACTCCAATGGCACAGCAGGTATGTTCACGCATGTTTCTTTAACAGGTTTGCTCTTATCAATAGCTCTGTTGATTTCAATTTCAATTGTGTATACGGTTGACTTTCATACATGCATATTACTAGCATCACAACAGAGCCAATAGTGTTGTTGTACATGTAGACCCGTGGTACCCATCTGAAATCTTGTTGTGCCATGTAGTTTCCCACGCTTTGTATTCTTTCACTGCTGCTTTGTCTTGAACTAATATGATTTGAACCGTGTCTCTATTTTGATTTGGCAAGACAATGCAGTGACCATAGGACATAGACATATGTTTGTTTGATGCTTTTATTATGTACTAGTACTTGGCAATAGAAGACTTGGTAGTTTAATCCTGTCCACCTTACTAATGAACTGGTTCACCGAAATGAGTTTCATATACTAGTACATGCTAAACTTGTTATGTGTCTACTTGTTTCTTCTTTTAGAATGCTGACAGAATATTGGGGAAGAGTGCCTTATTAAGCAATGGTAAAGGAAGTAATGCAGATAAGGTTCAGGATAGTGACACATCCTTGTTGGTCGCCAACAAAGCTGATAAAACAGCTAAGGAAGACTATCTTGAAGACAGCGAGACAACCCCAAAGTCCTGTCTTGGTTTAGTGTTCGAGTTACTGGCCAGTACCGCATGCAAAAGCTATTCAAACTCACTATCTGAATCAGTTCGGTTTCTTAAGTCTCAACTACAAGCTGAAAGACATCGATCAGCTGTGCTGCGATAAGAAGCGGAAGGACTGCGGAAGTCCCTGGAGCATTCAGATGCATACTTTCTGGTGCAACAACAAGCATTGGAGGATTTTAGCGCCAAATAGGACAAAGCTAATCAGTTTGCTAAGCTTATTGCCAGCATGGTGGATACCCAGGATAACGTTTCTTGAGCTCTTCTGAAGTTGTTTCAGTTATGCTCTTGTTTTACTGTCGCGTTTATTTGCACTGGTGGCCAATTTTGACGGCCAAGTGTATGTAATATGCTCCTTTGTTCCCTATATTTGCACTGGTGGCGAACTTTGATGCCCAGTGGATGTAATATGTGTAATAGCGGTAATAGGCTAGCCTTAATTGCTTGCTTATTTATTTCCTTATTGTCTTGTTTAGTTGTTTGCTTGTAGTCACTACAGTTCTTTTTCTGTGTTTTTCTAGTGGCCACAATAGCCTATTTTTGGTAACTAGGCCAAAATAATCATGGCAACACACGGACTGTTGTAACCATGGGCCTCCTGCAAGCCGTATGATCCATGGGCCTTCGTTCGGCCGTAGGACCATTGGCCTTCTATACGGGCCATAGGATCCATCGGCCTTCTATACGGGCCTTAGGGATCAATGGGCCTTCTATGGGCCGTAGGGTCCATGGGCCTTCTACGGGCCGTACTATCCATGGGCCTCATACGGGCCATAGGATCCATGGGCCTTCTACGAGGCATATCATCATTTCGCCAATCATGGGCCGTACTATTCGTGGACCATAACGGGCCGTTAATAGGCCGTATTTGATAACTCTATGAAAATAGCCCAACGGGTTTTTTTGACATGAAAACGGCCCAACGTATTAACGGTCCACAAACGGGCCGACTGTAACGACGGGCTGAATTTGGCCCACAAGCAGAAAATGACAGTAACGGGCCGTATGTAACCGAATGCTGCAAATGAGCCCAAGAATCAATGGGCCCTGAGAAGGCTGAAAGATAACTTGGGCTGGAAACGGCCCAATGGAATAACGGGCCATTAATGGGTATAAAGTGATACACTGTTCATTACGGGCTAGTTTCACCACGGGCCGTTAATGGGCCAAGAGTTACAAAGGTCCTCATATGGGCCGAAAGAAGTCATGGGCCACACATGGGCCGGAAGTTAAAACGGGCTGAATCATATTGGACGACCCAGATGACGCTACTGGGCCTAATTCGGATAGGGAGTAACGGGCCCTGGGTTAGCGGGCTATAAATGGGCTATATGCGAACAGGCCGTTAACAGGCTTTTCGTGGGCCGGCCCGCCACCTTTTGACCAAGTCAAACAGGCTAGCCTTTTCACAGGAATGGGCCTCTGTTGGGCCGTGCCATGTGTCGCCGTATCATAGGCGCCTTCGGTCCAATGAGCGGATGACATCTGTCCCAACGGTGAGCCGACACGTGTTTCCTCCAGCCAATGATGATTTTACACGTGGAAAATCCCCATTGCTCGGGGCTGTTAATGGGTTATCGGATCCAAAACCCGACCCGATAGCTTAACGGCATTCCGTTACGGTGGATGCCATGTGTCGGTTACCCTTGACGAAAGAAGTTCTGTGACGCGCGATTTATCGTCATGGAAGTGGACACTTCTGTGATGATAATTTTGGTAATGTCATGGAACACTTCTACGACAACACAGGTATGACTATCTTGATTCTGTCATAAATTTGTCATGGATGTACATGCATGACAAAAAACGCGACCTACTGTGACAAACACGTATCATCATGGAAGTGTATTTTTTTAGTGCAAGCTCGGACTCCTTCGTCTCGAAGTCACGGTCCAAGGACTCGAACATCCTGCCGAGCTCCTGGAGCTCTTGCTGTACCTCGCCCACCCTAGCATCTTGCTTTTTACGCTCAAAGCGCTCCATGGCCGCCTTGTTTTCGTCCTCGGATAGCGCTTTATTTAGGGCCGCCACTTCGGTCGTGGCCCCTATTACAATATCATGACGCTTTTTTGTTAGCGTCACCAATTTTTCTTACTCTATGTGATATGTGAACGGGGTATCACTCACCTTTCTTCTCTTCGAGCTGCCTCTTCGTGAGGCTGAGCTCCCCTTTGGCCTGCTCCGGGTCCCGTTTGAGTCCGGTGACCTCTGCTATGCGGGCAGCAGCGGCAAGCAGCACCACCTGCTTATTCACATAAGACACATGTTGTTAGACTCCTGCGGTTTAGAGTTGACCCTCTGTTTGGCTTTTCTTTCCGAACACCAAACAGAGTATCAGGGGCTACTATCTATTGGGTGATAATTTCACAACACTATTTATTACTTACCTCAAAGCCTGTCAGGAGGCTGGTATAGGCTTCGGTCAATCCGCTTTTGGCAGACCGAACCTTCTGAATCACCGCACTCATAAGAGTACGATGCTCTTCATCCATGGAAGCGCCGCGAAGCACTTCCAGCAGACTATCCGACGCCTCTGGCGCAACGGAAGTCATCGGCATGGTCGGCTCGCCCTCCTTAGCGAGGGGCCGCCTGTCCGAGTCCGAAACCTTTGGAGGTTCCGGTACAGTGTCCGGCTGGGAGCCCAACTTGCTGTGGCTCTCGTCGGCATAATCTGCGGGGATCTTACGCCCCGTGTGCCCGACGTCTGGAATTTCGCCTTGGGGCGTCTCCAGAGTCGCCCCCCCTGCTCTGGGACCCTTTGGGATCACACCTCCGTGTCATCCGTAGGTCGAGGGGAAGTGGACGTTGGGAGCGGATTCATCGCCGAATCGCTCAAAGACCCATCCGAAGAGGATACCTCGGGATGGGCCCTGGCCGGACTGCATATACGTGTTCGGCGTTATAACAAACTATGAAACTAAGTGGCACTATAGTATTACAGGGTGCGGATACTTAGGATCTCACCAGGGGCTTGCCCCTAGGCAGCCACTCCTCCTCGCTATAGGCGGCCGTGGTGGAGTGATCCAGAAGGGACGCCTTTCCCTTCTTTGGCGTCCTAGCCACACCCTGCGGGGCGGCTTTCCTTTTCCTCTCCTCCCAAATGTGGGGAGGCGGAATTTCTTCGTGTTTCCCCCCGCCTCTGCGGGAGGAATCTGCCTCGTCGTCCTCGGACAACGAGTCTATGACGGCCTTGCGCCGGGGACCCTTCCTGGTCCCCAAGGCCGCCCTCTTAGACCCTTCGGCCTCCCCGGATGGGGCGGTCCTTTTCTTCTCCTCCTCCCCTTCGTGGGAGGAGCGTGCCTCATCATCTTCGGACAAGGCGTCCGGTGTGACCTACGCCGGAGACCCTTCCTGGTCCCCGTGGCCTTCTTTTCAGCCTTCTTTTCCGGCAACTTGTAAGGCGCCGGGACTAGCATCTCCGTCAGGAGAGCGGTTGCTGGGTCTTCTGGAAGTGGAGCCGGATAGTCGATCTGCTCTGCCGTCACCACGTAATCCTGATTAAATACACACGATGACTTAAAATCATCCCATGAGTATGCTTGGAAAGGTACATCTGGTGATGGGCAAAAAACTCACCGGATGGGGGAGCCGCGTGGCGTGAAGTCCGCGGTCCTCGGATGTGGGAGGAGGTATTTCGGAGGCCTTGAATAGCACCTTCCATGTGTCCTTGTGTGTCGTGTCGTAAATCTCTTGAAGTGTCTGGTGTTCGGCTGGAACAAACTCCCACATATTAAATGCCCGTCTTTGGCATGGAAGGATTCAGCGGACGAGCATGACCTGGACCATGTTTACAAGCTTGATTTTCTTGTCCATCATATTTTTGATGCAGTTCTGAAGTTCTGTCAGCTCCGCAGGTTCACCCCAGGCCAGGCCCTACTTTTCCCAGGAAGTGAGCCGCATGGGAATTCCGGATCAGAATTCGGGGGCCGCCGGCCAGTTGGCGTCATGCGGCTTGGTGATGTAGAACCACCCCGATTGCCACCATTTCACGGTCTCCATGAAGGAGCCGTCAAGCTAGGTAACATTGGGCATCTTGCCCACTATGGCGCCTACGCACTCTGCTTGCTGGCCGCTCACGATCTTCGGCTTCACGCAAAAGGTTAGTAGCCACAAGCCGAAGTGGGGCTTGATGTGGAGGAAGGCCTCGCACACGACGATAAACGCTGAGATGTTGAGGACAAAATTTGGGGCTAGATCATGGAAGTCCAGCCCATAGTAAAATATGAGCCCGCGGACAAAGGGTTGAAGTGGAAATCCCAGTCCGCGCATGAAGTCGGCAAGGAACACGACCCTCTCGTGGGGTCTCGGAGTCGGAATGATTTGCCCTGCGTTCCGCAGCCGGTGCGCGATATCTGCGTCCAAGTATCCGGCCGCCCAGAGCTTCATAATATGCTCCTCCTTGACGGTGGAGGCCACCCACTTGCCTCTTGCTCCGGACATGTTTGGTTATGTGGAGAAGGCGTGAACCAGGGTGCTGGAGCTCAAGGGTGCGAGAATGGATAAGCAAAGAAGGAAGAAGGAGTGGGTAAAAATGGGGGATCCTTATCCCTTTATAGAGGCGACGAAAACGGTGCGCCTCCCCACTTGCCCGTTGAAAATCGCTTATTTCCCAAGCGCCACGATTGATGGCGCGGTTGGGTTACCCGTACCCGTATTAATGAGAATCCCGTGATAAGGGGACATGATCTCTGCTTCGACAAGACGTGCCAAGGAAACCGCCTCACAATATGTGATGTGACTGGTTATGGGAAAATGGTTCGTCATCTAAAGTTGTCAGCAGATTATATTTGTGGAATATCGTTCTCTCCACGGTGGTATGTGAAAATCGCCTTGTAGAGCCGGACACGATTTAAGTGTTCGAGGTTTACTTTGGAGTATTCGGAGATGGAACCCGCCTTGCAATGCCGAAGACAATCTACGCACCAAACTCATCGTCATTGAAGCCTGGTTCAGGGGCTACTGAGGTAGTCCTGGATTAGGGGGTATCCGGACAGCCGGACTATACACTTTGGCCTGACTGTTGGACCGTGAAGATACAAGACTCAAGACTTCGTCCCGTGTCCGGATGGGACTCTCCTTTGCGTGGAAGACAAGCTTGGCGATCCGGATATTAGATCTCCTTCTTTGAAACCAACTCTGTGTAAACCCTAGCCCCCTCCGGTGTCTATATAAACTGGAGGGTTTAGTCCGTGGAGGGACAATCATAATCATCATAGGCTAGCTTCTAGGGTTTAGCCTCTATGATCTCGTGGTAGATCAACTCTTGTAATACTCATATCATCAAGATCAATCAAGCAGGAAGTAGGGTTTTACCTCCATCGAGAGGGGCCAAACCTGGGTAAAACATCGTGTCCCTTACCTCCTGTTACCATTAGCCTTAGACGCACAGATAGGGACCCCCTACCCAAGATCCGCCAGTTTTGACACCGACAATAGGCACCCCATAGGCGTCTTGGCAGCTTCTCCGGACGCCCCACCGGCACCCGCTCCCATATCCAAATGGAGAGGCCCCAGACAAAGCCACCATATTGGACTTGTCTCCCGTCCTCTGGGTTGCATCGTCAAGCTGCAAAACATCAAATGAGGATCAAATATAACAAAATGTGATGGACATACTTTCATAGGTAGGCAATGAGATACCCTCTTACCGAACGGTATAGGTAGGCGAGAGATGCGGTCCCCCAACTGTACCCTGCATCCCAGTCGGCAAGGAAGAACAGATACGACCAGTTGGCAGAGTTCCCGGAGCTGTCTGGAAATGACCTCCATGAGAAGATACCACAGGTAGGCCCTCGCGTACCACTCCACAGTCGCCTCATCAGCATCCTCGGGGCATGTCTTACGGTGCTCCGAGAGCCAGGGCAACAGTACACCGGATGTGCGGTTACCCTTAGCATCGGGGCAGTCGCCGATGAGGGTGGTAACCCTCAGCTGCTAGTTGGTCCTCTCCACTCGCCCGGTCAGTGCTTGACCATTGATCGGCATGGCAGTAATCATCACCCAATCCTCGAGGGTCACCGTCATCTCCCCGCATGGGAGATGGACAAAATGGGACTCCGGTCGCCACCGGTTAATCATGGCTGTTAGAGCTGCATGGACAAGCATCGACCGCTGACGCTTGAACTGCAACATGAAACCCAACAGTCGGGCTCTCTTGAAGTACGGTGCATAGCCCTTGTGGTAGTCCATATTCGCGGCAACCCTGTGACCCCTCATGCGCAGTGGCGGGAGCATCTGTCAAAAAGTGGACGGCAAGAGTTACAAACTTGTTTTCATCAATCTGAAAACTTTGATCAATATTTCCTCCATATTGCTTACCACTCCATTCTCTATGAAACGGGCACGATGACCCTTGTCGAATGCGTAGTCAAGCATGGAGTACCGTGGGCCGATGTTGTTTGCAAGAGGTGTCCGCTGATACGTCTCCGTCGTATCTATAATTTTTGATTGTTCCATGACAATATTCTTCAACTTTCATATACTTTTGGCAACTTTTTATACTATTTTTTGGACTAACATATTGATCCAGTGCCGAGTGCCAGTTCCTGTTTGTTGCATGTTTTATGTTTTGTAGAAACCCAATATCAAACAGAATCCAAAAGGGATAAAAACGGACGGAAAATTATTTTGGAATATTTGGGATTTTCCGGAGGAAGAATCAACACAAAACGGTGCCCAAGGTGACCAGGAGATAGGAGGGTGCGCCCACCCCCTGGGTGCGCCTGGCAGTCGCCTGGGCCACCCGTAAGGCGGTTGACGCTCTTCTTTTGCCGCAAGAAAGCTAATTTTACGAGAAAAATCTGGGCGAAAGATTCACCCCAATCGGAGTTACGGATCTCCAGATATAAAAGAAACGGTGAAGGGGAAGGATCTGAGAACGCAGAAACAGAGAGAGATAGAGAGATACATCCAATCTCGGAGGGGCTCTCGCCCCTCCCAAGCCATGGGAGCCAAGGACCAGAGGGGAAACCCTTCTCCCATCTAGGGAGAAGTGTTGGAAATATGCCCTAGAGGCAATAATAAATTAGTTATTATTATATTTCCTTGTTCATGATAATCGTTTATTATCCATGCTATAATTGTATTGATAGGAAACTCAGATACATGTGTGGGTACATAGACAACACCATGTCCCTAGTAAGCCTCTAGTTGACTAGCTCGTTGATCAATAGATGGTTACGGTTTCCTGACCATGGACATTGGATGTCATTGATGACGGGATCACATCATTAGGAGAATGATGTGATGGACAAGACCCAATCCTAAGCCTAGCACAAAGATCGTGTAGTTCGTATGCTAAAGCTTTTCTAATGTCAGGTATCTTTTCCTTAGACCATGAGATTGTGCAACTCCCGGATACCGTAGGAATACTTTGGGTGTACCAAACGTCACAACGTAACTGGGTGACTATAAAGGTGCACTACAGGTATCTCCGAAAGTGTCTGTTGGGTTGGCACGAATTAAGACTGGGATTTGTCACTCCGTGTGACGGAGAGGTATCTCTGGGCCCACTCGGTAGGACATCATCATAATGTGCACAATGTGACCAAGGGGTTGATCACGGGATGATGTGTTACGGAACGAGTAAAGAGACTTGTCGGTAACGAGATTGAACAAGGTATCGGTATATCGACGATCGAATCTCGGGCAAGTACAATACCGCTAGACAAAGGGAATTGTATACGGGATCGATTGAGTCCTTGACATCGTGGTTCATCCGATGAGATCATCGTGGAACATGTGGGAGCCAACATGGGTATCCAGATCCTGCTGTTGGTTATTGGCCGGAGAACGTCTCGGTCATGTCTACATGTCTCCCGAACCCATAGGGTCTACACACTTAAGGTTCGATGACGCTAGGGTTATAAAGGAAGTTTGTATGTGGTTACCGAATGTTGTTCGGAGTCCCGGATGAGATCCCGGACGTCACAAGGAGTTCCGGAGGTAAAGATTTATATATGGAAAGTTGTTATTCAGGTTCCGGGAAAAGTTCGGGTTTTTCCGGTATTGTACCGAGAAGCTTCCAGAAGGTTCCGGAGGATTCCGGAGGGGTCCGGAGGTCCGGAAATTGTTCCACCACGTCCAATACAGTAGCATGGGCTGTAGGGGGCGCCCTAGCCTTAATGGGCCAGGGGCACCAGCCCCCCCAAGGCCCATGCGCATGGGAAGGGGAAACCCTAAGGGGGAGGGCCTCCACTTGACTTGGGAGGCACTCCTCCCCCCATGGCCGCCGCCCCCAACCCTAGATGGGATCTAGGGGGGCCGGCCCCCTCTTCCCCCCACCTATAAATAGTGGAGTGGTGGGAGGGCAGCCACACCCCAAGTTCTGGCGCAGCCTTCCCCCTCTCCCAAGTACTCCTCCTCTCCCGCGGTGCTTGGCGAAGCCCTGCAGGATTGCCACGCTCCTCCATCACCACCACGCCATTGTGCTGCTGCTGGATGGAGTCTTCCTCAACCTCTCCCTCTCTCCTTGCTGGATCAAGTCATGGGAGACGTCACCGGGCTGTACGTGTGTTGAACGCGGAGGTGCCGTTCGTTCGGCGCTAGGATCTCCGGTGATTTGGATCACGATGAGTATGACTCCTTCAACCCCGTTCTCTTGAACGCTTCCGCTTAGCGATCTACAAGGGTATGTAGATGCACTCTCCTTCCCCTCGTTGTTGGTTTCTCCATAGATAGATCTTGGTGACACGTAGGAAAATTTTGAATTTCTGCTACGTTCCCCAACAAGAAGGTCAAGGAAGAAGAAGAAGAAGGGGGGCTCTCTCCCCCTTGCTTCCGGTGGCGCCGAAACACCGACGGGGGGCCATCATCATCTCCGCGATCTTCACCAACACCTCCGCCATCTTCACCAACATCTCCATCACCTTCCCCCCTCTATCTACAGTGGTCCACTCTCCCGCAACCCGCTGTACCCTCTACTTGAACATGGTGCTTTATGCTTCATATTATTATCCAATGATGTATTGCCATCCTATGATGTCTGAGTAGATTTTCGTTATCCTATTGGTGGTTGATGAATTGCTATGATTGATTTAATTTGCTTGTGGTTATGTTGCTGTCCTTTGGTGCCCATCATATGAGCGTGCGCGTGGATCACACCATAGGGTTAGTTGTATGTTGATAGGACTATGTATTGGAGGGCTAGAGTGACAGAAGCTTCAACCTAGCATATAAATTGATGCATACGGGATTGAAGGGGGACCAATATATCTTAATGCTATGGTTGGGTTTTACCTTAATGAACGTTAGTAGTTGTGGATGCTTGCTAATAGTTCCAATCATAAGTGCATAGAATTCCAAGTCAGGGATGACATGCTAGCAGTGGCCTCTCCCACATAAAACTTGCTATCGGTCTAGTAAAGTAGCCAATTGCTTAGGGACAATTCCGCAACTCCTACCACCACTTTTCCACACTCGCTATATTTACTTTATTGCATCTTTATCTAAACATCCCCTACTTTTTATTTACACGTTCTTTACTTTCTTGAAAAGCTATCCAACAACACCTACAAAGTACTTCTAGTTTCATACTTGTTCTAGGTAAAGCGAACGTCAAGCGTGCGTTATAGTCATATCAGTGGCCGATAGGACTTGAGAGAGTATTTGTTCTATCTTTAGCTCCCCGTTGGGTTCCACACTCTTACTTATCGAAAGAGGCTACAACTATCCCGTATACTTGCGGGTCATCAAGACCTTTTTCTAGCACCGTTGCCGGGGAGTCATAGCGTGGGATGAATATTCTCGTGTGTGCTTGTTTGCTTTATCACTAAGTAATTTTTATTTGATGTTCTTAGTTGTTTTCTATCTTTAGTTATGGGTAGGAAACGCAAAATACCAAAAAAATAGTTGTACCTACTACACCAATGGTTGAAGAACCACTCAAAATCTATCACACTCCTGAAGCTTTTTACTTGGATCATCTTCGATCCCTTTGTGTTCGTGCTGAAACCCCAACTAGCTTAGTTGAGGGAAAATCTTTAGATGAGCATGCTTGTTATGTGCGACACCGTATATCTGAAAAAGGGAAACTTTTACTGGATCAAATTCATCGCTTGCAATGCTATGCTTGGAATTTATGTGAAATATATGATGTTACTTGTTGTTCTAAAAACCCTAAGAAACACCTCCCCTACCAATGTGAGTTTAATGATGGAATCGTATCTTCGTATGCTAAGGGTGTTTATAATTACTATGATGTTAAACAAATTGAAGAATTTGTTGCTTTTAAGGGTTCATATGAAATTGCTTCTTTGATTGAAAAGTATGATGCCACTCTTTACAAATCTGAAAATTTTGCCATACTTGAATATTGTTATGATAATTATGCTTCTAATGCCTATGTTAAACTATATATTGAGGAATTCTCCGCTGTCCAAGAAGAGACTAATATTTTGTTGGAAGCTATGGAAGAAGAAATTGATGAAACTGTGAGCTCATTGGATGAAAAAGATGATGAGGAGAGCAAAGAACAAAAGGAGGAAGAGCGGATTGATCACCCGTGCCCACCTTCTAATGAGAGTAACTCTTCAACTCATACATTTTTTTAATTCCCCTTCGTGCTTACCGAAGGATGATTGCTATGATCTCATTGATTCTCTTGAAATATCCCTTTTTGATGATGCTTGCTATGCTTGTGGCCAAGATGCCAATATGAATTATGCTTATGGAGATGAACTTGCTATAGTTCCTTATGTTAAACATGAAATTGTTGCTATTGCACCCATGCATGATAGTCCTATTATCTTTTTGAATTCTCCAACTACACTATATCGGAGAAGTTTGTGCTTATTAAGGATTATATTGATGGGTTGCCTTTTACCGTTGCACATGGTAATTTTGATAGATATAATATGCATGTGCTTGCTGCTCCTACTTGCAATTATTATGAGAGACGAACTACATCTCCGCCTCTCTATGTTTCCAATATGATAAAATTGCAAGAAATTGTTTATACTATGCATTGGCCTTTACTATGTGTGCATGAATTGTTCTTTTATGACATGCCGATGCATAGGAAGAGAGTTAGACTTCGTTGTTGCATGACATATGTTACTTTGTGCTCACTACTAAATCACAAATCATTGTTAATTAAAATTGGCTTTGATATACCTTGGGATCTGGGTGGATTCATTACTTGAGCACTTTATGCCTAGCTTAATGGCTTTAAAGAAAGCGCTGCCAGGGAGACAACCCAGAAGTTTTAGAGAGTCATTTATTTCTGTTGAGTGCTTTTATATAGTTTAAGAAAATAAAAAGTAAAAAGGGGAACCCAAAAACTTTTCAAAAAGGAAAGTGAAAGTGAGAGAGATAAGCATTGTTGAAGTGGGAGAGCTCCTTGAACTTTGTTCATGCTCATGGAAACTTTGTGAATCTTGATTACAGAAACTTTTCATCAAAAATAATTATCCCCTTGTACAATTCCATTGTATTATAAAAATAATGTGCCAAGGTTTTCCTTTAGGATGTTTACAATGCTTGTTGGTTGTACGGTGCAGGACAGAAACTTTGGCTGTACTGTGCGATTTTACATTTTTAACTGGAACGTCAAATGGTTCTGATTCCTTTTGCACTCTCTTGATGTACAAATTTTTTATATTTACTAATTTTGGTAGAATGTTTGGGGTACCAGAAGTATGGTGAATGTTCAGATTGCTTCAAACTGTTCTGTTTTTGACAGATTCTGTTTTTGATGCATAGTTTGCTTGTTTTGATGAATCTATCAATCTATATCAGTGGATTAAGCCATGAAAAAGTTATGTTACAGTAGACAGAATGCAAAAAACAAAATATGAATTGGTTTGCAACAGTACTTAGAGTATTGATTTGCTTTATTATACTAACGGATCTTA
This sequence comes from Triticum dicoccoides, assembly GCF_002162155.2. Taxonomy (NCBI): domain Eukaryota; kingdom Viridiplantae; phylum Streptophyta; class Magnoliopsida; order Poales; family Poaceae; genus Triticum; species Triticum dicoccoides. The sequence continues at coordinate 637,544,247 of NC_041381.1, forward strand.
CTGAGTTTTCTGTTGAAGTTTTGTGTGGATGAAGTGTCTAATCGAGGATGTCTCGATATGAGGAACAGGAAGAGAGGCAAGAGATCAAGCTTGGGGATGCCCGAGGCACCCCAAGTAAATATTCAAGGAGACTCAAGCGTCTAAGCTTGGGTATGCCCCGGAAGGCATCCCCTCTTTCTTCAACAAGTATCGGTATGTTTTCGTATTCGTTTCGTTCATGCGATATTTGCAAATCTTGGAGCGTCTTTTGCATTCAGTTTTCATTTTTCTCTTATGCACCATGCTGGTATGAGATAGTCCTTGGTTGATTTATAGAATGCTCATTGCACTTCACTTAAATCTTTTGAGTATGGCTTTATAGAATGCTTCATGTGCTTCACTTATATCATTTGAAGTTTGGATTGCCTGTTTCTCTTCACATAGAAAACCACCATTTGTAGAATACTCTTTTGCTTCACTTATATTTGTTAGAGTGTGGGCATATCTTTTGTAGAAAGAATTAAACTCTCTTGCTTCACTTATACAATTTAGAGAGATGACAGGAATTGGTCATTCACATGGTTAGTCATAAATTCCTACATAAAACTTGTAGATCACTGAATATGATATGTTTGATTCCTTGCAATAGTTTTGCGATATAAAGGTGGTGATATAGAGTCGTGCTAGTTGAGTAATTGTGAAATAGAGAAATACTTGTGTTGAGGTTTGCAAGTCCCGTAGCATGCAAGTATGAGGTGTTCTTTGATTGCTTTCCTTATGAGTGGAGGTCGGGGGCGCGCGATGGTTAACTCCTACCAACCTCCCCCCTAGGAGCATACATAGTAGTACTTTGCTTCGAGGGCAAGTAGACTTTTGCAATAAGTATATGAGTTCTTTATGACTAATGTGAGTCCATGGATATACGCACACTCACCCTTCCACTTTGCTAGCCTCTATTGTGCCGCGCAACTTTCCCCGGTATCATGAACGCATTATTTACCTTCCTCAAAACAGCCACCATACCTACCTATTATGGCATTTCCATAGCCATTCCGAGATCTATTGCCATGCAACTTTCCACCGTTCTGTTATTAATGACATGTTCCATCATTGTCATATTGCTTTGCATGATCGTAATATAGCTAGCATGATGTTTTCATGGCTTGTCCTTTTTTTGATGTCATTGCTATGCTATATCATTGCACATCCCGGTACACCGCCGGGAGCATTCATATAGAGTCATATCTTTGTTTGAGATATCGAGTTGTAATATTGAGTTGTAAGTAAATAAAAATGTGATGATCATTATTATTAGAGCATTGCCCCCATGAGGAAAGGATGAAGGAGACTATGATTACCCCACAAGTCGGGATGAGACTACGGACTTTATGAAAAATAAAAGAGGCCAAAGAAGCCCAAATAAAAAAGAGGCCAAAGAATCCCAGCAAAAAAATAAAAAAAGAGAAAATAAAGAGAAAATAAAGAGAAAATAAAAAAATGATGAGAGAAAAAGAGAGAAGGGGCGCGTCTAGGCAGCAAATGCGTGGTCCCTGTAGTTCCCTGGCACACACCCCATTTAAGGAAGATATCATCCCCCGTCCAGAAAGAGGAACCAAAAAAGGAAAGTCCTAGCACCTGGTGCCCCGGCACACCAACCAGCAAAAATAAAAGATCTCTCGCGCACCAACTAGCACCACTCCCCTTCCCCGATCACGTGCAGAAAAAGTCCCACATGTTGTCCTTCCCACCAACCCATCGCATGCCTCGTCTTCTCACTGGTCTTCTTCCTCCTAGATCTCGAACCACATGAAAGCTCATCTCGCCCCTATGTGACGCCCGGATAATTAAGCTACACAATTCTCTGCTAATGAGGCCACGTCACCACTGTTACTGTTGCTAATCTCGTTTAGATTCAAAACGGTTCAAATTCAAATTTAAAACAAAGTTAAAAAAATAGAAGTTTTCAAATGTCCAAACTAAATAGTACCAGTTGTGGCCAATAAGTTATAAGTAATATTGGTAAATAAACCACATTTTTATAAAAGTTTTTAATTCACTAAAATATTTAAAATAGCATCTAAAGTAATTATTTAAATGCCTTTTAAGTATTGAAAATGTGCAAAGTATTATATTATTGCACTAAACTTTTTATGGCAGTAGCATATCTAGTAGCTCTAATTTAGGTGTTATTCTTACCTTTTTATAAAATTAAATAATGGGAAACTTAAATGGAAATCAAATGAACAGAAACTATAAAAAAAAGGTAGAAGAAAAAGAGAAAACAAAAGGCCTCACCCCTCACCCTGGGCCGCTTGGCCACCAGACCCACCAGGTCGGCCTAGCAGCCCGCCCATCTCCCCCGCAACAGGTCCTCCCTTCTCCTGTTCCTCGGTCTCAGACCGCTACAGAGAACGCTCCTGCCCGTGGTCGGCACCGCACCACGTCGTCGACGACGAGGGGTTGGATAAGAGCGCCCCTCCCCGAACCCTAGCTACCCACTAGCCCCACTCCTCTCTGTCCCTCCGCCTCGCCCCTCGCCAGATCCCCTTTCCTCTAGCCCTCTTCCTCTCGGTCCCGAGCCGCCCGAGCACTACCACCGCCGTGCCATCGTCGTTCGCCTGCTCCGGCTTCTTCCCGGGCTACGGGAGGTTGGCAGGGGGCCTCGCCGCGCCCCGTAGTCACCGTCCACACCACCAGCACAGGCTTCGGAGTTCCCTGCCGCTGGATCGGGCGTCGCCCGCACCGGCAACCACGTCGACCACCGCCACCGCCTCGCCGCGTACAACTACTCCGACATCTCCTCGACCTATCCTGAGCTCCCCATCGGTCGCCGCTGTGAGCTCTCCCTCGATTCCCCTGTTTCCCCCTTCGGTTAATCGCCTAGATCGCCGTAACCATCGTAGCCGAGCTCGCCGCCGTTGCTTCCCCTTGGCACCGCACACATAGCCGGCCAGGCTCGTCCACGAGCACGGCCTCGTGCTCCTTGCCTCCCCCGCGCCCGCCAGCTGCGCTGCATCGCACGTCCGCAGCCCTGCGCCTGCAACCGTCCGCGTCGGCTCACGCCCCGCGTCCGCGAGCACACGCCCTGCTCCCCATCCCTGCTAGCCAGCGAGCACGCCTTTCCGGACCCTGGCCGACCACTGCGACCCCGCTGCCGCCCAGCCGCGCGACGACCGCAACCCACTCCGTCCGCGGGCGCGCGCCTGGCCGCGCCCGACCGCGCCGGCTGCTACCCTCGCCGCGGTTTTGCCTCCACCCCACCCGTGCTCGCCTGCTGCTGCTTGCTTCCACGGCGCTGCTGCTGCATCTATTACTGCCGCCGCTAACTGTACTCTGTATTGCTAGCTACTGAAGATGCTACTAGCTAGCTTTTCTCTTTTTACAATAACTAACCCTCTATACAGCACGTAAATATCGTCTAAACGGTTCTTAACATTAGTAAAAATAATACGAGTAGAAAGTATACATGGCAAACTTTATTTTATCCCATTGGAACAAATCCATTTGATGCTTGAATTAAATCATATGAAAATCACAAATTGCTATCTTCTGTTAAGAGAGAACATAATTAACCTCATAGCATACTGTGTTGCGTGCTGTGTGTGGTGTGTGTGTCCGGTTTGGCCACGGCCGTGTGTGGCCGGCCCTGTTGGGGAACGTAGTAATTTCAAAAAAATTCCTACGCACACGCAAGATCATGGTGATGGCATAGCAACAAGAGGGGAGAGTGTTGTCCACGTACCCTCGTAGACCGTAAGCGGAAGCGTTATGACAACGCGGTTGATGTAGTCGTATGTCTTCACGATTCGACCGATCCAAGCACCGAACGTACGGCACCTCCGAGTTCAGCACACGTTCAGCTCGATGACGATCCCCGGGCTCCGATCCAGCAAAGCTTCGGGCATGAGTTCCGTCAGCACGACGGCGTGGTGACGATGATGATGCTCTACCGGCGCAGGGCTTCGCCTAAACTCCGCGACGATATGACCGAGGTGGAATATGGTGGAGGGGGGCACCGCACACGGCTAAGGAACGATCCGTAGATCAACTTGTGTGTCTATGGGATGCCCCCCTGCCCCCGTATATAAAGGAGTAAGGGGGGAGGCCGGCCGGCCCCTTGGGCGCGCCAAGGGAGGAGGAATCCTCCTCCTAGTAGGAGTAGGACTCCTCCTTTCCTACTCCTACTAGGAGGGGGAAGGAAGGGGGAGAGGGGGAAGGAAAGGGGGGCGCCCCCCTCCTAGTCCAATTCGGACCAGAGTGGGGAGGGGGCGCGCGGCCCATGCTGGCCGCCCCTCTCTCCTTTCCCCTAAGGCCCATAAGGCCCAATACTCTCCCGGGGGGTTCCGGTAACCCCCCTGGCACTCCGGTTTTCTCCGAAATCACCCGGAACACTTCCGGTGTCCGAATATAGTCGTCCAATATATCAATCTTTATGTCTCGACCATTTCGAGACTCCTCGTCTTGTCCGTGATCACATCCGGGACTCCGAACAAACGTCGGTACATCAAAACTTATAAACTCATAATAAAACTATCATCGTAACGTTAAGCGTGCGGACACTACGGGTTCGAGAACTATGTAGACATGACCTAGAACCATTCTCGGTCAATAACCAATAGCGGGACCTGGATGCCCATATTGGTTCCTACATATTCTACGAAGATCTTTATCGGTCAAACCGCATAACAACATACGTTGTTCCCTTTGTCATCGGTATGTTACTTGCCCGAGATTTGATCGTCGGTATCCAATACCTAGTTCAATCTCGTTACCGGCAAGTCTCTTTACTCGTTCTGTAACACATCGTCTTATAACTAACTCATTAGTTACAATGCTTGCAAGGCTTAGGTGATGAGTATTACCGAGAGGGCCAAGAGATACCTCTCTGCCAATTGGAGTGACAAAACCTAATCTCGAATTATGCCAACTCAACATGTACCTTCGGAAACACCAGTAGAGCACCTTTATAATCACCCAGTTACGTTGTGACGTTTGGTAGCACACAAAGTGTTCTTCCGGTAAACGGGAGTTGCACAATCTCATAGTTGCAGGAACTTTGTATAAGTCATGAAGAAAGCAATATCAATACACTAAACGATCAAGTGCTAGGCTAACGGAATGGGTCATGTCAATCACATCATTATCCTAATGATGTGATCCCATTAATCAAATGACAACACATGTCTATGGTTAGGAAACATAATCATCTTTGATTAATGAGCTAGTCAAGTAGAGGCATACTAGTGACTTTATGTTTGTCTATGTATTCACACATGTATCATGTTTCTGGTTAATACAATTCTAGCATGAATAATAGACATTTATCATGATATGAGGAAATAAATAATAACTTTATTATTGCCTCTAGGGCATATTTCCTTCAGTCTCCCACTTGCACTAGAGTCAATAATCTAGATTACATAGTAATGATTATAACACCCATGGAGTCTTGGTGCTGATCATGTTTTGCTCGTGAGAGAGGCTTAGTCAACGGGTCTGCAACACTCAGATCCGTATGTATCTTGCAAATCTCTATGTCTCCCACTTGGACTTGGTCCCGAATGGAATTGAAGCGTCTCTTGATGTGCTTGGTCCTCTTGTGAAATCTGGATTCCTTTGCCAAGACAATTCCACCAGTATTGTCACAGAAGATCTTCATTGGTCCCGATGCACTAGGTATGACACCTAGATCGGAAATGAACTCCTTCATCCAGACTCCTTCATTTGCTACTTCCGAAGCAGCTATGTACTCTGCTTCACATGTAGATCCCGCTACGACGCTATGTTTAGAACTGCACCAACTTACAGCTCCACCGTTTAATAAAAACACGTATCCGGTTTGCGATTTAGAATCGTCCGGATCAGTGTCAAAGCTTGCATCGACGTAACCGTTTATGACTAGCTCTTTGTCACCTCTATATACGAGAAACACATCCTTAGTCCTTTTCACGTATTTCAGGATGTTCTTGACCGCTGTCCAGTGATCCACTCCTGGATTACTTTGGTACCTTCCTGCCAAGCTTATTGCTAAGCATACGTCAGGTCTGGTACACAGCATTGCATACATGATAGAGCCTATGGCTGAAGCATAGGGAACATTTTTCATTTTCTCTCTATCTTCTGCTGTGGTCGGGCATTGAGTTTGACTCAACTTCACACCTTGTAGCACAGGCAAGAATCCTTTCTTTGCCTGATCCATTTTGAACTTTTTCAAAATTTTGTCAAGGTATGTGCTTTGTGAAAGTCCTATTAAGCGTCTTGATCTATCTCTATAGATCTTGATGCCCAATATGTAAGCAGCTTCACCGAGGTCTTTCATTGAAAAACTTTTATTCAAGTATTCTTTTATGCTATCCATAAATTCTATATCATTTCCAATTAATAATATGTCATCTACATATAAAATTAGAAATGCTACAAAGCTCCCACTCACTTTCTTGTAAATACAGGCTTCTCCAAAAGTCTGTATAAAACCATATGCTTTGATCACACTATCAAAGCGTTTATTCCAACTCCGAGATGCTTGCACCAGTCCATAAATGGAACACTGGAGCTTGCACACTTTGTCAGCACCTTTTGGATCAACAAAACCTTCCGGCTGCATCATATACAACTCTTCTTCTAGAAATCCATTCAAGAATGCAGTCTTGACATCCATTTGCCAAATTTCATAATCATGAAATGCAGCAATAGCTAACATGATTCGGACGGACTTAAGCATCGCTACGGGTGAGAAAGTCTCATCGTAGTCAACCCCTTGAACTTGTTGAAAACCTTTTGCAACAAGTCGAGCTTTATAGACAGTTATATTACCATCAACGTCAGTCTTTTTTTTAAAGATCCATTTATTCTCAATGGCTTTCCGATCATCGGGCAAGTCAACCAAAGTCCATACTTTGTTTCCATACATGGATCCCATCTCAGATTTCATGGCTTCTAGCCATTTTGCGGAATCCGGGCTCATCATCGCTTCCTCATAGTTCGTAGATTCATCATGGTCAAGTAACATGACTTCCAGAATAGGATTACCATACCACTCTGGTGCGGATCTTACTCTGGTAGACCTACGAGGTTCAGTAGAAACTTGATCTGAAGTTTCATGATCATTATCATAAGCTTCCTCACTAATTGGTGTAGTTGTCACAGGAACCGGTTCTCGTGATGAACTACTTTCCAATAAGGGAGTAGATACAGTTATCTCATCAAGTTCTACTTTCCTCCCACTCACTTCTTTCGAGAGAAACTCCTTCTCTAGAAAGGATCCATTCTTAGCAACGAATGCCTTGCCTTCGGATCTGTGATAGAAGGTGTACCCAACAGTCTCTTTTGGGTATCCTATGAAGACACATTTCTCCGATTTAGGTTCGAGCTTATCTGGCTGAAGTTTCTTCATATAAGCATCGCAGCCCCAAACTTTAAGAAACGACAACTTTGGTTTCTTGCCAAACCACAGTTCATAAGGCGTCGTCTCAACGGATTTTGATGGTGCCCTATTCAACGTGAATGCGGCCGTCTCTAAAGCATAACCCCAAAACGATAGCGGTAAATTAGTAAGAGACATCATATATCGCACCATATCAAGTAAAGTACGATTACGACGTTCGGACACACCATTTCGTTGTGGTGTTCCAGGTGGCGTGAGTTGCGAAACTATTCCACATTGTTTCAAGTGTAGGCCAAACTCATAACTCAAATATTCTCCTCCACGATCAGATCGTAGAAACTTTATTTTCTTGTTACGATGATTTTCCACTTCACTCTGAAATTCTTTGAACTTTTCAAATGTTTCAGACTTATGTTTCATCAAGTAGATATACCCATATCTGCTCAAATCATCTGTGAAGGTGAGAAAATAACGATACCCGTCGCGAGCCTCAACATTCATTGGGCCACAAACATCAGTATGTATGATTTCCAACAAATCAGTTGCTCGCTCCATAGTTCCGGAGAATGGTGTTTTAGTCATCCTGCCCATAAGTCACGGTTCGCAAGTACCAAGTGATTCATAATCAAGTGATTCCAAAAGTCCATCAGTATGGAGTTTCTTCATGCGCTTTACACCGATATGACCCAAACGACAGTGCCACAAATAAGTTGCACTATCATTATCAACTCTGCATCTTTTGGTTTCAACACTATGAATATGTGTACCACTACTATCGAGATTTAATAAAAATAGACCTCTCTTCAAGGGTGCATGACCATAAAAGATATTACTCTTATAAAGAGAACAACCATTATTCTTTGATTTAAATGAATAACCGTCTCGCATTAAACAAGATCCAGATATAATGTTCATGCTCAACGCTGGCACCAAATAACAATTATTCAGGTCTAAAACTAGTCCCGAAGGTAGATGTAGAGGTAGCGTGCCGACCGCGATCACATCGACTTTGGAACCGTTTCCCACGCGCATCATCACCTCGTCCTTGGTCAGTGCTCGCTTATTCCGTAGTCCCTGTTTCGAGTTGCAAATATTAGCAACAGAACCAGTATCAAATACCCAGGTGCTACTACGAGCTCTAGTTAGGTACACATCAATAACATGTATATCACATATACCTTTGTTCACTTTGCCATCCTTCTTATCCGCCAAATACTTGGGGCAGTTCCGCTTCCAGTGACCAGTCTGGTTGCAGTAGAAGCACTCAGTTTCAGGCTTAGGTCCAGACTTGGGTTTCTTCTCTTGAGCAGCAACTTGCTTGCTGTTCTTCTTGAAGTTTCCCTTCTTCTTCCCTTTGCCCTTTTTCTTGAAACTAGTGGTCTTGTTGACCATCAACACTTGATGCTCCTTCTTGATTTCTACCTCCGCAGCTTTTAGCATTGCGAAAAGCTCGGGAATAGTCTTGTTCATCCCTTGCATATTATAGTTCATCACAAAGCTCTTGTAGCTTGGTGGCAGTGATTGGAGAATTCTGTCAATGACGCTATCATCCGGAAGATTAACTCCCAGTTGAATCAAGTTATTATTATACCCAGACATTTTGAGTATATGCTCATTGACAGAACTATTCTCCTCCATCTTGCAGCTGTAGAACTTATTGGAGACTTCATATCTCTCAATCCGGGCATTTGCTTGAAATATTAACTTCAACTCCTGGAACATCTCATATGCTCCATGACGTTCAAAACGTCTTTGAAGACCTGGTTCTAAGCCGTAAAGCATGGCACACTGAACTATAGAGTAGTCATCAGCTTTGCTCTGCCAGACGTTCTTAACGTTGTCAGTTGCATCAGCAGCAGGCCTGGCACCCAGCGGTGCTTCCAGGACGTAACTTTTCTGTTCAGCAATGAGGATAATCCTCAGGTTACGGGCCCAGTCCGTGTAATTGCTACCATCATCTTTCAACTTTGCTTTCTCAAGGAACGCATTAAAATTCAATGGAACAACAGCACGAGCCATCTATCTACAAACAAACATAGACAAGCGAAATACTATCAGGTACTAAGTTCATGATAAATTTAAGTTCAATTAATCATATTACTTAAGAACTCCCACTTAGACAGACATCTCTCTAGTCATCTAAGTGATCACGTGATCCAAATCAACTAAACCATAACCGATCATCACGTGAGATGGAGTAGTTTTCAATGGTGAACATCACTATGTTGATCATATCTACTATATAATTCACGCTCGACCTTTCGGTCTCCGTGTTCCGAGGCCATATCTGCATATGCTAGGCTCGTCAAGTTTAACCTGAGTATTCCGCGTGTGCAAAACTGTCTTGCACCCGTTGTAGATGGACATAGAGCTTATCACACCCGATCATCACATGGTGTCTGGGCATGACAAACTTTGGCAACGGTGCATACTCAGGGAGAACACTTCTTGATAATTTTAGTGAAAGATCATCTTAAAATGCTACGTCAATCAAAGCAAGATAAGATGCATAAAGGATAAACATCACATGCAATCAATATAAGTGATATGATATGGCCATCATCATCTTGTGCTTGTGATCTCCATCTCCGAAGCACCGTCGTGATCACCATCGTCACCGGCGCGACACCTTGATCTCCATCGTAGCATCATTGTCGTTACGCCATCTATTGCTTCTACGACTATCGCTACCGCTTAGTGATAAAGTAAAGCAATTACAGGGCGTTTGCATTTCATACAATAAAGCGACAACCATATGGCTCCTGCCAGTTGCCGATAACTTCGGTTACAAAACATGATCATCTCATACAATAAAATATAGCATCACGTCTTAACCATATCACATCACAACATGCCCTGCAAAAACAAGTTAGACGTCCTCTACTTTGTTGTTGCAAATTTTACGTGGATGCTACGGGCTTAGCAAGAACTGTTCTTACCTACGCATCAAAAACCACAACGATAGTTTGTCAAGTTGGTGCTGTTTTAACCTTCGCAAGGACCGGGCGTAGCCACACTCGATTCAGCTAAAGTGAGAGAGACAGACACCCGCCAGCCACCTTTAAGCATGAGTGCTCGTAACGGTGAAACCAGTCTCGCGTAAGCGTACGCGTAATGTCGGTCCGGGCCGCTTCATCTCACAATACCGCCGAACCAAAGTATGACATGCTGGTAAGCAGTATGACTTGTATCGTCCACAACTCACTTGTGTTCTACTCGTGCATATAACATCAACGCATAAAACCTAGGCTCGGATGCCACTGTTGGGGAACGTAGTAATTTCAAAAAAAGTTCCTACGCACACGCAAGATCATGGTGATGGCATAGCAACAAGAGGGGAGAGTGTTGTCCACGTACCCTCGTAGACCGTAAGCGGAAGCGTTATGACAACGCGGTTGATGTAGTCGTACGTCTTCACGATTCGACCGATCCAAGCACCGAACGTACGGCACCTCCGAGTTCAGCACACGTTCAGCTCGATGACGATCCCCGGGCTCCGATCCAGCAAAGCTTCGGGGATGAGTTCCGTCAGCATGACGGTGTGGTGATGATGATGATGCTCTACCGGCGCAGGGCTTCGCCTAAACTCCGCGACGATATATCCGAGGTGGAATATGGTGGAGGGGGGCACCGCACACGGCTAAGGAACGATCCGTAGATCAACTTGTGTGTCTATGGGGTGCCCCCTGCCCCCGTATATAAAGGAGTAAGGGGGGAGGCCGGCCGGCCCCTTGGGCGCGCCAAGGGAGGAGGAATCCTCCTCCTAGTAGGAGTAGGACTCCTCCTTTCCTACTCCTACTAGGAGGGGGAAGGAAGGGGGAGAGGGGGAAGGAAAGGGGGGGGCGCCGCCCCCCTCCTAGTCCAATTCGGACCAGAGGGGGGAGGGGGCGCGCGGCCCATGCTGGCCACCCCTCTCTCCTTTCCCCTAAGGCCCATAAGGCCCAATACTCTCCCGGGGGGTTCCGGTAACCCCTACGGCACTCCGGTTTTCTCCGAAATCACCCGGAACACTTCCGGTGTCTGAATATAGTCGTCCAATATATCAATCTTTATGTCTCGACCATTTCGAGACTCCTCTTCATGTCCGTGATCACATCCGGGACTCCGAACAAACTTCGGTACATCAAAACTTATAAACTCATAATAAAACTGTCATCGTAACGTTAAGCGTGCGGACCCTACGGGTTCGAGAACTATGTAGACATGACCTAGAACCATTCTCGGTCAATAACCAATAGCGGGACCTGGATGCCCATATTGGTTCCTACATATTCTACGAAGATCTTTATCGGTCAAACCGCATAACAACATACGTTGTTCCCTTTGTCATCGGTATGTTACTTGCCCGAGATTTGATCGTCGGTATCCAATACCTAGTTCAATCTCGTTACCGGCAAGTCTCTTTACTCGTTCTGTAACACATCATCTTATAACTAACTCATTAGTTACAATGCTTGCAAGGCTTAGGTGATGAGTATTACCGAGAGGGCCCAGAGATACCTCTCCGACAATTGGAGTGACAAAACCTAATCTCGAATTATGCCAACTCAACATGTACCTTCGGAAACACCTGTAGAGCACCTTTATAATCACCCAGTTACGTTGTGACATTTGATAGCACACAAAGTGTTCTTCCGGTAAACAGGAGTTGCACAATCTCATAGTTGCAGGAACTTTGTATAAGTCATGAAGAAAGCAATAGCAATATACTAAACGATCAAGTGCTAGGCTAACAGAATGGGTCATGTCAATCACATCATTATCCTAATGATGTGATCCCATTAATCAAATGACAACACATGTCTATGGTTAGGAAACATAACCATCTTTGATTAATGAGCTAGTCAAGTAGAGGCATACTAGTGACTTTATGTTTGTCTATGTATTCACACATGTATCATGTTTCCGGTTAATACAATTCTAGCATGAATAATAAACATTTATCATGATATGAGGAAATAAATAATAACTTTATTATTGCCTCTAGGGCATATTTCCTTCAGGCCCTTGTTAGATTATTAGGATTAACATTAGTACTCCCTCCGTCCGGAAATACTTGTCATCAAAATGTATAAAAGGGGATGCATCTAGATGTATTTTAGTTCTAGATACATCTCTTTTTATCCATTTTGATGACAAGTATTTTCGGACGGAGGGAGTACTAAGTTAGTCAAATAGCAGATGACATGTGGACCACTGTTAGTTTTTTCTAAAAAGCTAATTAAAAAATGTGCAAGTCAATGACACATGGGACCACTTGCACTGTTCATCTATTGACTAGTCAATTTTTGACTGGGTCAACTCTGCTCACTGACCCCACTTGTCATGCACTCTGGGTGGCACTGCCCTAGGTGGCAAAAGGATTTACTGTTATTTTCGAATTAAATAAATTCCAGAAAATTAGAAAAAATAATAAACTTTCATAAATCATAGAAAATAATCCGTAACTTGGATGAAAAAGTTTTCTACATGAAAGTTGCTCAGAACAACGAGAGGAATCTAAACCCGTGGTCCGTTCTCCCGCCACACGTCCCTAGCATAGCAAACGTTGAACTTTTCCCCTCCGGTTCATCTGTCTGACAGACGTCCGGAACCGGGAAAACTTTCCCGTATGTTATCCCATTTCACCGGTATCGTGTAGCACCGCGTTAGAACACATCTAGCATCGCTTATTGTCATGATATGCATATGTTGCGTGTATTTGCTGCTTCTTCCCCTTCTTCTCTACGGTAGACCCTGAGACCGATGCTGCCCCTATGATCGACTGCGTCACCAACGACCCCTCCTTGCCAGAGCTTCCAGGCAAGCCCCCCTCTTTTGATCATCCCGATATCGCCCATTCCATCTCTCATGCTTGCATTAAATTTTGCTACTGTTATTGTTTGCTCCTATTCTGATGCATAGCCTGCTTTTGTATCTGTTGTTATACCTTACCTGCTTATCCTAAACTACTTAGTATAGGTTGGTTAGTGATCCATCAGTGACCCCCACCTTGTCCTTGTTGCCCCTGCTTCATCATTGAAGACCCGATCAACGGGATTGAAGACCAGGCCCCAGCACCGCACATCACTTTCCCCTTAGTTGCTCGACACTGCTGGGTTACTATCGAGTGCCGAGGGTGAGACCTCTACAGCACTTCTGATGTTAACCCTGTAGTGTAGCTATTCGGTCGTGGTCATCGAGGGTGATTCCTCCTTAACCACTTCCGATACGACTCTGTCATGCAACCCCTCAAGTGTGAACCTCGGGGGTGATTCCTCTTATGTTCACCTTGATGAGCACATCGAGTGGAATTCACCAGGGTGATTCCTCGGGTTTTCCCCTTGATGTTTGGACACACTGTTACTATGGTTACTATGATTTTACACTGAACCATGTCACTAAAGACGGGTCGACCCTGAGGGGTATCCGCGCGAGCATAATTGCGAGTGATGTGGAGTCGAGTTGACCTGGAAGGTGCCCGAGAGATAATTACGAGGCGTGGTCGGGCATTCTTAGCCCTTGCTGCAAGTCCTCGAGACGGGGCAACGGGGTCACATCCTTCGTGAGTCTCTGCTTGTTACCACGCGTTCCTAATCCATTATGATTTGGATATTTGATCCGAGGGGCCTCTGGCCTGATAGCACTAACCATCACGTGGGCATAGTATGGGCGTTCTGCGTCGTATACATCAGCCGAAGCTTAGTAGACGTCAGCGACTAAGCGACGCGCACCGGGTTGGACTGTGTAAGCGCCTACCTTGTTGAAGGAGGTAGCTAGGTTTGCTCACCGGCCGCGTACGCAACGTGCAGGAGTTCCCGGGGAGATGGCCCATGACCCCTGGGGGCATAGGTTTAGTCCGGCGTGCTGGCCTCTCTATTAAGCCTAGGTCGGGTTGCGGCGTATTGTTTGGCCGAGGCCGGGCATGACCCAGGAAAGTGTGTCCGTCCGGAGTTAATCGACCATGGTGGGTAAGTTGGTGCACCCCTGCAGGGAAGAAAACATCTATCGATAGCCTGTCCTACAGTAACGGACACTCGAAGTTGTATCCCGATCGATACAACTAGAACTGGATACTTGTGATGAGAATTGGATGATGATGAGAATTGGATTGTGATGAGGTGATAACTGGATAGTATGGCTCTGGGATTGCTTTCTCGCAGGGAGTCGAGAAAGGATCTCTGGCCGAGGTTGATAACACTACAACTACTTTACTTTATGCTACTCTACTCCCTCCTGTTTGCTGCAAGATGGTGGTTTCTAGAAGATGCTGGTCTTCGATAGGACTAGGCCTTCTCTCTATTCTGGCATTTCTGCAGCCCAGTCCACATATACAGCCTTCCTTTGATAATGTTGCATATGTAGTGTAGATCCTTGCTTGCGAGTACTTTGGATGAGTACTCACGGTTGCTTTTCTCCCTCTTTTTCCCCTTTTCCATTCTTCTCGGATGACGCAACCAGATGACGGAGTTCCAGGAGCCAGATGACACCTTTGACGACTGCTACTACACCGAGGGCGTCTACTACCACGTGACGGAGACCGCCGATGACCAAGAGTAGTTAGGAGGCTCCCAGGCAGGAGGCCTTGCCTTTTTGATCGTAGATGCTTTTGTGCTAGCCTTCTTAAGGCAAACTTATTTAACTTATGTCTGTACTCAGATATTGTTGCTTCCGCTGACTCGTTTGTATTCAAGCTGATGTATTCAAGCTCTCGAGGCCCCTGGCTTGTAATATAAAGCTTGTATTATTTTAATTTGTGTCTAGAGTTGTGTTGTGATATCTTCCCGTGAGTCCTTGATCTTGATCGTACACATTTGCGTGTATGATTAGTGTACGATTGAATCGAGGGCGTCACATCCTACCTCCTCTGATGGCCACCATGCAACAAGAATTGCATAAAAAATTAAGGAACTCACATCAATTTTGCGCTACAGGTACCCCTGCACATCCACCCCATCCATACATCTCGTCAACTCAGTAGTAAAATAGACATTAAAAATTCTAAGAAAAGATGTTCTAATTGTTCAGGAAAAATAGGGATCCAACAAGAAAGAGTTGCCTACAGTAGTGAAGATCCTAGTAAAATGGTTGTGAGACACTTTGCTAGATTTGTCTGACACTCCTATGTGGCTTTTCGGTTAGACAAGTTTTGTCGTGTTGTAGGCAATTTTCATAATGCTTCTAGGCAACTTCTATTTCTAAAAATAAAATCAACAGTAGGATAGCTTTCTTTTGGTTTGTTTACTGTTTGGGCAATTTGTGCTTGCAGTGCAGGCAAATTTTATGAGTTGAAAACCAATTTATGCAGCTAGCTAATTTGTTTGTTGCCAAAAAAGTAGAAGGGGAAATTAAAAGCAAGTCTTCCTGTAATGTAGGCAATATGTATATAAGTTTTAGGCAACTCATTTTTTTGTTGTGACAGGGAAGCTAACAGCGAGCTACTCAGGAGGCAGAAAAATACTAGTTCCAAAGCTATTAGGGTTCTATGAAGTTTACCTAGAAGTGGCTGGCAAAGCTTCTTGCTTGCAAAGATGGAAAATACTACTCCCGTCCCAAAATAAGTGACTCGACTTTTGTAATAATAAGTGACTGGTACAAAAGTCAAGTCACTTATTTTGGGACGGAGGGAGTACTAAAAAGCAAGTACTTCTGGGATGCAGGCAAAATGCATATAAGTTTGAGGCAACTATTTTTTTGCTGAGAAATAAATTCGGTAGTTCTTTGTGGTTGTGCGAAGCTTACCTAGGAGTGACTGTTGAATCTTCTTGCTATGGCATGTACACAAAACCTCGAAAACGTTGCTTTGACATTGTTTTAGAATTTAGTGCCCCTCTCCCCCTGCAACAAAACAAGCAGAAAAAAGGAAACACGCCTCAGGTCCTGCACCCCCATCAGGTGCTTATGCACTCCAACCCGATCTCGGATCTCCTACACCCACAGCTAGCCCTATGGTTCCTAGAGACCCCCAAAATTGATAAGTAAGGAAGAGCAAAGACTAAATGGACTCTGCATCAAACTCATTAGCTTGCTTGCCCCAAAGAAAAATGATAAAATAAAGTGCAACTAAGGAGCAACTTCTAGTAGATACATGCAATTGCCTACAAATTTCAGGCAAAAGAAATGTGGTCCTATATTCTGTGGAACATCAAGTTGGTGTCCCCCTGGGCAAATGCATTTGTGATTGGAAGCAAGTTGTGATATGATCTAAGCAATTTGCATAGTATATCCAGGTAAACTCCTATTTTTTTAAAAAAAATACGAGATTGAAAAAGGTAGCAACTCGTACTAGGTTTGTAGGCAATTTCCATAGATTCTATAGCCAACTCATTAGCTTGCTTGCTGAAGAAATGTAAAAGTAGTAGTCAAGAGCAACTACTACTGGTTTGTAGGCAATTTGCCTACAAGTTTCTGGAAAAACAAATTGGAACCTATATTGTGTTATTTAACTGGCTGAAGAAACAGCCTGCGTGTTTGAGAATTTATAGAACACCCTAACTCTAGGGGGGGGGGGTCAGTTAACTGGCTTGTAACCTAATGAGAACATATTGATAAGGGGTGGGGGCAGTGAGACATGCGCAAACCCCATCTAAATCCAGGAAAAAAACAAAGGAAAAAAATAAGAGGCCATGCCCCCCGGACTATGCAAAGTACATTGGGGCAAAATACTGTGTGATTGTAGGCAATATAGATATTAAGTTGAGGGCAAAAAAGTGTGATTGTAGGCAAACTGTGTGTTTGATTGCACGCAAAAAATTGTGCTGCCATGTAACATAGGGGCAAAGGAAAACTATTTCCTAATGGATGATAAAATAAAGCAAATATGTATGTAGCTTGTAGGCAACTGTGATGTTGGTCTTAGGCAATTTTTTTATGTACTCTCATGGGACTGTGCATATTCTC
>NC_041381.1:637561881-637563373 GCF_002162155.2 Triticum dicoccoides
AGAAGGAGTTGTTTATGCCAAAACAGCCTGACTTGCATTCTGATCTCTCATGAGGAAACGACAAACAACTCTTCTACTCCCTCCGTCCCATAATGTAAGACGTTTTTTGACACTATTGTAGTGTAGAAAAACGTCTTACATTATGGGACGGAGGGTGTACTTGTTTGTAGTTATTTGGATTGTAGGCAACATAGTTAGTAGTAGTATCAATTTATAATTCATTGATCTCGCATTGACGAGTTTAATGAGTACACAACCATTAAAGCAAAAAAAAATTGAACCATGTCGGCCAAATAAATAACAAAAACATTAGACACAACTTCAGGATTGTTCATTATCAGAGTTATTTTGAGGCAACTACCTACAATGTGTTGGGCAAGTTTTGGCAAAAACTCAAGCAACCTAAGTAACAAACATTAACGAAAATCTAAACCATGTCAGGCAATTAAGTAAACAAAAAAACATCAAGCAAAAGTTTAGGATTGTTCATTATCTGAAGTATTTCACCCCAGACACAAAAAAGCTCAATCTCCGCTCAGGGTCAAAAAACATCTACCATTGCTCATGTGTTATCTGAGGCAACTACCTACAGAGTGTTGGGCAACTTCTGAAAAAACTAACAACCCACTAGGATTGAGTTTCATCCAATCTTGTGCTGGTATGAAAGCTTCTAGGGCACTAACTGAAAACAACTAGCAAGTCCTGGAACCATGTCATGCATCCTAAGTAACAAAAACTAAAGCCCATTTGGGCAAATTCTGAACAATACCAGGCAATTCAGTAACAACCGGCAGGCAAGTTTTGTTACTTATGATCAAAACTACACAAAAAAGCTCAAATTCTCAACTCGAGGATCAACAACCACGTGACATTCGGGCCGATAAAAATATTCCTAATGTAAGCAACGCATTGGTGTGTCCGAGTTTTTTGTACTCTAAATTAAGCAAAAGTTGAATGCGTTGACTAGTAGCAAAACTCCATAGTACAAGGATTCGATAAGAGCTCATAGCAAGACTCTGACAACTCGCTCCAAAAATCCAAGCAACTAGGGCTAACACGCCTGCAACTCCACCATGGCACCCCCTTAAAAAGCCCTACAACTTCGTCGTAAAGGGGATCTGGCAACACAATTCTGACAACTTACGACACAAATTCAGGCAACTCGTACTCACGTCCCTCACCAAAAACCATCATGCCACCGTAGTTCAGAACGATGAGCAGGGGAGATCTATCGTGAGATACTACACCGTGTGCGCCTCGCCGTCGGCCACATACCACGACCACATGCACACATGAAAACTGCCCCCACCTCCCCCACCCCACCCCCCGTGAAATCAACATGCCCCCACATCCCATCGGTCCAATCTGACCTTGATTTGAGTGGAATAAAATGCATGTGTGAGGGAATCAATGACGCTTACCGGCGATTTGAGGCCCAATTCCTCGACCGCTGACAATGACTAAGGCAAGTTACCACTTCTCTCGGGCAACC
>NC_041381.1:637563383-637595653 GCF_002162155.2 Triticum dicoccoides
TAATTAACAACCATTAACGAAAATCTAAACCATGTCAGGCAATTAAGTAAACAAAAAAACATCAAGCAAAAGTTTAGGATTGTTCATTATCTGAAGTATTTCACCCTAGACACAAAAAAGCTCAATCTCCGCTCAGGGTCAAAAAACAGCTACCCCGCTCATGTGTTATCTGAGGCAACTACCTACAGAGTGTTGGGCAACTTCTGAAAAAACTAACAACCCACTAGGATTGAGTTTCATCCAATCTTGTGCTGGTATGAAAGCTTCTAGGGCACTAACTGAAAACAACTAGCAAAGTCCTGGAACCATGTCATGCATCCTAAGTAAGAAAAACTAAAGCCCATTTGGGCAAATTCTGCACAATACCAGGCAATTCAGTAACAACCGGCAGGCAAGTTTTGTTACTTAGGATCAAGACTACACAAAAAAGCTCAAATTCTCAACTCGAGGATCAACAACTACGTGACATTCGGGCCGATAAAAATATTCCTAATGTAAGCAACGCATCGGTGTGTCCGAGTTTTTTGTACTCTAAAGTAAGCAAAAGTTGAATCCGTTGACTAGTAGCAAAACTCCATAGTAGAAGGATCCGATAAGAGCTCATAGCAAGACTCTGCCAACTCGCTCCAAAAATCCAAGCAACTAGGGCTAACA
The DNA here is from genome assembly GCF_002162155.2 of Triticum dicoccoides. Classification (NCBI taxonomy): domain Eukaryota; kingdom Viridiplantae; phylum Streptophyta; class Magnoliopsida; order Poales; family Poaceae; genus Triticum; species Triticum dicoccoides. The sequence continues at coordinate 637,564,038 of NC_041381.1, forward strand.
CGCCTGCAACTCCACCATGGCACCCCCTTAAAAGCCCTACAACTTCGTCGTAAAGGGGATCTGACAACACAATTCCGACAACTCGAGACACAAATTCAGGCAACTCGTACTCACGTCCCTGACCAAAAACCATCATGCCACCGTAGTTCAGAACGATGAGCGGGTGAGATCTATCGTGAGATACTACACCGTGTGCGCCTCGCCGTTGGCCACATACCCACGACCACATGCACACATGAAAACTGCCCCCACCTCCCCCACCTCACCTCCCCTGAAATCAACATGCCCCCACATCCCCTCGGTCCAATCTGACCTTGATTTGAGTGGAATAAAATGCATGTGTGAGGGAATCAATGACGCTTACCGGCGATTTGAGGCCCAATTCCTCGACCGCTGACAATGACTAAGGCAAGTTACCACTTCTCTCGGGCAACCAGTGGTTATCATTTAGCCACTTCATCGATATCCCCTAGACAACAAAATGGTGTGAAGTTTACCCGAAACAACTTCTTTCTTTATCCCTAGGCAACTAGTGGTTGCAGTTTAGGCAGCATGCATCTTTTAACAGACAAGAAAAGAAAATACTACGAAGTGTGCAGTAAGCAAACATCAACCATCTCTGTACAAAAATATGCCGGATAATCCATATGAATTTGCATATGTCGCTTATTACAAAAAAAATTAACCATGATTTTAAGTTCATATGTGGTTGTAAGAGACTAGAATTAAACATTGAATTAGCCAAGCACTAATGAATAGACAAGAAATAGGCTCTATGAGCCAACTTGCCGTAGGATGAAGATATGTCGGCATTGTACTGTCTCGTACAACCGCCTTAAACCTGTAGGCATGATTCATGCTGAAAGCAAGAACTAGGGATCATGGTGAGCAGGTTTTGCAGAAAAAATTTGTAGGCTCATTCATCAATTAGAGCATCATGTACAACACCCAATTCAACCCCTCACCACCTCCGTGAGTGAGCCAGACCAGATCAAACTCGCGTAAGGAAAAGTCATGGCTGAAAATACTGAATATTGCGACTAACCTACTCCTGAATCCCTAGTTTTGATTTTGAGGCACCCACAACAGTACACCAGAATCATTGTTTTGTCTCTGGGCAATAACCAAATGTGTGATGGTGCGAGAAGCACGTATTGGGGAAAATCTTACCTCTGTTCGGTCTGTGTACGAGAAATGGAGCAGTTGCCGGCGTAGCAGTTCATCCACAATCCCCAGTTCACCCATCGACCGCCCTCCCTTCTGTCCACCCTAACCCAAGCTCGGCGATGGACATGGGACCGGAGTGAAGGGTCCCGCGGCTGCTTCTGTTGGTCAAAGCTCTTGAGATCGCGCGGCGGAGTTGGCCCGGATCTGGCGCCTCCCACTCCTACACGCGAGGTGGTCGTGTTGCACGGACGCGGGGGTACCTTCTCGAGCCCTCGATCCTGCACGAGCGCGGTGCACGGAGGAGCGACGCCGGCCAGACCCCCTCTCTCGTACCTCCGCCCGGTGGTCACCGCACGCGGATGGCGCTCTGGGCCCCTCTCTCTCCGTAGAGTGGTATTTCTCCTCCCTCTTCTCCCCATGCCTACAAAATCTAGTAATCTCTGGTAGCTCCGCCACGGAATTGATGAACGCGGCGGTGGATTTGGGAGAAGAAGCTGCCATGGGTTGCATTTCACACCCTTGTAGCCGCAGACGAGGTGGGTGTGCTTGGCGCAGCGCGCGGCGTCGGGAGTTGGCTGGAGGAGCAAGGAGGCCGAGCGCGTAGCCGGGAGGATGAGTGCGGCTGGCGGACACGTGGCCAGGAGGAGGAGTGGGGCGGCGGCAGCGTATGGAGGAGGAGGCGCGGGGCTTGAGTAGAGTGGATAAGGTGCGGGAGACTTGTCCTTTGGCGTTTGTAGACGTTTCGCTCCGCAAACCGACAGTGCGGCACCTGGCGATCAGATGATCCGACGGTTCGGAAGGGTGTGTGCTCAGGACCACCAAAAAATGCAGCTGCACTTTTTAGAATTTAGGATATTACTATCCTTTTACCACACTTGTGCTTCAGAGTAGCACCATGTTCTTCATAGAGAGAGCCTCCTATGCTTTCACTATCTTTATCTTTACTCCTATAAAAATGTGAATTGGTGATGATGGTGTGCCTGCCTTCGGGCCATATGTACCATCCGATCTTGAATCTATGGTTGAGATCAAGACTGAGACATGTTGTGCTGAACCAACCACCAAAACAGGGGATAATCTAGAGGTTTCTCGTTCTCTCATGAAACAGATCTCCGGTGCCGCCACCCACCCTCTCTCCTCCGGAGACCATCCTCTCCCCCGCCGGTGGAATGCTCCCACTATCCAGGCCACCCCCACCCCGCCTCCCCACACCAACAGAGAATAGGATCCCAAACTCGGCACCCACAGGAGCACATAGATGTGGCAGGCCAGATCGAGCCCATCCCCGCCGCCACAGTCATCGGCCCGCCTTCGTGGTCGCCGGTTCGCTGCCCACAATGGCACTCACGCCGCCCCAAGCCCAGCACCGACGAATTCATAACCTGTGCACTCTCCTTCCTTGCATTCCCCATGCAAGCGCGCATGAGGCAGCGCCATTGGATCAATGGAGCGCATGTTGTATGTGTGTGCGCGTGCGCCTAAACGCGACGACGCGTGCGGGAGCTCCCCCTTCTCCTTCCTTTTCCTCTCTCCCGGCGCGCGCGATGGAGCTTGAGCTGGGCGGGACACTGAGCATGAGTTCATGGGGGCAGAGGAAGAAGTCAGTCAGGTAGAAGGCGTGAACATTGGGGGGTGGCTACATGCGAGAAGGAGGTTGTGAATGCTGGGATGGGTGCTGGCTGGCCGACGAGTGCATCAAAGGTGATCTAATGTTGTTAATTTTGCTGCTCTGCCCTGATATACAGCAATTGCATATATATAGGGTCACGCTACAAATTATTATTCCTCACCCCAGCCAAACCATGCAGGGTGCGTACCCGTAAGGAACAAAGGCTTGAGAGTTAATTTACTGTGCACAATGAGGTAAGATTACGGGTGCAGAGTGTTGGAAATATGCCCTAGAGGCAATAATAAAAGGATTATTATTATATTTCCTTGTTCATGATAATAGTCTTTATTCATGCTATAATTGTATTATCCGGAAATCGTAATACATGTGTGAATACATAGACCATAATATGTCCCTAGTAAGCCTCTAGTTGACTAGCTCATTGATCAACATATAGTCATGGTTTCCTGACTATGGACATTAGATGTCATTGATAACGGGATCACATCATTAGGAGAATGATGTGATGGACAAGACCCAATCCTAAGCATAGCACAAGATTGTGTAGTTTGTTTTGCTAGAGCTTTTCCAATGTCAAGTATCTCTTCCTTAGACCATGAGATCGTGTAACTTCCGGATACCGTAGGAGTGCTTTGGGTATACCAAACATCACAACATAACTGGGTGACTATAAAGGTGCACTACAGGTATCTCCGAAAGTGTCTGTTGGGTTGACACGGATCGAGACTGGGATTTGTCACTCTGTATTACGGAGAGGTATCACTGGGCCCACTCAGTAGTGCATCATCATAATGAGCTCAAAGTGACCAAGTGTCTGGTCACGGGATCATGCATTACGGTACGAGTAAAGTGACTTGCCGGTAATGAGACTGAATGAGGTATTGGGATACCGACGATCGAGTCTCGGGCAAGTAACATACCGTATGACAAAGGGAACAGTATACGGGGTTGTTTGAATCCTCGACATCGTGGTTCATCCGATGAGATCATCGAGGAGTATGTGGGAGCCAACATGGGTATCCAGATCCCGCTGTTGGTTATTGACCGGAGAGCCGTCTCGGTCATGTCTACATGTCTCCTGAACCCGTAGGGTCTACACACTTAAGGTTCGGTGACGCTAGGGTTGTATGAATATGAGTATGCAGCAAACCGAATGTTGTTCGGAGTCCCGGATGAGATCCCGGACGTCACGAGGAGTTCCGGAATGGTCCGGAGGTAAAGAAAACTATATAGGAAGTGCTGTTTCGACCATCGGGAAAGTTTTGGGGTCACCCGGTATTGTACCGGGACCACCGGAAGGGTCCCGGGGGTCCATCGGGTGGGGCCACCTATCCCGGAGGGCCCCGTGGGCTGAAGTGGGAGGGGAACCAGCCCCTAGTGGGCTGGTGCGCCCCCCTGGGGCCCTCCTTGCCTTGGGGGGCACTCCACCCCCCTGGCCGCCGCCCCCTTGGGAGATTGGATCTCCCAGGGCCGGCGCCCCCCCTGGGGGCCTATATAAAGGAGGGGAGAGGGAGGGCAGCCGCACCCCCAAGTCTTGGCGCCTCCCTCCCCATGCTACACCTCGTCCTCCTCCCGCAGCAGCTTGGTGAAGCCCTGCCGGAGTTCTGCTGCATCCACCACCACGTCGTCGTGCTGCTGGATCATCATCAACCTCTCCTTCCCCCTTGCTGGATCAAGAAGGAGGAGACGTCATCCGCTCTGTACGTGTGTTGAACGCGGAGGTGCTATCCGTTCGGCACTTGGTCATCGGTGATTTGAATCACGGCGAGTACGACTCCATCATCACTGTTCTCTTGAACGCTTCCACACGCGATCTACAAGTGGTATGTAGATGCAATCTCTCTCCCATGACTCGTTGCTTAGATGAACTCATAGATGGATCTTGGTGAAACCGTAGAAAAAATTTTAATTTTCTGCAACGTTCCCCAACAGTGGCATCATGAGCTAGGTCTATGCGTAGTTCTCTATTGCACGAGTAGAACACAATTTTGCTGTGGGCGTAGATCTTGTCAACTTGCTTACCGCTACTAGTCTTTTCTTGCTTCAGCGGTATTGTGGGATGAAGCGACCCGGACCGATCTTACACGTACGCTTACGTGAGACAGATTCCACCGACTGACATGCACTAGTTGCATAAGGTGGCTAGCGGGTGTCTGTCTCTCCTACTTTAGTTGGAGCGGATTTGATGAAAAGGGTCCTTATGAAGGGTAAATAGAAGTTGACAAAAATCACGTTGTGGTTATTCGTAGGTAAGAAAACGTTCTTGCTAGAACCCAATTGCAGCCACATAAAAGATGCAACAACAATTAGAGGACGTCTAACTCGTTTTTGCAGCAATTGTCATGTGATGTGATATGGCCAGAAGTTGTGATGAATGATGAATGATATATTGTGATGTATGAGATCATGTTCTTGTAATAGGAATCACGACTTGCATGTCGATGAGTATGACAACCGGCAGGAGCCATAGGAGTTGTCTTTATTTTTTGTATGACCTGCGTGTCATTGAAGAACGCCATGTAAATTACTTTACTTTATTGCTAAACGCGTTAGCCATAGAAGTAGAAGTAGTCGTTGGCGTGACAACTTCATGAAGACACAATGATGGAGATCATGATGATGGAGATCATGGTGTCATGCCGGTGACGAAGATGATCATGGAGCCCCGAAGATGGAGATCAAAGGAGTTGTATGATATTGGCCATATCATGTCACTACTATATAATTGCATGTGATGTTTATTATGTTTTATGCATCTTGTTTACTTAGAACGGCGGTAGTAAATAAGATGATCCCTTATAATAATTTCAAGAAATTGTTCCCCCTAACTGTGCACCGTTGCTAAAGTTCGTCGTTTCGAAGCACCACGTGATGATTGGGTGTGATAGATCCTTACGTTCACATACAACGGGTGTAAGACAGATTTACACATGCAGAACACTTAGGGTTAACTTGACGAGCCTAGCATGTACAGACATGGCCTCGGAACACAAGAGACCGAAAGGTCGAACATGAGTCGTATGGATGATACGATCAACAAGGGGATGTTCACCGATGATGACTAGTCCGTCTCACGTGATGATCGGACACGGCCTAGTCGACTCGGATCGTGTAACACTTAGATGACTAGAGGGATGTCAAATCTGAGTGGGAGTTCATTCAATAATTTGATTAGATGAACTTAATTATCATGAACTTAGTCTAAAACTTTTGCAAAATATGTCTTGTAGATCAAATGGCCAACGCTTATGTCAACATGAACTTCAACGCGTTCCTAGAGAAAACCAAGCTGAAAGATGATGGAAGAAACTATTCGGACTGGGTCCGAAACCTGAGGATCATCCTCATAGCAGCCAAGAAAGCATATGTCCTAGATGAACCGCTAGGTTAAGCACCCATCCCAGACAACCAAGACGTTATGAACGTTTGGCAGTCACGTGCTGATGATTACTCCCTCGTTCAGTGCGGCATGCTTTACAGCTTAGAACCGGGGCTCCAAAAGCGTTTTGAGAAACACGAAGTATATGAGATGTTCGAGGAGCTGAAAATGGTTTTTCAAGCTCATGCCCGGGTCGAGAGATATGAAGTCTCCGACAAGTTCTATAGTTGTAAGATGGAGGAAAACAGTTCTGTCAGTGAGCACATACTCAAAATGTCTGGGTTGCACAACCGCCTGTCCCAGCTGGATATCAGCCTCCCGGATGAGGCGGTCATTGACAGAATCCTTCAGTCGCTCCCACCGAGCTACAAGAGCTTTGTGTTGAACTACAATATGCAGGGGATGGTGAAGACCATTCCTGAAGTATTTTCAATGCTGAAGTCAGCAGAGGTTGAAATCAAGAAAGAACATCAAGTGTTGATGGTCAATAAGACCACTAAGTTCAAGAAGGGCAAGGGTAAGAAGAACTTCAAGAAGGACGACAAATATGTTGCCGCGCCCGGTAAGCCAGTTGCCGGGAAGAAGTCAAAGAATGGATCCAAGCCTGAGACTGAGTGCTTTTATTGCAAGGGGAAGGGTCACTGGAAGTGGAACTGCCCCAAATACTTAGCGGAGAAGAAGGCCGGAAACACTAAAGGTATATTTGATATACATGTAATTGATGTGTACCTTACCAGTACTCGTAGTAACTCCTGGGTATTTGATACCGGTGCCGTTGCTCATATTTGTAACTCACAGCAGGAGCTGCGGAATAAGCGGAGACTGGCGAAGGACAAGGTGACGATGCACGTCGGGAATGGTTCCAAGGTCGATGTGATCGCCGTCGGCACGCTACCTCTACATTTACCCACGGGATTAGTAATGAACCTCAATAATTGTTATTTAGTGCCAAGTTTGAGCATGAACATTGTATCTGGATCTCGTTTAATACGAGATGGCTACTCATTTAAATCCGAGAATAATGGTTGTTCTATTTATATGAGAGATATGTTTTATGGTCATGCCCCGATGGTCAATGGTTTATTCTTAATGAATCTCGCACGTAATGTTACACATATTCATAGCGTGAATACCAAAAGATGTAAAGTTGATAACGATAGTCCCACATACTTGTGGCACTGCCGCCTTGGTCACATTGGTGTCAAGCGCATGAAGAAGCTCCATGCTGATGGACTTTTAGAGTCTCTCGATTATGAATCATTTGACACATGCGAACCATGCCTCATGGGCAAAATGACCAAGACTCCGTTCTCCGGAACAATGGAGCAAGCAACCAACTTATAGGAAATCATACATACCGATGTGTGCGGTCCAATGAGCGTTGAGGCTCGCGGAGGATATCGTTATGTTCTCACTCTCACTGATGACTTGAGTAGATATGGGTATGTCTACTTGATGAAACACAAGTCTGAGACCTTTGAAAAGTTCAAGGAATTTCAGAATGAGGTAGAGAATCAACGTGACTGAAAGATAAAGTTCCTACGATCAGATCATGCTGGAGAATACTTAAGTCATGAATTTGGTACACACTTGAGGAAATGTGGAATCGTTTCACAACTCACGCCGCCTGGAACACCTCAGCGTAATGGTGTGTCCGAACATCTTAATCGCACTCTATTGGATATGGTGCGGTCCATGATGTCTCTTACCGATTTACCGCTATCATTTTGGAGATACGCCCTAGAGATAGCTACATTCACTTTAAATAGGGCAGCGTCTAAATCCATTGAGACGACACCGTATGAATTATGGTTTGGGAAGAAACCTAAGCTGTCGTTTCTAAAAGTTTGGGGATGCGATCCTTATGTCAAGAAATTACAACCTGAAAAGCTTGAACCCAAGTCGGAAAAATGCGTCTTCATAGGATACCCTAAGGAAACCATTGGGTATACCTTCTATTCAAGATCCGAGGACAAGACCTTTGTTGCCAAGAACGGATCCTTTCTGGAAAATGAGTTTCTCTCGAAAGAAGTAAGTGGGAGGAAAGTAGAACTCGATGAAGTACTACCTCTTGAACCGAAAAGTAGTGCTGCTCAGGAAAATGTTCCTGTGGTGCCTACACCAACTGGAGAGGAAATTAATGATTATGATCAAGGTACTTCGGATCAAGTTGCTACTGAACCTCGTAGGTCCACAAGGACACGTTCCACACCAGAGTGGTATGGCAACCCTGTCCTGGAAATCATGTTGTTGGACAATGGTGAACCTTCGAACTATGAAGAAGCGATGGCGGGCCCAGATTCCAACAAATGGCTTGAAGCCATGCAATCCGAGATAGAATCCATGTATGAAAACAAAGTATGGACTTTGACAGACTTGCCCGATGATCGGCGAGCAATAGAAAACAAATGGATCTTTAAGAAGAAGATGGACGCGGATGGTAATATTACCATTTATAAAGCTCGACTTGTCGCTAAGGGTTATCAACAAGTTCAAGGGGTTGACTACGATGAGACTTTCTCTCCCGTAGCGAAGCTGAAGTCCATCCGAATCTTGTTAGCAATTGCCGCATACTATGATTATGAGATATGGCAGATGGACGTCAAAACCGCATTCCTTAACGGGCATCTTAAGGAAGAACTGTATATGATGCAGCCGGAGGGTTTTGTCGATCCTAAGAATGCTAACAAAGTATGCAAGCTCCAGGCGATCCATTTATGGGCTGGTGCAAGCATCTCGGAGTTGGAACATTCGTTTTGATGAGATGATCAAAGCGTTTGGGTTTATGCAGACTTATGGGGAAGCCTGCGTTTACAAGAAAGTGAGTGGGAGCTCTGTAGCATTTCTCATATTATATGTAGATGACATACTTTTGATGGGAAATGATATAGAACTTTTGGACAGCATTAAGGCCTACTTGAATAAGTGTTTTTCAATGAAGGACCTTGGAGAAGCTGCTTGCATATTAGGCATCAAGATCTATAGGGATAGATCAAGACGCCTCATAGGTCTTTCACAAAGCACATACCTTGATAAGATTTTGAAGAAGTTCAAAATGGATCAGTCCAAGAAAGGGTTCTTGCCTGTATTGCAAGGTGTGAGATTGAGCTCGGCTCAATGCCCGACCACGGCAAAAGATAAAGAGGAGATGAGTGTCATCCCCTATGCTTCAGCCATAGGATCTATTATGTATGCCATGTTGTGTACTAGACCTGATGTAAACCTTGCCGTAAGTTTGGTAGGAAGGTACCAAAGTAATCCCGGCAAGGAACACTGGACAGCGGTCAAGAATATCCTAAAGTACCTGAAAAGGACAAAGGACATGTTTCTCATTTATGGAGGTGACGAAGAGCTCGCCGGAAAGGGTTACGTCGACGCTAGCTTCGACACAGATCTGGATGACTCTAAGTCACAAACCGGATACGTGTATATGTTGAATGCTGGAGCAGTAAGCTGGTGCAGCTGCAAGCAGAGCGTCATGGCGGGATCTACATGTGAAGCGGAGTACATAGCAGCCTCCGAGGCAGTGCATGAAGCTATTTGGGTGAAGGAGTTCATCACCGACCTAGGAGTCATACCCAATGCGTCGGGGCTGATCAAACTCTTCTGTGACAACACTGGAGCTATTACCCTTGCCAAGGAGCCCAGGTCTCACAAGAAGACCAGGCACATCAAGCGTCGTTTCAACTCCATCCGTGAAAATGTTCAAGATGGAGACATAGATATTTGCAAAGTACATACGGATCTGAATGTCGCAGATCCGTTGACTAAACCTCTCTCGCGAGCAAAACATGATCAACACCAGAACTCTATGGGTGTTCGATTCATCACAATGTAACTAGATTATTGACTCTAGTGCAAGTGGGAGACTGTTGGAAATATGCCCTAGAGGCAATAATAAAAGGATTATTATTATATTTCCTTGTTCATGATAATAGTCTTTATTCATGCTATAATTTTATTATTCGGAAATCGTAATACACGTGTGAATACATAGACCATAATATGTCCCTAGTAAGCCTCTAGTTGACTAGCTCGTCGATCAACAGATAGTCATGGTTTCCTGACTATGGACATTAGATGTCGTTGATAACGGGATCACATCATTAGGAGAATGATGTGATGGACAAGACCCAATCCTAAGCATAGCACAAGATCGTGTAGTTCGTTTTGCTAGAGCTTTTCCAATGTCAAGTATCTCTTCCTTAGACCATGAGATCGTGTAACTCCCGAATACCGTAGGAGTGCTTTGGGTGTACCAAACGTCACAACGTAACTAGGTGACTATAAAGGTGCACTACAGGTATCTCCGAAAGTGTCTGTTGGGTTGACACGGATCGAGACTGGGATTTGTCACTCCGTATTACGGAGAGGTATCACTGGGCCCACTTAGTAGTGCATCATCATAATGAGCTCAAAGTGACCAAGTGTCTGGTCACGGGATCATGCATTACGGTACGAGTAAAGTGACTTGCCGGTAACGAGACTGAACGAGGTATTGGGATACCGACGATCGAGTCTCGGGCAAGTAATATACTGTATGACAAAGGGAATAGTATACGGGGTTGTTTGAATCCTCGACATCGTGGTTCATCCGATGAGATCATCGAGGAGTATGTGGGAGCCAACATGGGTATCTAGATCCCACTGTTGGTTATTGACCGGAGAGCCGTCTCGGTCATGTCTACATGTCTCCCGAACCTGTAGGGTCTAAACACTTAAGGTTCGGTGACGCTAGGGTTGTATGAATATGAGTATGCAGCAAACCGAATGTTGTTCGGAGTCCCGGATGAGATCCCGGACGTCACGAGGAGTTCCGGAATGGTCCGGAGGTAAAGAAAACTATATAGGAAGTGCTGTTTCGGCCATCGGGAAAGTTTCGGGGTCACCCGGTATTATACCGGGACCACCAGAAGGGTCCCGGGGGTCCACCGGGTGGGGCCACCTATCCCGGAGGGCCCCGTGGGCTGAAGTGGGAGGGGAACCAGCCCCTAGTGGGCTGGTGCGCCTCCCTGCCCCCCTTGCGCATAGGGATGGAAACCCTAGGTGGGGGGGGGGGCGCCCCACTTGCCTTGGGGGCACCCCCCTGGCCGCCGCCCCCTTGGGAGATTGGATCTCCCAGGGCTGGCGCCCCCTCCTGGGGGCCTATATAAAGGAGGGGGGAGGGAGGGCAGACGCACCCCCAAGTCTTGGCGCCTTCCTCCCCCTGCTACACCTGGTCCTCCTCCCGCAGCTGCTTGGCGAAGCCCTGCTGGAGTTCTGCTGCATCCACCACCACGCCGTCGTGCTGCTGGATCATCATCAACCTCTCCTTCCCCCTTGCTGGATCAAGAAGGAGGAGACGTCATCCGCTCCGTACGTGTGTTGAACGCGGAGGTGCTGTCCGTTCGGCACTTGGTCATCGGTGATTTGAATCACGGCGAGTACGACTCCATCATCACCGTTCTCTTGAACGCTTCCGCACGCGATCTACAAGTGGTATGTAGATGCAATCTCTCTCCCATGTCTTGTTGCTTAGATGAACTCATAGATGGATCTTGGTGAAACCATAGGAAATTTTTTAATTTTCTGCAACGTTCCCCAACACAGAGTACAACCTGTACAAGAGTGTTGCATGGCCTGACCATTGTAAGATACGAAGTCTTGCAACGTAAAATTACAACACCCATGCCTCCGTAGAGACAAGCAACCAACCTAGCCGCACCAAAAGCACCACCGTAAGAAACAAATCATAAAATTACAACATGCATGCCTCCGTAGTTCACATATTTTAACAGATATAAAACAAACAGCTGAAACATCAGTGACGGTGCATTTTTTTCTAGAAGAAATTTTCTATCTCCTGTTTGTAGTTGTCTCCATAATTATTTGTTTTGTTTCTAGTATTTGTTTTCTTGCAACACATCTCTGTTTCTTGTTTGATACTTCTACCTTCTCTTGTTTCTACATGTGATGATGCGGTAGCTCTAGCACCAGGTCTCATTCGCGCTCAACCGACGGAGAACGGGGGCTTCGACCTGGGCATCACTTCTCTTTATCTCTGGACGGAAATAACACTACTGAGCTGTAGAGTGGCCACCACGATTTGGTCAGATCACATCAAACCGTTTACTTGCAGAATGGAAGGGCAAGAAGCTGCATCGGGAGATAGATTACAGTATATATGGACGACCCACGTCTATACATGCCTACAACTCATCAGATAAAGTAGACAAAATGCAGAACTACCACTTATTTTCATTGCTACAGTGAAGAGATTAGCCTACACCCTTTTTCGTAAGTACAACAGTCTTTTGGATATCAAAAGATGTAATTAATAACTTCAGCAAATTTCTGCCATTTCATCAGCTCCAGACAGCAGGATGTAGACCAACTAGAGTCCAGCCACGTTTCATCTGCATGCAAAGTTAGAAACTCAATTAGATGAGCAAACTTACACCTTGTGCTAAATGAAACAAAACAAGTAGTTAGCAAAACCAGATATCATTAACAAGTAAAGTAAACTTGTACTGGATTCACAAATATCTTTAGACTCCTACAGTGCAACAACGGAAAAAACTAGGCACTGTCAATAGACAGTGCAAGACAGACAAACATGAGGATCTTCTTGGGAGCAAGTCAATAACTAAACCAGTTAGATCTTGTTAGCTTGCTTGAAAGATGGTCTGACAACATCTCTGAAACACCGAGAGAAATTACGTTTTCATAGCCAAAGATATATTTAAGTCTTGAGCCACATAGTATGATCGTGCGATCCGATGGATCCTGCAACAAATTAAGCATAACAAGTAAGAATGTAAATGAGGTACTTTACGGAAGTTATATTTACATAGGATCGGTAAGTAGAACAACTAGATGGTTGCAGAAGGAGCTTTATGTTGTGTACATACAAGAATAGATCCTAGAAAGTGGTTTAATTATGGGAGCTCCAGTTTTAGTTAGAAAAGGACATAATAATAGTATAGGGCCTCTTCCTGAACAACCAAATAAAAAATATGCCTGCTAGAGCCTAGAATACGTAGTAACTAATACCTAGAAATCAAGATGCATCGACATACAGAACTGAATATTCACCCATGAAACATCTCCATGATCCACATAAAGAACAAGGAAGATGACATGGTGAGCAGGGTTGGCGGGATGCACTATTTGACACCATAAGTAAAGAAGCGTACAATCTGAGAGGCACAAGTAATTTCATCAACATATTGCATGTTGATTTATCATTCGCAATGTCAAGCAAACGGGGAGAGAAACTATTAGGTGTGAAACTCTAATTTTCCAGTCAAGCCTTTTCCAAAAATACTCCTACTTAACATCCTTGGGAGACCAAAGTCATGATGAACATTTTCCAAAAATTCAAGGAAACTAACAAAGAATAATTACCAAAGAAAAAAAATTGCATCAATCTTCTCCTGAGCATTGGGGTTAGCCAATTATGTTTACATGTAGATCTTATCGGCAAGCATTTGACACCAAAAAACAGACACAATATAATATCTCAAAGAAGCACACAAACCTGAATGTTGTTTGTCAAATTTGGCTCAGTCCAACTAGGCACTGTAGGAACTAATATTTACTTTAGTTAACTGCAGATTTTCTCACTTCTTTGTCCAACCTGACTATGCTTTTGTCCAAACCAGAAACAGACCAAAAATAATGGAGATAACATCTACAGTACAATCCTACATTACCAATACATCAGTCCCTTGTATTTCCAATGCATATAGTAGAAGTAAATAGAACCACAATGACACACAAGTAGCGACAGAGTACTCAGGACAGTGATGGAGGCCTTGGCGCAAACCCTCCAGTGTTTAGGATGAAGCACGTGTAGCAAGGTTCACAATGCCCATGAATCAAGGACACGGACAATTCAGTTGCGCCACGCCCGAACGCTATGGAAAGGTGGGTCGAGGCTGAGCCGATGGTGGTGCATGCACATTGATGCCTCTACTCGGCCGTAAAAAAAAAGAGGGGCGTAAGGAGCACACATACCACGATGTGTTGCTTGCTGGCCTGGAAGGAGAGCCTCAACTACGAAGTTGATGCTGGACAGGAATGCGCCATAGATGCTTGTTTTATCGCCAGGCAACAGCCACTCTTCTTTGGCCGTCAGTCCAGAGGTTCTTCCACTAGGCACATCATCACACCACCGTTCGATTCTGCCCAAATCCAGGGTCCAAACCCTAGTTGGGTGAAAGGGGGAGGTGCAGGGAAGCTATCGGCTCCGCGATGAGAGGAGGTAGGCAGGGGTGGCGAGGAGATGGAGGCGAGGGTGGCCGGCCACGAACGAGGAGAGGCGAGGGTGGGCGATCACGGCGGAGGTAGGTTTGGGGAATCGATGCGGACATGCGGTGGCGAACGGCTCGGCGGAGTGGGCGCTCCCATACCTCACGACCACATAACCGTTTACTAGTCGCATCGTTGCATGCCAACGTAAAATTACATTAGTTGGGTCAAAAGTTTACATTGGTAGACAGGTGCGATGGGGTCGAAGGGAGAGGCTGGCTTGGTCGATCGACCTGGGTGAGGAATTCCTCACCTAGGGTCATTAATAGACTTTCTATATATATATATATATATATATATATATATATACATCCCAGCTATTCTGCAACCCATTCCTGAATAAGCTATTCAGGAACCCTTCCTAACTGCCCGAGAAAAGACAGGTAATTGTGCAACCTATACTAGTTAACTGCCGGGCAGACTTTTTCGGGCACCGTTTTTTCGCATTGTCTTTTAGTCGTAATTATTGAACCATTCATCAGAATGATGCATATGATATACCGTTGGATAGCTATTGAAAAGGAGCAGCAAACTCATGTTGACCGTTTTCCCAAAATCGGTTCAATGTTTAAACAAAATTTAAAAAACTGAAAATCCATCAAACGAGTTTTCAATGTTTTTCTGAAAGGAATTTTTAAAAAAATTATCGGAACGATGCGTATGATATACCGTTCAAAAGTTACCGATTAGCCCAAACTTTGGCATATATAACACCTTCTCAAATTTGCTACGGTTTAAGAGAAGTTTTCTAAAAACTAACATCATTTTTTGACATTTTTTGCCCGACTGCTACAGTACACGCTAAGTGCTCAAGCAGAATACCTAACTGCCCCATGCTGAGCAAGCTAACTGTCGTATCGAATAAAATATTTTTTTTATTTTATTCTTTTTTTCCCAGTTCAAGTTAACTGCTAGGACTAACATAGCTAACTCTCGAAGATTGGGGCAGTTAATACCTAGTTAACTGCCGGACCAAAAATACTAAAAGAAATTCATTCTTTGTGTCCGGGGCGAGCTAACCGCCAGCGCTGAATTAGCTAACTGTTGGGATTTGCACACCAAGTTAACTGTTGGACCTAGTTTTTTTTTCATTTTTTTGGGGTCGAGCTAACTGCAGGGATTGAAATAACTAACTGTCGGGATTGAGACAGTACACCAAGTTAACTGCCAGACCGGATATGCAAAAAAAAATCATTCTTTTTTTCGCACGGGTCACATTAACTGCCGCAATTTTTCAGAAGTTAACTCCACAGATTGTGAAAGTTAATTACACCTAGTTAACTGCTATGAACAAGCTAACTGCCAGACAAGAATAGCTAACTGACGTATGATGACAAAGCTAACTCCCATGACTTAAGACACTTTTTTTCCTGGTTTTCCCTGATCAAGCTAACTGCCAGTATTGAAATAGCTAACTGTTGGGGATTGTGGTAGTTAACAACAAGCTAACTGGATAATCGAAGGTACTAATTTTTTATTTTTTTTATTTTTTTCCTGGGTCATTCCAACTGCAGGGCCTGAAATAGCAAACTGTCGGGACTGCGGCAGTTAAGAACTAGTGAACTGCTTGACTGAAGATATCAATTTTTTTTCTTTCATTAATTTTTTTTTGCCAAGGTCATGCAAACTGCTCGAGTGCGCTGGCATTTAAGTGTTCAAGTTAACTTTCACAACTCGCCCACTTAACTTCCATATGCAATAAAAATGGACTAACTGTATAAAAAACTTTGTTATACTGTTACAGTTTTGAAACACTTAACTGTTACACTTCGTGCACTTGACTGACTCGTCACAAAACACTAACTTCCCTGTTTACTTAAGTAAAAGCTTTTTTCACCTTTTTAATAGTTAACTGCTATAGTATCATGGATTAACTGCTATAGTATCATGGATTAACTGCTATAGTATCATGGATTAACTGCTCCACCTAAAAATGATAGTAACTTCTAAAGAAACTAACGGCTACAGTAACATAAGTTAACTGCTAATCTAAGCACAAGTCAACTGCTACAGTTTTAGTTCACTAACTCTGCAACCCCACGCACCTGAAGGCAACAACGGTTTTGTTTAGCAAAATTAATCGCCGCTTGAGCCGGAAGCCGGAGGAGTAGGCCTCATTGGAGGCGGAGGGTGAGGGCTGGCCAATCTTGGAGGCACTGGTGGGCGGCCGATCCGGCGGAGGTGATGAGTCCCTGGTCGAAGGCGATGTTGGGGGATGATGCAGGGGAGCCCGTGGTCGGCGAAGCCGGCGGTGATGGCTTGCGACGGGTGGTGCACGACATGGAGGAGAGCACTTGTGGATTAGACAAGATGCGTTGGAGTTGATCCGACCGTGCTTGCCATGAATCAGGTCACCCCGGCCGATGGCAGAGGAAGAGATGGGTGGAGCAGACAAGGTGATGAGGTTTCAGGCGGGAGAGCCGGTGCTGAGTCCCTGGGCCTGGCGACGATGGCTGCCGGTGCGCCACCACGGCCCACCCCGTCGGTGTGCCGCCACCAGCAACCTCCCCCGTGTGCGCCACCCAATAGGCCCCCTCCCGCCCACCTATCTGGTAACTGCTGCAACGGCCATGGGTAACCGCGACCAGCACCTACACGAGGAAAGGAGGGGAACGACAAGTGCTTTTCTCGTCGGCCGGTGAAGAGGCACTGGAGATGTGGCCGTGGCCGTCGACTGGAAAGAGGGAGGTGTGTCGTAGGGCGCAGGGCCTCCACTGGATCCCGCGAGCCTCTGCTGGATCCAATCGATGACGGGGACCTTCGAATCCCATGGATGGCTGCCCGATGAGGAAGGAGGCGAAGAGAGGGAAGGCACGGGGCGCCCAGGGAGGCCTGTTGCCGGAATCCATCACGCCCTTGCGCCATTGGGAAGGCCAAGTATGGCAGGAGTGCCAAGGCGAGCAGCGGGGTTGATGTGCTCAGGGAGGAGTTGTGGCTGCCCTGCTCGCCGGGGTAGCAGTGCTCGAGGTTGCCAAATACCACGGTCATCGGGTTGGGCGGTGGTGCGGGGCTATGGCGGTAGGCGGTGGGGTGAAAAGATGGGTGATGGTGCGCCTAACATGCAGAGGGAAGAGAGAGTGGTGGCGAGGAAGAAGATGGGTGGCGATGGTGCTGGATTTGGGGATTTGATTTTCTTTTCTAGCGCTTTTTATCCAGCAGGCGATCGTGGTTGGTCGCGAGCGAGGCGGTCGGGTTAGGTGGCAGTGCGCGGCGGCGGGTTCGGGCCATGGCCTGCAGACCCGAGCTCGCTCACTCCCTTCGGGAAAAGAAACACGTTAGGAGGGGTGGTTCCTAAATAATCTTATTTAGGAACTCTAGAGGGGGGTTTCTAAATAGTCCCACCCTATATATATATATATATATATATATATATATATATATATATATATAAAGAGATCATAGAGAAAAGTAGCAACCTACTGTTGCGATTTTGTTCATGCTTCTACTGGTTTTGTTCATACTGTTACTTGCTTACCGATTACAACTGCTGCTATTAAGTACTCGCTTCATGATATGTAGATACGTATGCTGCTAGGTACTCGTGAACATGGTGATAAGGGATTGGTGCTGCAGCGGTATGCGTCTGGTGGCCATGCAGTGGCATCCACTACTTAGATACGTAATCTAGCCGACAATGGTGAGTTGATTTATTAGATGTAAGCCCCATACATAGATTGGTGATATCAGTCGGTGAGCTTTCTTCATCTCCACCCTCTAACACAGATTGGTTCTGCATTATGCATTTGTGGCTTAGATAAGAAAGGAATGTTTCTATCTAAATATTATCCAGTTATTCTTTCTTTATCTAAATCGATTTTGGAGAAGAGATAGAGAGAATAACAAGTTACTGGTGTGGTTCATTTGGGAAATTTAGTACTTTGTTAATTTGTTTATACTGCTTTGTTTTAGGGGATGAAATAAAGAGAAGAAGAAATTCCTGTGATGGATCTCTATGGAAGTTGTTACATGAAGCATTTTTATCTGGGAACGTCTACTTTAAATATCCCTACTGTTGGGTTTGGTCTTCATTCAATCTCCAAATTATATGGTTTCGTAAGATTTTTCCTTTTGCAAATTTGATTGCTTAATGGTGTGTACGCCAACATATGTCTCCCACTGGTTGTGTCCCTTGCACACTCATGGACATCAGCGGCGTCTGTGGGGGACGAGGAGTATCCCGTGTTTAGTCTGACGAGCATTATAAGCTCCAAACCATACATATTAGCATGACGAGGCTGCCCCGTCTCAGTTCTCGGCTTCCAGGGATACGTGCTACCGCGGTAGCGCAATCACACTGGCATAGCGCCCCACGTCATCCGTGCCGATGCTTTTGTGTTCAACCTCCATGCTTCACCGCTGTGAACCCATCTGCAAGGTGGTGCGCACACATATATTTCATCCCCAATACTGCTTATGTGATTTGCTTATTTGATCAACTTAGGGTTCAAGAGTTGATATGATGTCATCCCCAATATTGCTTATTTGATCAGCTCTTTTTAGATATAGAGACTAATAAACATCTTAATAATTTATAATAACTTAGTGAGTATAATGATATGCCTTTTATGTTTTCACCTGCAATAGATATATAGACTAATACGGATTTTATTCTTTTTATCATACCAATTAGTTCTTTATTTGTTCATGAGTATAATGATATGCCTGATGCCCAAGTTCTATGGTGACTCCTATATAATTGACTAAATACAATGAGCTAATGATTAGTTGTGATTTATGTGATGAAAGAATACAGTACAGTTCACGTAAACCTAAATATAATTTGTACATAAAGAGTGTTGGAAATATGAGCAATTTATCGAATGCTTTTATTAACAGAAATACTAGATAAAGCATGACTAAAATAGCAAATATAAAGCAAGTCATGCAATCTGACAGAGAGAAGTTAAACATCGTCTGCATATATGAACTTGAGGTAAACACATCTAGAACAGACACTAGATGAAGTTGCTTATACGACATAGAACTTAACATACATAGGGCAGAAACTAGAGCCAAGAACTGTAGCAGGACTTCTAACAAAAAGGAGAAGAACACGTACGGCACAGCAGTAGCAGAAGCGCTGGACTTGGGGTCGGTGTCCTCGCCTGCCATGTCGTTGAGGAGGTCGTCGACGTCGGGGAAGAAGTCATCGTCGGGGAAGTAGTCGTCGGCGACCGGATCATCCGTGATGAAGCATCCAGTAGTCGCGCTGAGCGCTCCCCAAAAAGCTTATCACCCTTCTCCCGTACAGGACTCAAAAGGTGTGGTCTCGGAGGCCTACTGTCCCGACGTGTGGTGCACGCCGCTAGCCGGGATGAGGAAGACAGCAGCAGCGCAGAGATTGGAACTGTGTGGCGAGAGGAAGAGGACTTTTTGATGTGTCTCTCTGGTCACCCTGTGTGTTCGGTTTATTCGGTTTACATGGTTCAGTTTATACGGTTTTTCGGTTTCTACGGTATTAATATTTCGGTAAATACGGTATGAAAATAAAATACGGTTCGGTTTCGGTATATACCAAATTATTTCGGTATGGTTTCGGTATATACCATAAAAACCAAAGCTGACGCTAATTTGAATATGACATAATAATAATTTGCAAATTTATGACTCAAAACACATACTATTTTACACAAATAGTATATGACTATATATATAAATATGTATGCATGCATTTATTCATCTATTGATGGTTATATACGTGCTTAGCATTTTGAAAAGAGAAAATGACTATGTTACAAGAAAAATTTTATGTGCTTAGTAGTGAATTTGACTCATGTACATGTAAAATGACAACTTATACGGTTGTTCATCTCAAGAAATATAAATTTATTTTTTTATTTCGGTTTATTCGGTTAACCGTTCGGTTTTTCGGTATATACCATAAAAACCAAAGTTCAAATCGGTATGAAAAGTTCATACCATACCGAAACCAGAAACCATAAAAACCATAAAATCGGTTCGGTTCAGTTTATTTTCGGTATGGTTTTTCGGTTCGGTTTTAAAATGCACAGAGTGACTCTCTGGAGAGGAGCGACCTCTCTTATATAGGCACAGGAGAGGGACGTGAACAGGCTGCGAAGGGAGGTGAAGCAACGGAGGGAGACGAAGTGAACAGGCAGCACGCGAAGAGGTGCGCCATTCGTATTCATTATCCACTACCGCAAAAACTTTTCAGCTCCCAAGTGACCTTTCGTATGCCCATGGTGCGTGGCAAAAATTAGACATCGGCTCGACTCATTCCCGCAACCCGTGGCGCGGCGCATCGCGTCGCGTCGCGTCGTGACGAGGCGAGGCGTGACGTGGCGAGGCGGACGACGGAGAAGGAGCGCGCGTGGATGTCCCTCTTGTTCTCATGCTCATACAAGTGGGGAAGGAGCCTCCCTTATAAAGAGGTCCTACCCCCTCTAAACTAGCAATATGGGACTAAACTTTTAGTAGTATCCCTTGCCTTGCACAAATGGGCTAAGTGGGCCTCTAGGATTTGTTAGGAATTTCTGAAATAGTTATTGGGCCGCCCAAATAGACTAAATTCCAGCAATCCCCCACCAGATCCCAGAGCCACACAGAAATTTGCCTTTGGTTCCAAAACACTGTTTTATATACCGGTACTGCAGTGGAGACTATTAAGTTGAACTTCCACCTAGAACTCTATGCTACACTAGTAAGCAACTTGAACAGTGGACTGGGCCTTGAAATGCAAGTTTTCTGCGAATCTAGCTTCACATAAAGCCTTGACCGATACGTGGCTACCATGGGTCTTCCCCGTGGGTGGAGCTTATGCGTCATACTCCGTGACCTTTCATGAGTTTACTAAAGAGAACCCTACTCTCATAGATTGCAATGTTTAACAATCAGACTCATATATGTGCGTTCTTCAAAAGATGTTCTGCAGGATAACATCTCTGCTTCAAAAAGCCACTTAGAACACATTAAGATATACATCAACCTGCCATGCAGATTAGGAGAGTATTGCATCTTCATGGAGTGGTATTTTTAACAATAAGGATACTCTCCTCCCAGTTGACCAATAGCTTGTCTTCCACATCTAATTCACGGGATCTCCGATCACAAAGAATAGGTTACCACTGTGAACAACTCATATTGTGGGTCTCATACCCATCTCCCTCGATGCATTATCTATCACATTACGTGATAAACCCTTAGTAAAAGGATCTGCCAGATTTTTAGACGTTTGGATATAATCCAATGCAATAACTCCGGAGTTTCTCATTTTTCTGACAGACTTTAACCTTCTCTGAACGTGTCTTGATGACTTCATGTTATCCTTTGAGCTGTTCACTTTCGTGATCACAGCTTGATTGTCGCAGTTCATAAGGATACCCAGTACAAGTTTCTCAACAACCGGCAAGTCATTCAAGAGCCGGCGAAGCCAATCTGCTTCGACCGTAGCTGTATCTAGTGCTGTGAGTTCTGCTTCCATTGTTGACCTCATTAAGATGGTCTGCTTGCAAGACTTCCAAGAAATAGCGCCACCTCCATGAGTGAATACATAACCGCTCGTGGCCTTTATCTCATCAGCATCTGAGATCCATTTTGAGTCACTATACCCTTCAAGCACCTTTGGGTGCCCGGTGTAGTGAATTCCATAATTTGCAGTGCCTTTCAAATAATGCAAAACTCTCTCTAGAGCTTTCCAATGCACATCTCCTGGTTTTGAGACAAACCGGCTCAGTTTGCTAACAGCAAAAGAGATGTCAGGTCTTGTAGCACTGGCTAAGTACATAAGCGAGCCAATGATCTTTGAATATTTCAATTGTTCTCTAGCAATTCTCCAATTCTTTCGAAGAAACACACTAGCATCATATGGTGTTGGAGATGGCTTGCAGTCACTGTAGCCAAAGCGACTCAAGATCTTTTCCACATAGTGAGATTGAAGCAATGTAATCCCACCATCATCATCTCTCAACAACTTGATGTTCAGAATGACATCAGCCACTCCTAAATCCTTCATCTCAAAACAGTGAGATAGGAAATCCTTGACCTCCTTAATAACATTTAGATTTGTTCCCAGAATTAGTATGTCATCAACATACAAGCAAAGCATAACTCCCTCGCCCCCACCATGGTGATAGTACACACATTTGTCAGCTTCGGTCACAACAAAGCCTGCAGCTGTTAAAGTTCTTTCGAACTTCTCATGTCATTGTTTGGGTGCTTGCTTGAGTCCATACAAAGACTTCAGCAACTTGCACACTTTTCCTTCCTGACCATCTATTACAAACCCATTTGGTTGTTCCATATAAATTTCCTCATCCAACTCTCCATTTAGGAAAGCAGTCTTAACATCCATTTGATGAACGAGAAGACCATGTGAGGCAGCTAGTGAAAGTAGTACTCGAATAGTGGTCAGTCGAGCCATAGGTGAGTAAGTATCAAAGAAGTCTTCACCTTCCTTTTGGGTATAACCCTTAGCCACGAGCCGAGCCTTGTACTTTTCAATAGTACCATCAGGCCTAAGCTTCTTCTTGAATACCCATTTGCATCCTATAGGTTTGCACCCATAAGGACGACCAGTTATCTCCCAGGTTTCATTCGCCAAGATGGAATCCATCTCGCTACGAACCGCTTCCTTCCAGTAGTCAGCATCTTCAGATGCATAGGCCTCTGAAATAGAACTGGGGGTGTCATCTATGAGATACACAAGAAAATCATCACCAAAGGACTTTGCAGTCCTGTGTCTCTTGCTCCTAATAGGAACTTCATTGTTCTCCTCCATAGGACTTTTAAAGTGTTCCATCAAAATGGTAGGTTTGGTAATTGTAACTGGTTCCTGATTCGATGAACTAGGCATCTCCTGATTAGATGAGGTAGCCGCATCCTTCATGGGAAAGATATCTTCAAAGAAAGTCGCATCATTCGACTCCATGATCGTACCGACATGCATGTCAGGTACCTCAGATTTTACAACCAAGAATCTATAGCCAATGCTATGAAAAGCATATCCCAGGAGAACACAATCCACAGTCTTTGGTCCAAGTTTCCGCTTCTTTGGAATTGGAACATTGACTTTCGCCAAACAACCCCATGTTCGCAGATAAGAGAGCTTTAACCTTTTCTTCTCCCATTCCTCGAATGGAGTTATCTCTTTGTTCTTTGTGGGAACTCGATTTAGGACATGACATGCTGTCAATATCGCCTCCCCCCACCATGCCTTGGAGAGACCCGACGTGTCTAACATGGCGTTAACCAAATCAGTTAGAGCACGGTTCTTTCTTTCGGCCACCCCATTTGACTGAGGTGAGTAGGGAGGCGTCCTCTCATGGATTATACCATGTTCCGAACAAAAAGCATCAAATTCATTGGAAAAATATTCTCCACCACGGTTGGACCTAAGCCTCTTGATTTTTCGATCAAGTTGGTTTTCCACTTCAGATTTATAGATCTTGAAAAAGTTCAAAGCCTCATCCTTAGATTTCAGAAGATACACATGGCAGTATCTAGTGGAGTCGTCAATTAACATCATGAAATATTTCTTTCCACCTTTTGTCAAAACACCATTCATTTCACATAGATCTGAATGTATAAGTTCTAGTGGTGCAAGATTTCTCTTCTCCGCAGTCACGTGAGACTTACGAGGTTGCTTAGCTTGCACACACACTTGACACTTAGATCCCTTGACAGTGGTGAAGCTAGGGATTAAGTTCAACTTCGCTAGTCGCGACTTGCAACCAAAGTTAACATGACAAAGACGTGAATGCCACACATTTGATTCACTATTGTTGCAAATATGATTAACAACTTTATTGCAAACGTCTAATAAGGATAAACGAAACAGGCCTCCTGACTCATAGTCTTTACCAACAAAGGTTCCATACTTGGATATTACAAATTTATTCGACTCAAAGACAAGCTTATAGCCATCTCTACACAGAAGAGATCTGCTAACAAGATTTTTATTGACGGAGGGGACATAATGCACGTTCTTCAGCCGCACGATATTCCCCGAAGTAAACTTTAGATCGACCGTGCCAACACCACGAACAGAAGCACTTGAACCGTTGCCCATCAGCACGGTTGAAGTCCCTGCGGTCTGATAAGACGAAAACATGGAAATATCACCGCATACATGCACATTAGCACCCGTGTCAATCAACCTATCGGGAGAATGACATACTGAAAGAATAGTGGGAAATATACCATACCCAACATCCTTCATGTCAATGTCTCCGATGACAACATTAGCGGTCTTGCCGCCTTTCCCAGGATGACGCTTGTCATAGCGATTGGGGCGACTAGGAGCCCAATAACTAGGATCTCCACACACATGACAAGCACCTTTCTTTTTGTCACTCTTCTTCTTGAAGTTCGTGTGTTGTACAGCCTTGTTCTTCCAATCAAACTTTGCTTTACCATCAAGCTTGCCCTTGTTCTTGAACTTGTGGGACTGGAAGTTTTTCCTCTGTACCAGATTGGCACTAGATCCTCCCTCAATACCTCGAGCACGTGTGTCCTTTGCTCTCGCCTTTTCTTCCACATCAAGAGTACCAATGAGATCCGGGACGGAAAACTCCTGTCTCTTATGCTTCAGTAAGGTAGCAAAGTTCCTCCACGAAGGAGGAAGCTTAGTGATGATACCCCGGCAACAAACTTGTCCGGTAGGATACAATTGAAGTGCTCAAGTTCTCTAGCAAATGACTGTATCTCATGAGCCTGCTCAACCACGGAGCGCTCTTCAGTCATCCTGTAATCATAGAATTGCTCCATGATGTACAGCTCAGTGCCGGCATCCGAGACCCCAAACTTGGCCTCGAGTGCGTCCCACATATCTTTTCCATTATAAATTGACGCATAAGCATCAACTATGTTCTCACCAAGAACACTCAAGAGAGCAGCCTTAAACAAGGTATCCATTTTCTGAAAAGCTTGTGCCTGTTGGGCATCTTGCTCTCCTTCAGGTTTGCCAAGAGTGGCGTCATAGCAACTCATGGTTTGAAACCATAAGACTGCTCTCACGCGCCACCTCTTATAGTGGATACCCTCAAGCATAGGAGGTCTCATGGAAGCAGCAAAACCATTCGAGGTAAATTGCCTATAATAAGGTTTTTGGATTGTTGGAAATATGAGCAATTTATCGAATGATTTTATTAACAGAAATACTAGATAAAACATGACTAAAATAGAAAATATAAAGCAAGTCATGCAATCTGACAGAGAGAAGGTAAACATTGTCTGCATATATGAACTTGAGGTAAACACATCTAGAATAGACACTAGATGAAGTTGCTTATACGACATAGAACTTAACATACATAGGGCAGAAACTAGAGCCAAGAACTGTAGCAGGACTTCTAACAGAAAGGAGAAGAACATGTACGGCACAGCAGCAGCAAAAGCGCTGGACTTGAGGTCGGTGTCCTTGCCTGCCATGTCGTTGAGGAGGTCGTCGACGTCGGGGAAGAACTCATCGTCGGGGAAGTAGTCGTCGGCGACCGGATCGTCCGTGATGAAGCGGCCAGTAGTCGCGCTGAGCGCTCCCCAAAAACCTTATCACCCTTCTCCCGTATAGGACTGAAAAGGTGTGGTCTCGAAGGCCTACTGTCCCGATGTGCGGTGCACGCTGCAAGCCGAGATGAGGAAGACAGCAGCAGCGCAAACATTGGAACTGTGTGGCGAGAGGAAGAGGACTTTCTGATGTGTCTCTCTGGAGAGGAGCGACCTGGCTGCGAAGGAAGGTGAAGCAACGGAGGGAGACGAAGTGAACAGGCAGCACGCGAAGAGGTGCGCCGTTCGTATTCATTATCCACTACCGCAAAAACTTTTCAGCTCCCAAGTGACCTTTCGTATGCCCGTAGTGCGTGGCAAAAATTAGACATCGGCTCGGCTCATTCCCGCAACCCGCGGCGCGTCGTGACAAGGCGTGGCGTGGCGAGGCGGGCGGTGGAGGAGGAGCGCGCATGGATGCCCCTCTTGTTCTCATGCTCATACAAGTGGGGAAGGAGCCTCCCTTATAAAGAGGTCCTACCCCCTCTAAACTAGCAATGTGGGACTAAACTTTTAGTGGTATCCCTTGCCTTGCACAAATGGGCTAAGTGGGCCTCTAGGATTTATTAGGAATTTCTGAAATAGTTATTGGGCCGCCCAAATATAGACTAAATTCCAGCAAAGAGGACATGGGTGGTAGAAGAAAGTTTGGGATAAATTGCAAGTTAGTCTGTAATGCCAGATACAAAATCAGCCAGTAGAACGAACCACGGTCTTTTCTGTCAGCTACATAGAGAAGTGTATGACCTTCAGTCTTCAAGGTGCACGCCTTCTCTGATTCTACTCTGTGCCAAGTGTAATACAAGTATGGAGTTGCAGATTGTATAGAGTGCTCTGAGGCAGCAATTAGGTAGCTGGTCGTGGAGGTGTTATTCCTGAATGTACTAGATCAAAGCAAACTTCTCAGCTGCAGTTATCGTTTTTAAGTTCTGAGTAGCTGCATTTGTGATGAATTGGATGTTATAAACTTTGAATCTGTATTGCAGGAGAAGTATGAGATTATGGTTGAGAAGAGCTACCAGATTTTCCTCCCTGAAGATACTCTATAATTTGGAAAATAAAAACCAACTTTCACTGCTCTCTTAGGATAACCACACTTATGATGGCTCTATGTTATTGTCGTATGTCCGCTAGGAGTTTTGGGCAGGGAAGCAAGTGATCAAGTTTTCCATAAGCAAATTAGTGCTACCATATAAATAATAATTGCAAAAAATCATATATTTTCACCTTCAATATCACATTAAATTTGTTGTCATTTTGAACAATTTGTGTGTGAGTGTCTCTTATTATATTGAAAGGACAACATTCAGGTGGTGTAGATATCTTTAGAAATAATCTGAAGCCCAGCATTTTAAAGCGCATATTACAGAGGTTTTCTGTTGGCTATATGAAAATAGTTCAGTTAGAACTAGAGGTCTACTGTTTTTACACTACAATCGTCTTGGTAGTTGTAAATGCTTCATTGTATTGGAAAGGTTTCAAACCCCTCCAATTTTTTCAACATGTTTATCACCTGAGACATAGCAAAACTAAATTTGTCGATAATTGATCTCTAATTCTCTTTCATTATCTTTTTGCTCCGTAGAATTAAATTTCTCAATAATCAATCCACTACTTAGAAACCAAAGGCTCGGAAGATGACCCTATTATTTTTGCACCTTCTCTTTCAGTTCTATGCAATTCACCTTAGATTAGTTTTGTGTTGAACATGACAGGTCACACGTCAAGTCAGAGAAAGAAGGTGGCCGTCGAATGGGGTTATGGAAAGGAGGCATGGATGAGGGGTTCTATCAGGACGGTGTTGAACGGGCTAGGTTTGTATCTTTGTTGAAGTATGTGTGATTAGTGAGTGCAGCCTGTGTTGGCAATACGTTATTTCTCCACTTTAACCATCTTCTTTGAAGGCTATATTTTGTAAACCAGTGCCAACTTTGTCCGGTGAAAATACCGTACATGTGGTACTATGTTAAAGCATATTAGACGATCCCAACGGATAATCATTATGGTTAAACATTAACCACATTGGTTTGCAATATGATATGATACTTTTTTTTCTTAAAATCCTGCAAAGTGGGTTGGTACTCATTACATCATCACTTTATTTTAGATGTCATTTATCACTAAATTTTACCCACGAGTGACATGTTGCATTGTGCTCACATATATGGAGAGATGACATGCGCGGGCATTGGGTGGTGGGCCAGGGTGTGTGCTATAATAGATTGAACCTATCGGACTAGGACCGGTGGATGAAGTCGGTGCCAGTCGCACTTCCATTGCACTGAGTTGTGGGGACAAATATCAATATGTCGCATCATGTTATTCCATTATTGATATTAATGTTAGGTTTAAATGAGGTGCTTGATTTGTTACCATTTCTAGCTGAAAATGGTGTGTGGGATGGAGGTAGCGTCTATGTGAAGCAAAGAGGACTTGAAATCAGACCAATTTGGTTTCAGAGATAAAGCTGGCCAGTCGTGAAGTTAGACCGATCATGATCTCTATCAACTTGATATAGGATATAGCGAGCAATGATAAAATTCAGTATGGAGTACAACAAGTCTTTCAGTGAGGCGGAGATGGAGAAGAAACTGTTTGGCTTGGACGCATGGGTTTGTGGATTGGAAACCATATGTTTGATTGTGCTTGATATCTATGTACCTATCAATAACACATCATTGCTTTGATCAACGACTGTATATTTTTTTATTGTCAGCAGCAGCGTATGGGATCGTAACTATAATTTAAGTTAACCTTTTTTTATCCCGTAGCATAGCACGGGTATCTTACTAGTACTAGTGGGAATTTTCATTATAGAACTTGGCTTGTATATTCCGATGATGGGCTTCCTCAAATGCCCGGGATATATTCCAAAATGAGCAAGCAAGTTGGATGCACACCCACTTAGTTTTCAGTTTGAGCTTTCATACACTTATAGCTCTAGTGCATCCGTTGCATGGCAATCCCTACTCACTCACATTGATATCTATTGATGGGCATCTTCATAGCCCATTGTTACGCCTAGTTGATGTGAGACTATCTTCTCCCTTTTTGTCCTCACGACCACCACCATATACCACCATAGTGCTATGTCCATGCCTTTCGCTCATGTATTGCATAAGAGTTGAAAAGGCTGAAGCGCGTTAAAAGGTATGAATCAATTGCTTTTCTGAAACCGGGGTTGTGCATGATGGGAGTATTTTGTGTAATGAAGATGGAGCATAGCCAGACTATGTGATTTTGTAGGCATGAGCTTTCTTTGGCTATGTTATTTCGATAAGACATAATTGCTTGGTTGGTATGCTTGAAGTATTATTGTTTTTATGTCAAATGATAGACTATTGCTTTGAATCACTCATGTCTTAATATTCATGCCATGATTAGACATATGATCAAGATTACGTAGGTAGCATTCAACATCAAAAATTATCTTTTTTTATCATTTACCTACTCAAGGACGAGCAAGAATTAAGCTTGGGGATGCTGATACGTTCGTCGTATCTATAATTTTTGATTGTTCCATGCCAATATTCTTCAACTTTCATATACTTTTGGCAGCTTTTTATACTATTTTTGGGACTAACATATTGATCCAGTGCCCAGTGCCAGTTCCTGTTTGTTGCATGTTTTGTGTTTCGCAGAAACCCAATATCGAACGGAATCCAAACGGGATAAAAATGGACGGAGAATTATTTTGGAATATTTGGGATTTTCCATAGGAAGAATCAACGCGAAACGGTGCCCGAGGTGGCCAGGAGATAGGGGGCGCGCCCACCCCCCTGGGCACGCCTGGCACTCTCCTGGGCCACCCGTAAGGCGGTTGACGCTCTTATTTTGCCGCAAGAAAGCTAATTTTACCCCAATCGGAGTTACGGATCTCCGGATATAAAAGAAATGGTGAAGGGGAAGGATCTGAGAACCTAGAAACAGAGAGAGACAGAGAGATAGATCCAATCTCGGAGGGGCTCTCGCCCTCCCAAGCCATGGGAGCCAAGGACCAGAGGGGAAACCCTTCTCCCATCTAGGGATAAGGTCAAGGAAGAAGAAGGAGAAAGGGGGCTCTCTCCCCCTTGCTTCCGGTGGCGCCGGAACGCCGCCGGGGGGCCATCATCATCACCGATCTTCACCAACATCTCCATCACCTTTCCCCCTCTATCTACAGCGGTCCACTCTCCCGCAACCCGCTGTACCCTCTACTTGAACATGGTGCTTTATGCTTCATATTATTATCCAATGATGTGTTGCCATCCTATATGATGTCTGAGTAGATTTTTGTTGTCCTATTGGTGGTTGATGAATTGCTATGATTGATTTAATTTTCTTGTGGTTATGTTGCTTTCCTTTGGTGCCCATCATTTGAGCGCGCGCGTGGATCACACCATAGGGTTAGTTGTTTGTTGATAGGACTACGTATTGGAGGGCTAGACTGACAGAAGTTTCAACCTAGCATAGAAATTGATGCATAAGGGATTAAAGGGTGACCAATCTATCTTAATGCTATGGTTGGGTTTTACCTTAATGAACGTTAGTAGTTGTGGATGCTTGCTAATAGTTCCAATCATAAGTGCATAGAATTCCAAGTCAGGGATGATATGCTAGCAGTGGCCTCTCCCACATAAAACTTGCTATCGGTCTAGTAAAGTAGTCAATTGCTTAGGGACAATTCCGCAACTCCTACCACCACTTTTCCACACTCGCTATATTTACTTTATTGCATCTTTATCTAAACAGCCCCTACTTTTTATTTACGTGTTCTTTACTTTCTTGAAAAGCTATCCAACAACACCTACAAAGTACTTCTAGTTTCATACTTGTTCTAGGTAAAGCGAACGTCAAGCGTGCGTAGAGTCGTATCAGTGGCCGATAGGACTTGAAAGAGTATTTGTTCTACCTTTAGCTCCTCGTTGGGTTCAACACTCTTACTTATCGAAAGAGGCTACAACTATCCCGTATACTTGCGGGTCATCATCCGCCTTAATAAAATTTCATAAACAAAAGCATCATAAACATACATAAACAAAAAATAAAATTTGTTGATTAAATGAACTAGGGTTTATCTTAAGCATATTCATCCAACAACATCTACTACACATGATGTATCACATCATATCAACATGCATCATATCAAAATAAAGTCCTCCAACATGCATCATATCATTAATTTTTTAACATTTTTTTAAAATAGAGTTCATCTTGAATGTATTTTCTCCAAACAACAACTTCATATCATCATATCAACATGCATCACAAAACAAAGCAAGTCCTCCCACATCCACTACATCATACTTTTAAATAAAATAAAATTATGAACTAGGGTTCATCTTCACACTAACATATGAACTATTGATTAGAGTTCATATTCAATACCACTAGTTACTAAAGAACCAAGAACTAGAACTACAATCAAGCTAAAACAATCCTAGGTGAAAAAAAATTTCCAATCAAAGTACAAAAAGATGAGGGATTTCAAGCAAATAATGCGTCGAATCGGAAGCAAGTTTGCAAAAACTACTTGGAGGCATTGGAGGAGCTTACGTTTCTCTCTTCGGGGCCATCTCGATCCGCAAAAACGATGAAGAAACGGTGAAGATCCGAGGAGAAGAGTGGAGGAGATGAGAGAGGGAGAGAGGGGCGAGCCATAGGAAG